>NC_136433.1:150423823-151030698 GCF_052849685.1 Lactuca virosa
TGGTTTGACCAGGCCAGAACTTTTAGGGCTTGTTTTTGGCTGTTTTTAGTTAATGTTAATTGGTATTTTTTAATAATTTTATTGTAGTTTATTAGCTGGTCTTCTCAATCTTTATCATGGTTGAGTGCTTGTTTTTACTGTATACATTCGATCAATTTTAATGGATGTTTTTAGTGGGTATGTAGGGAAAATACCGGCAATAATCAAAAAATGGGGGGTAATTTCAAAATTTAGACATGAAAATTGACATTTTCAGATATAGACATGCATTCCGCGGAGGTAGCTCCGCGGAATGGATATTTAGAATATATATATATATTTTTTTAACATCGTTTCTTCGGGGTTTATATTAATTCCACAACTAATTATTTTCAAGAAAAAGATTATGATAGTATGATAATCTTTGCTTGAAAATAATTAGTTGGGGATTTAATATAAACCTCGAAGAATCGATGTGAAAAAAAAAAAAAAAAACTGAAGATCCGTTCCTCGGAGCTACCTCCGCGGAATGAGTTCATTCCTCGGAGGTAGCTCCGCGGAATGAGTTCATTCCTCGGAGGTAGCTCCGTGGAATTGATCTTGAAGTTTTTTTTTTTTAATACACTCATTTATTTACGATTTTGTCATTCCGCGGAGCTATCTCCGTGAAATCTATGTCTATATCCGGAAATCTAATTTTTTATGTCTATTTTTTGAAAAATACCCCCATTTTTTTGACTATTGACGGTATTTTCCTAATATCCTTAAAAAAATAATATGTTGAGTACGTATTTGATGAAACCGAAGAAGATGTCGTTGTATGGAGTTTAAGTTTGAAAAGACGAAAGAAAAAACCTGAGAAAGGTTCAGAAAGTTTGCATTGAGTTTTCAGTCCCTTGGAAAATGGAAGGAGTTGTGTTTTGCAGGGAGCTACGGCTACATCTACACCTACAACCCTTCTTCAAACGTAAAGTTTTCAACCAACCCAATCATTCTATTGCTACTTCTCAAATGGCCTTTTGCCCAACTTTTTGGATAAACTTATACTGATCAGACTATCAGACACCGATATCATAACATTTAAAAAAAATAAAAATAAGTTTACTAAGGCTAAAGGGAGTGTTAACACTCTTAGCATGTTGTCACATATGATTTTTAAGTTTTTTCATGACACATAGGCTTAACATGTCTAGCACAAAAATGTAGGGAATGGAAGTGTGACAATTTAATAGGTTTAATTGTGAAGAAAAAAAAATTAAAATATATAAAGAAATACAAATCAACCAATCACAACACACCTTCATTCTTTCTCCCTCCTCTCGCTACACCCATGTCATCTCTTTCTTAGCACTCTCATTGGCATAAGATAGGGAGTGGTGTAACACCTTTAACACTTTCCTTAACACCTCCCTTGACACCTCCACTCCCTTTAGCCTAAAAGTCAAACGTAAAACTCAACAAAACTCGATTGATTAGTTTTGAGTTGTTTATGCTATTTAAATATGAATTAAAATATTTCTGTCGTTAAATATTAAAAAAAAAAAAATCCAACTCCAAGTTTCAAGCGACAATAAACGCATGCAAAGTGCAAACCATTAAAAAGTGAAAAGTGAAAAGACAAGTGAAATTGGGAATTTTTTATACGTATAATGTACTTGTGTATTATGAATGGTCGGAATTAGTTATATACGTACGAGGATTATTATATTATCTTACAGATTTATGTCTGTGTGTCATGTATATTAATAACCATTATATAGTAATTGCATATTGTATTTGGCTGATCATTTTTTAATTTTGTTTTATCAAATTATATTTTAAATATTTGATATTTAATTATATTTTGAATTTAATGGTAGATTTTAGAAATCTATAAATGACAACTGATAACTTTTACGTGATGAAGAATAATAATTTAGATGTTTAAAACAAGGGTTAAATGTAAGAAAATGAAACATATTTGAATCATTCTACTAATTTATAACATTCAATATAACATATTTTTCATCTTTTATTATATTATGTAAGTTTTACGATATATAGATGAAAATTACATTATACAAAAATGTAACATAAAATAATAGTTTGTGATTAGTTTCAAAATATATTAACTGAATTATTAAATCAAATTACTAAATTTATTTTAAAAATTAGTTATAATTTACTGTATTTTTGTCAATTTCGTTTTATAGTTAAAGTTTACTAGTTTTCAAAAGAAACCAAAAAATGGTTTAAGATTTGACTAGACAAAAGATTTGAACAACCCATCCACGAGTGGTACAAGTATCTATAGGTAGGCCTGTCAATCGTGTCGTGTTCGGGTTGGCGTATCGCGGGTTGGCAGGTTGGCGGGTCAAAATATGTCAACCCAAACACGACCCATTTAAATATACAGGTCACGGGTTGGCGGGTTTGGAACATTAACCCATATATGACCCACCAACCCATTTATTTATACGGGTTCATAAATTGGCGGGTTCGTGGGTCAGATTTAGGTTCGTGGGTCCAAATTTTAGATATTTAAGTCTTAAACATCCAAATGAAAATTAAAAACATTCATAGAAACATGTTACAGACTTAGCCTTATAGGTTACGACTTATGATCTTAGACCATCCACCACGAGTAATAATGTCAAAACAATCAAATGGTCTATGAATAAATTGTATGTATTATATAATACTTGTTAAATATTAATACTTGATACATAAATACATTTGAAAATATAATAATTTTTTTATTAAGAATATAAACGGGTTGGTGGGTCAACCCGTTTATTTTTTGAGAAACTCATATATGACCCGTTTAATAAACGGGTTGGCGGGTTGAAAAACTCAACCCAAACCCATTTATTTCGTGTCGTGTCGCGTGTCGTGTCGAGAATTGTCAGCCCTATCTATAGGTTAGTAATACTCAATTTCCTTTGCATTAAATTCTTTATTAAGGCTGTAAGCTAAAGAATTTTATTTAATATAACTTTTTTATACATTTTAGTATTGAATTTGTTTTATACTAGACGTAACCTCGCGCGTTGCGCAAGAATGCATTTAAGTGGTTAAAATAATTATGTATAAAATAGAAAAATGTTGAAATTTACGTTTTTAGTCATGTTTTGGGCATTAACCGAATTATTAAATAACATAAAAATCCATCAACTTATATTTTGATACTATCTAATATAGTTCATACATTATAAACTTTATTTTTTACTTTTATAATATCCA
This sequence comes from Lactuca virosa, assembly GCF_052849685.1. Taxonomy (NCBI): domain Eukaryota; kingdom Viridiplantae; phylum Streptophyta; class Magnoliopsida; order Asterales; family Asteraceae; genus Lactuca; species Lactuca virosa. The sequence goes on from NC_136433.1 coordinate 150,427,025, forward strand.
ATATATATTATAAGTTTTTGTATAACATTAATATAATCTACTTTTCTTATGTCCGATAATATTTTTTGGATAAAATAAGAAATAAGTTGTTTTGAATGAGCTATTAATAAATAATATTGAACTAATAAACTTTGTATTACACTATTTATATTACACCAAAACATCAAAGGTTTCATATATGAACTTTTGAATATTAAACATTGAAATTAAGAATGAAGTCATACAAAATATATCATTATACATAAATGTCATCAAGAGTTTTAAAATAAGTCAATTACTAACTATGATATTTAATTTTAATTACATATTTTGCAAGGCGTATGTTTGACTTTATGTTGGTGCGCCGAGAATCCTCTTCCTTAATTTGTACCTAAAAAATTAAGGTGAATAGGAATATAAAATAGATATTACTAAGCATTAAAATAAATAATTAAAAAGGGTATGTAGATCTCCTACCACCTGTTAAAGACAACATACCTCTCTAGTGGTATCGACTCCTATGTGAAATGGAAGTAGTCATTCTATGTACACCTTGTTTTCTAATTACATAAATAAATATGAGTAACCAAACATAAAAATGTTATCTTTGTGTAGGAAAAATATTTTAATTAACTAACAAATTAAATAATATAAGTTTAAGAGTTAGGAGTTTCAAAAAATTAATATTTTTATTAATCAATCAATTAAGTAACATATGTTGAAATTTTTACAATCATTATTAAAAAACATTTGAAATATTAGATTTTAAATGAATTTTTGTTGAAGTGTTTTGACCTCTGTTATAATATATATATATATATATATATATATATATATATATATATATATATTATAGAGAGAGATGGAAAATATAACATATATATGAGTTTTAATTAATTATCTTTTTGTAACGGTACAATTACAAAACAAAAAAAAAACATATTTAAAATATTTAATTAAATATTTTCGACATCACCCTATATAACATATGATCAATATATTAACGATTAAACCACAATATACAACGACTGTATTATAATAATCCAAAAACGAAGAAAATATAAAAACAAATTAGTATAACAAACTTACAAATTAAAAACTCTAATATAATAACATATCTCCAAAAGTGGTCATAAGACTTCAACCCAACACAAAAACCATTAAGTTTGTTTTCTTTTTGAAATTTGTTTATGATTTGTATGCATGTCTTCCCAAAAGATTGATTTTTTTATAGTAAACTTTTCATTAAATGTTAATTAAACATAATATAAGTTATAAAACTTTTGAGTGTTAAATCATAATTAAGAAAACTTTTGAGTTGCATTAGTTAAAAAAGGGGGTTTCAAATAAATATGGTTTGAGAAAGTTAAAAATGAAGGTTTCAAATGCATGAGATTTAAGAAAAAATGCTAGCTTTATAAGTATGTATGATATGTTTTATCATTGTATATGTCTTAGATCTTATTATTATTGAGCTTGTTTTTGCATTAGGTTGATGACTTGTATATGTTAGTAGTTACTAATTATATATATATATATATATATATATATATATATATATATATATATATATATATATATAGTCATTGAATTTATTTATTTTATTTAAAAAATATAATTATTACCGACTATAAGTTTTGCTTTACATATTTAGTCATTAATAAACGGAGTTTTAAAAAAATATTTAATTTAACATATGTTAATAAAACATAATTAATTGATAAATTAATTTTTAATGTTTGACAAATATACAAATATGTGTAATTAAGAAATAATTTATAAAAAAATCCTTAAATAACTTAATAAATAAGTAGTAATTAACTTAACAAAAAAAATTCATTTCCAAACACTTCAAACTTATTATTATCACCGTCAAAATGCAACAACTCACTAAACACTTTATACTTTACTAGGCGTAACCTCGCGCGTTGCGCAATAATGAATTTAAATGGTTAAAATAATGAAAAAAATAGAAATATGTTGAAATTTACGTTTTTAGTCATGTTTTGGGCATTAACCGAATTATCAAATAATATAAAATTTTATCAACTTATATTTTGATACTATCTAATATAGTTCATACTTTATAAACTTTACTTTTACTTTTATACTATCTAATATATAGTATAAGTTTTTGTATAACATTAATATAATCTACTTTTTCTTATATCCGATAATATTTTATGGATAAAATAAAAAATAAGTTGTTTTGAATGAGCTATTAATAAACAATATTGAACTAATAAACTTTGTATTACACTATTTATATTACACCAAAACATCCAATGTTTCATATATGAACTTTCAAATATTAAACATTGAAATTAAGAATTAAGTCATACAAAATATATCATTGTACATAAATGTCATCAAGAGTTTTAAAATAAGTCGATTAGTAAATATGATATTTCATTTTAATTACATATTTTGCAAGACGTACGTTTGACTTTATGATGGTGCGCCGAGACTCATCTTCCTTAATCTGTACCTAAAAAATTAAGGTGAATAGGAATATAAAATAGATATTACTAAGCATTAATATAAATAATTAAAAAAGGTATGTGGATCTCCTACCACCGGTTAAAGAGAACATACATCTCTAGTGGTCACTAGTGATCACTTTAACCTCTCAGTGTAGTGCAGCTTTATATCGACACGTGTGATACAAATAAACTGAGTGGGTCAAGTTGGGAAACCTGGTGAGTACATAGGATTTTCAAACCACAATAATATAATTATTATGTTTAATCATCAAACAATCAACTCAATTACCCATCCCCATTATCTTCTTTATTCTTAAGGATCTACCCTAAGAATCAGCTATCCTTCATTCATTCATTCCTAAAGTTTATCCTAGGGAATATGCGCGAAGTCCATTACCGCTAATTGTTGGGTTTTGAGCATTCTAACACTTCCTAAGTGTACATGCAACCCTAATAAACCTTGGATCTATGTTTGTCTAAAATACATGCAAAATTTGTTTTCCAAGGTTTATAACTTATCTAGCATGGCATGGGGAACTTTTAAACATAAAAGAACTAGATGAATTACATACCTTTGTTTGTGAATTGATTCCTTATGAGTTTGAGAGCCAAGCACCAATAATGTGAATGCCTCAAATGGAAATCACAAATTACCACAAACTTGGAAAACTTATGAGAGAGTATATCTATGCTCTAGAAATCGGCCACCCTTCTTCACACACACTTGGGTGTCATTTCATGCATCACAAGCTTGTTTATATAGTGCACATGATTAGGGTAAACCCTAATAACCCATGTCTTTTCCTTTCCAAGGATCCATGGGTTAAGAGCTCCATAGATCATCCATGGACTCCCATATAAGCTTAGCCCATTACCATAATGAGTGTTAGCCCACACTATATAAATATAATAGCCCATGTTTAATTAGTCACCATTTGATCACTAAATTAATTCATAATTAATTTAAGACGAATACTAATTAAATAATACAATTTCATATTAATATATTATAACTTATAATATATTAATAAGCAGCAAATATACTCTTCTCATAATGTTATCCATATAAATAGTTCGGGTGAAGTGCAACCCAAATGGACCATGCCGGGTCGGGTCAAGTATATACCAAATAAGTTATGGACTTAGACACCTTATCCAACACTAATGTCATCTATTAGGCACAGCTGCCAATATTATCCTTTAGGCGCAACTACCAGGATTGTGTTGTTCTCAACTAGGCACAGCTGCCAATATCATCTATTAGGCGCAACTGTCAATGTTATCTTTTAGGCGCGGCTGCCACTATTATCATCTAGGCGCAGCTGCCGGGATTATGACGTTCTCTATTAGGCACAGCTGCCGATATTATCCTATAGGCGCGTCTGCTAGGATTTTTATAGTACATCGCGTTTCAAAATCATCTACAGGTTGTGGTGCAGCTACCAATATCTATATCATCTTTCATACCTCATCATTTATTTACCCATGTTCTACCCAACATTTTTGTAGATATAAAATACATCTATAGCTTTATATTTGAAGAAAAAAGTTCAGATCTAAAAACGAAATACATCTATTGTTCAGATCTGTAAACCAAGTACATCTACAGCCTAGATCTGAAGAAAAAGTTTCATATCTGAAAACAAAATACATCTACAACCTAGATTTGGAGAAAAAAGTTTAGATCTGAAAACAAAATACACCTACAGCCTAGATCTGAAGAAAAGGTTCAGATCTGAAAACAAAATACACCTACAGTCTAGATCTGAAGAAAAGGGTCAGATCTGAAAAGAAAGAAGTCAGATCTTTCATCCAACATAGATCTCAAAGTATAAAATACATATACATCTTAGATCTGAAAAACAAAGGAGTTTAAATCTTTCATCTAGCACAGATCTCAAGTAAATATGCACACATAGCACGTAATTTATATAAAATACTTCATATCTATGTGTAAGATGAAAGTAACTATGCACTCACCTGATACAGAGTGATTCGGACAACACTTCGCTTCTTAAAATAATATTCTTTGACGAAACCGGGAAGTTTGCTTGAAAATCGGGCTCCGCGCGGGCATAGTTTCAAACCGAAAAACTCTTTTTCTTGGAGCTTTCGGGGTCTCCGGGGCTTCTTTCTGGGGCTAGGGGGTTTTCCTAGGCTTTAGGGGGGTTTAGGGAGTGTTTAGAGAGAGAGTAGTGAGAGAAAGAGACTGGAAAAGTGTGAGAAGGTCGGCTGCCCTCGCATCCTTTATATAGGCCGAAGCCTCGGTCTACGCTGCGCGTAGCTTCGCTGGTACGCTGCGCGTTTATGCGAACGTTGGGCGTACGAGGGAGCGGTATCCGAGGTTTGTACAGATGCGTATCACCCTCAGGCTGGAGCGACGTGGCCATCTCCGGTCCTAGTATCCGAACACGGGGCGTTCTTCTCTTCTACGCGGGGCGTAGCCTCGCAACAGCTCTCGCAATTTGCCTTTCCGTCTTCTAAAATTCATAACTTTCGCATACGAGCTCCGTTTTTGACATTCTTTATATCCACGCGTAGGCGGGACCGTACTCTACAACTTTTGTTTAGACTCCATTGGCTGATTCTCGACCGATTTTAAATTTATTTTCTTTAACAGACCGGGGCAAGATTAGTCCGTTAAAAACCCATAACTTCTTCATCGGACGTCCGTTTTCGTCTGTCTTTTTACCGTTGCGCTACTATTAACGAGATCTTCGATTCTCGTTTGGGTTGTGTCGGCTAACAATCGACCGATCTACTATTCAAACTTCAGGTTGTGCACTGCCGATCCGAAACTTAGAAAAATCATAACTTCCTCATACGAAGTCAGATTTGGGCGTTCTTTTTATGGACGCTCTCGGTTTAACATATTCTACGACTCTCATTTAGATTGCTAAGGCTAAAAGTTTTCTATCGTAAATTCACTATTTACATCTTCCGGTGTCGTGCCGGTTCTGTCGCGAAACTTCGACGGGTCATAACTTCTTCGTTATAACTCGGATTTCGGCGTTCTTTATATCTCCGGAATCCATTTTTGACCACTACAACTTTATGTAAAGAATATTGGGTTTATCTCACACTTTAATTTTGACGCTTATTTTTAGCCTTTATTAATTATATAAGTATAAAGCACATAAATTCACATAATTCACATAATACTCAAGTAATTCATCTTTATTACTTCAAAAAGAGTTACAATAGTTGACCTAGACTATTACATCATCTAATAATGCTTAGCCCCGAAATGCGGACGTTACAATATATATATATATATATATATATATATATATATATATATATATATATATATATATATATATATATATATATATATATATATATATATAAAAACTGAAAAAAAAATTACATTTTCGGCCAATCAGATGAAAACGGAAGATTCGAGGAGGGCTATTTGCATGTAATTACACCGCAACTTAAACAACACCAAGAGTATAGTGTTCGTGAGTGTAGTTCTAGCCAGCTCATCAAACCGCAATACGCGGTTCTACGTACATCTTCGAGTCTAAAATTTTTTTTTGACCATTTTTTACCAATAATCTTACATAATGTAAATATGTATTATTAAGCATTTATATGTATAAATATTTATATACAACAAATTTTATATATAAATAAAATATTTAACAAATAAAAGTTTGTTTTTTTTTTCATATAGTTTCGTATTCTAATGTATACGTGTATATATATATATATATATATATATATATATATATATATATATATATATATATATATATATATATAAAAACATATTTTCATGTATAAACGATAATTTATTTATTTATTTAATATATATATATATATATATATATATATATATATTGTAAATAATTAAGGGTAGGAGGACAAGTTATGTGATTTGAAAATAATGTTGGGTAATACTTCTTAGTGATTTTAATATAACCAACCATTTATTCTAAATGAAATTAACATGAGTGTCAAAATAGATTTAAATGATGTTTTAATTAGATGATGTGTAGTCCACAATTTTATATAAGTCGAGTTTGATCTCGAAGACGGTGTCATATGAGGTCAAAGAGGTTGTACCCACTTGCGGGGTATGTAAGATGCATAATATACATTGTTTATCATGTCTAATTTAGCCAAATACATTGCATTTAGTCATCATATCTCATGCATTTTATATATTTCGATACTTTCTTTGTCATTTGTGAAACATTTTGATTTGCATACTTTTGGATGGTTTTCAAGTTGTTCGAAACTTTGAATACTCTTAAAATGTTGTTAGGAAGTTGTCTAAATTTCATGAAGAACATAACTGATATACAAATCTCGAAAAATTCAAAGAATAGGATAATTCTAGAGAATTACACCGTTGAGTCCATAAAAATGATGTTTCGGAACTTGAGAATTTTGACTCGGTCTAGTCGTCGTCAAAATGGTGAATAAGTAAAAAAATGTGATTGTTGGTCTCTGGTTAAATCACTCGGTCGAGTTACTCTTTTTCACTAAGTTTACTTAGTCGTATCAAGGGTAACTTGGTCGATACGCTTCTTAAAACTTATATAAACATACTTTAAGTCATTATCTCGATAATTCTCAACCTGTAGCAACAAAACATGAGTTTTGGAGCAACGAAACATTGAAGAACGCACTTTAGAGTAACAATTTAGTATTTCAATATCTTAATTCATAGAAGCACTTGTTAATTAACATCTTTTAACTATTGTTTTTATCCATGAACATATAAAACCTCTATTTTGCAGTTCTAAGGTCACGATTCAAATATGTGTAATTGATATTATAGGATTGATGCTTTAAATTTGATTTTTTACCTAGTGATTTATGTTTTGGTAATAAATAAAGTGTTTAAATTTATTCTCTTTATCATGAACGATCGCATGAATTAGTCTAGTTTAAGTAAAGGTAGTTCATTTGTAATATTCACAATTGTTTTATGAATTAACACAAGTAACTACCAATAATTGGTTTTTAACTTGGGATTTAATTCGGTATAAAAAATAAAAGCACATACTTTTATGTTTCTAAGCTTAAGTGAGAAATATTGAGTTTTGTTAGAAATACATGTAAAGAACTTAATGTAATTTTCCAGTCGAAGTCTAAAAGCTTATTTGTATTATAGTTTGTAAAGTTAGGTTTAGTTAAAGTGCTTGTTTTAATTAGATAATTTGATAAATAAATTGATATTACAAATTTGTAATTCAGGTTAGTATCAACTTAGGCTAAAAATTGTCTGAAGATCAATTCATGATCAATTGCATATTGTTGAATAGAATGTGAAACCAGATTCTTCTTAAATCTAATTAAAAATCTCATTTTGGTTTTCTTTTATGTTATTGTTTGTCTTGTTTTTATTTTAGATATAAAAATCCCTCATTTTTTATTTTAACTGTCATTTATTTATGTGTAAATTCAATACCTTGTGGAAAGAGGTATATAACAAATGTTTTGTGTCATTGTGGATTCGATCCCCACTTCAAATATACTATCTATTGGTATATATGGCAGTACTTTTGTACTTTTTTTTTTGGTTTAACGACACGAACATGGTCCATGGGATAGAGCCTTTGGCAGAGGTTGGTGGTTGTCGAGACCACCGAATAAAAAACCTAAAAACACGATAAAAATGAATTTTAGTAGCAATAACTAGAATCGAATCCACATGGATTTGATCAAATCAATTACATGTCTTCAGTTTATTCAAAATAAAATAAAAATTGATAGGAGTTTTTTTTTCATAATTCTAAATTGTGACAAAACAAACATAAAATAAATGACAGAAATTCAAAATATAAAACCTATGAAACAAAAAGTTCAAATATTGGGTTAAATTGCAAGTTCAATTAACTGACTAATCATAATAATTTTGTGGTGCAACATGTCTCAATGTATTCCAACTTTTCTATAACGTTTCAAAAGCTTGAATCAATTAGATTCTTCATAAATTGTATGGGCAACTAGAGAAGCACTTAAAAATCCTTATTTGTCAAAGTCATAAACCAAATAAGCAATAGTCTCTATAATTTGATTAGCATTATGATTTAAGAATCACCAAATCTAAAGAAAGCTTAAAAGCTTGAAACTTCTACTTTGGAGAATACAAGCTTGTGACCTAAAATGAGCCCCCCTAAATCATTGTCATTACTTAGTTTTGAAAATTAATTACATAATTTAGAAAAAAATTATGAACAACCATTCAAACATTTAAAATCATAAGCTTGACTAGAAACATAAAAACAAATGAGAAATTCATATATAACTTGCATTCATGAAATACCAATCAAAACTCATATAAAATTACTCATAATTAACCAATTGTTCTATTGCTTCATCCAATAATGTAAATAAAAAGTATCTACTTCTACCAATAATAATAGTAGCGTAACATCTCGATTCTCAAGTATTTACCTTTTAACCCCTCAGTATGAGAAAGATTGCATAAATGGCCCATAGTGGCATTTTGGTGATTTTGGCCAAGGACTTAGTACCCTGGGCGTACGTTGTGTACGTTGGGCGTACTTGGGCTGACCTTAGTACGTTGAGCGTACACCGCGTACGCAGGGCGTACATGAAGGATTCTCAAACCCTAATTTGTAAGGTTTTGTCCATATATATACATCATTAACTCCTCATTTCTCATTCACTCTTCAGCCTCCATTTGCCATTTCGTCCATCTAGAACCCTAATCCTTCTTGAGAGTGTTAGAGATTTTATGGGTACTTTTGGTGATTTAGAAGGAAGGAGATGAAGAGAGGACCACCTTGGAAGAGTGAGGCACATTAGATCCATAATCTCATCTCCATTTGGCATTATTTTAAGGTAAAAAGGTTTGAACTTGATGATGATTTGTTTAAGATCTCGTTAGCCTTGAAGTTGTGAACATTTTGGTCCCATTAGCTTGGTATTAGGAGTATGGGTTACTCTAATTCATTTGAGCCGTCCTTTTAGACATTTAAGAGTGTTGTGATGCATAAAAATATGATCTTGAGCGTTGTATGTAACCTATGCATGCGTTAGATGGTCTTATTGGGTTAAGAACTTAGGGTTTTGAACATTTAGCACTTTATAGTTATGCAAAGTCATAAAGTTGGAAACTTAATGACTTAGGACATCATTTTAGGCTTGGATCTGAGTTTTAGACGTAAGGGCTTAATGAAATAAGCTCTTAATGGAGTTTTGGGACTGGGCTGCGTACGTTGGGTGTTCATGGTGGTATGCTGCTCGTACGAGGTCAGTGCCCTATTTTTGATCAACATCAGAGTACGATGGGTGTACTCTCTTGGTACACAGGGCGTACTCCGTTGGGAAGAAATATTGAGTTTTGGACCTTTGACCGTTGACTTTGACTTTGACCAGGGTTGACCAAGTTTGACTTGAGGGTATTTTGGGTATTCTGAGCTATACTTAAGCCTTGGTCTCTATCTATTGATTAGGTGACTTGCAGAGTTGGTATTTGGAGCAGTGTGTTATTCAGCTATCCGTCAGTCTGAAAGGTGAGTTTTCCTCACTGTGTCGTGGGTCGAAGGCACCAATGCCTGCCTACTAGTTTATGTATCATGGTTATAGGATAGTGATATATTGGTATTTGGTTGAGTAGTAGATTTGCATGATTATCTGTATTTGTTGGCTTTGTGTTTAAGTTTATATGTTTCATGTGTCGACATATTGGGTTAGGTTGAGGTTGTACTGCTTTGTGCGCTAGCCGACAAACCCAGAGCAATCCAGACATAAGTTATGGGCCCTGAACGCAAGCCAGACTTATGATATGGGATCGGGAGCAATCCTAATATGATCTGAAGGCCTGATAGGCATGTTAGACTTATATTGTGGGCTCAGGGGTAATCCATACTTATGCTGAGGACCTTGTAGGGGTATTCCATACTATGGACCCAGTATATGTTGTTATATGTTGTATGTTTGGTACTTTAGGGGAACTCACTAAGCTTTGACTTACAATTTTAGTTTATGGTTTCAGGTACTTCCAAGGATCGTAGGAAGGCGAAGGCGTGATCATGTGTAACTTCTAGTTTTATGTCACTGAGTCTTGGGAAAACTCTGATTTTGGAAATAATGTTTTTGAAAACATTGACTCTTTTGTAAACAATGATGTGAAATGGTTGATTTTAAATTTTTTAAATTTCTTTGATTTTTGGGATGTTACAAGTTAGTATTAGAGCCTTGGTTTGAGTGAACTGGATGAACATTCGTGTAAATCCATACTTAAACTAGGGAACTGCAAAAGTTTTTAAATGGTTTTCAAAATTGTTTTTAAAAACAACCAAGGAAGGATGTGATATGTAAGATGAGGCGGAGAAAGAAAGTATACCCAAGTTACCCACACCGTTATTTGATATTATGTTATGTTGAAACAACATTCTAGTTGTAGAATATGGATCTTCAGGAATTGCATGATAGAATTGCCTGATATATGATGCCTTATTTCCTATAGAGTTTTCTTGCTTATTGATTTTAGGACTCTTTCGGGTGTGAATTAACTATTAATTGAATACGTTGAGTCACATGCTGCATGGGTTAAATATTTTTAGAGTGAAGGATTTGGTCCTATTGTTCAACTCTTGTCTGAGTCCAACCGTTGTAGGGTTGAATCTTTTAATCTAAGATTATTTAAGTTATGTTTCATGTGATTGTATTCATGCAGTAGTTAACTGGCACCAATGGGGGTCGTTTGGCAGTTGATGATAGGGTGAGGTATAGGATCCTAGGATAGCCTAGGGAGTATGTAATACTGATACGTATTTTAGCAATTGTTGGGAGTGTGATTGTGGGCAAGTAGATGTGTCAGCAGCCGACCATATGAGGCATTATTAGCCACTCTCTAGGGAGTGAGGATAAATTGTACGCGTATCCTGGATGTTGTATTGGTTTTGGGTGGGTGTGATGATCCTTGAGACAAATACGGGTAGGTGTGGAAGGTAGTATGGGCCCATACTAAAGAAAGCATAGGACCCATATGCGTAGCAAGGAAGCCATAAACTCCGAGGGGTAGTCTCGTAATGTGGTTGTAGCAGCTTGTATTGTGGCATTCTGATGCGTTTTTGGTTCGATTCAGTATGGAGCTTACGAGGGGGTCTAATTTAGGATCTGGAGCTGATGGCAAGGATAGGCCAGGGTGGATTGTTGATCAGATGCGGGAAATGATTACCATTGGGGTTTCACATATATTGAGGGAAGAATTGTCGGATATCGTGGATCGAATCACTGGCATGCTAAACCCAGTTCAAGAAGCGAATTGCAGCTTTGCAGGCTGTGAGCGGGGAGACATTAGATATGACTTCTGGGGAAGATAGTATGGTTTGATACCATGATTCGTGGCACTTTTTCCATATCTGTCGGTCTTTTGGTTATGGTTCTTCAGGCATGAGATAGTACTAGTGATTGTTTTGGGCCTCAGTGGTCATGTCGGTTGGGTTTGAATAGACCTGAAAATTCGTGTATTCGTGTCAACCACAAAATTGACACGATACGATTACACGATGAGAAATAAGCTTTATCTTAATTTTCAAAATGTATTCGTGTCGTGTCGTGTCTCTCACAGATTCGTGTATTCGTGTCTCGAATTGCCAGGTCTAGGTTTGAATGGTGCAAACCTAGATGAGTTAGTTGGTTTTAAGGTATCGAGGGCCTTGCTCGAGGCCGTGTATTTGAGTCACAGGAATCAAAAAGGAAACGATTTTTATGATCAGCTTGAGGATTGCAACTGGAAGTTGAGTGATTGACAGATGGATTGGAATATCGTTATCCACGGCGGGGTTATGTTCTTCCAACTTGCTGTGTTCGAAGGAAAGGCAGAGCATACATGTGATCTTCATAGCTGGGATGTAAACCCAGCATAGGGCTAGTTGGCTACAGTATTTGGCGGTTGTATGACAGCGTGGGAATGCGTAGGAGGATTGTTGTGGTATGGATGCCTCGTGATGAGACCAAGGGTCTACTTCCTTGGATATAGTCAGGTCAGGTGCTAGCTGATTGTTTCAGGCGAAATGGGAGCGACAAATTTTGTTGTCTCTAATGTATTCTGACTATGATAATGATGCCTTTTGGTATTTATGAATGATTTTGTGATGAATTGATGGTTGGGGTTGCAGGAGAGGAGTGTATGTTTTTGGAGAGTAAGTTGGTGTTTCACTTATGCATTTGCATGGAATCCCTAATGTTAAAGGTGGTTATGATTGGAAATTTCTAAGGTCTTCATCTGAGATTCAAAATCTCTTAGGGATTGCTTGGTCCTTATCTGGAAGATTACCCTGCGTGCGTTATATATTCCAAGAGTTAGGGATGGATTGCACATGGTTGATCTAATTTAAGATATGGTTTGGTTGCAACACCAGTGGGTGGTAGTTTGAACCCTAAGTGGGGGAGAACTAGGTATTCTGCTTTGAGGATCATCGATCTGTTCAAGTTTGTGGTGTCAGAAGAATGGTTCATAGGGATCTGCGGTGTCGGTATGCGGGATTTCGGTTTAAGATTTGGTCAAGTCAGGGGTGTAGAGAAAGCGGCTATCGGATGTATGGATTCAGTAAATACACGAGTTGTATCGTAGCAGGAAGTAGTTTGTCAAGGAGCTCGTTTTAGCCATTGGTTCCTTTTTGGGATGCCAATGAATAGATGAGGAGGCTCTAGGACCGCTCAGGTTGAGTATCGGTTGTTGAGGGACTTGTCAGCTCGTTGTGTGGAATACTAATTGCAGTCTGGATTGGGCAGTTGTTGATCAGTAAATTAGTTTTAGAGATGGGTATGTTCAGATCTGCGTGGGTTTTGGTTCTCTGGATTAGGTGTCAATGCATTCTCGATCATTGGCCATTTCATACATCATCAAGCGGAGATTATTCGAAAGTTTTGAGCTATATATCATTTGAAGTTCAGCGGACTCATCAACCTATCGTCAAGTTCGGCTCGAGTTTGGAAGATATCCTTGGTTATTGGGAGTCTAGAATATTGGGTAGTGTTGCTCAGTTTTCCAGACGGGACATTAGGTTTGTGTGGAATCTAATTTTTGGCATGTCGTTCTGGCAGGGTTCATATTTGGAGGGATCCGACTAGAGTCTTAGCAACATTTCTGGATAACCATAAAAGTTTTATTGAGGCAGTTACATATTGATGGGGTCTGTTCAGTCTCAATTAAGGTATGGAGTCTTGTTTCTATCGTTCACGAGGATGTCTTCTGTTAATGTTTGAGGTTTGTCATTTCGTTAGAACTCTGGTACTTCGCCCCCTTGGGGTAAGGTTATGGGTTCCCTAAGGGTGTGTTTTGTGGCAAGTTCATTAGATATTGTCATGAGGGGTGTATGTGGGTTGAGCAAGATAACAATGGAGCACTTGGTTCGAATTATGTGCATGGTTCTTATTTAGGTTATAGTCGTTGAAATGGGAACAAGAGTGTAACCGTCTATCCCATTCTCGGGTCGTGTGCGACCATGTTTTCGTCATATTTTGCGCTGGTAGCAACTTGTACTGTGAAAGGAATTGTCTGTGGTAAAAAGTATTGCATTGTTACGCTCGGCTAGCATTGAGAGGGACGTTGATTGGGTTCTTGTAAGACAGTGTATTGAGTTTGAGTATCTTTAGGCCCCGTGGTGCTGGTCGTGAGTTTTCAGGTGAGTGATGGAATGTCGAAAAGATCGGCGTGATACCGAGAGCATTCCGTACATGGGCTGAGGGTCGGGAAGGGCATTCCAGACTCATGTTGTGGGCTCAGAGGCCATCCAGACCTATGTTGAGGACCTTGTAGGGGTATTCCAGACATAGGTTGTGGACCTAGTGATCATGATTATTTATTTCTTCTGCATGTGGTACTTTCGGTGTTGGTGCATTATTGGAAGTTGGGAGACTCACGAACCAACCAGTTTGGATAAAGTGAGCAGTTAAGGGTTGTTGGGAGTATCAGTTGTGCATCATAAAGTCTCTTGCGAAGTGTTTGCATTATAGATCCCGTTTGTTAGCGAACTGTTATTAGGGGTTTGGTTACCAAGGTTGGGTATCGGTAATGGAGTCTCGAGACATGAATTTCATTGTGAATGTATCGAGTGATTTGCCAGGTGGGGGTACACTTGAGCTGATAAGGGTGGATGCAATGTGAAAACTCTTGGATTGATCATCTTTTCTCGTAGGAGCAGTGGTTGGTAATGGCATATTAGTGAGTCAAGATTTATTTAGGGTTTTGGTACATCTTATGGGTTTGGAATTTGTTGAAATCGTGATGGATGTGTTTTGAGTACTTCATTTTGCGTGTTTGGTAGTGTTCTTAGTCAAAGGCAAGGGGTGGGTTCAACGAATGGATGAATATCAGTCCTGGAATATAGGTTCTGAAGTTTAGATCTAATGGTTTTCCGGTCTCGGGAAGCATATCGATAAAGTTGATTTAGTGATTGTAGTTTTGAGAGTCCCCGGCTCTGTTGCTCTCGCTAGAAGTTAGATGTTATAGCTAGGAAGTTGTGGAATATGATGGTGTTGTACGTGTTCGTCTACAACGGTTATCTAGCTGAGGCTCGTGTTGGGAGTCACCATGTTTTCGGATGAAGGGTTCAACAACAACTAATGGTCAAGAGTCCTGTTTCCAGTGGTATCAGGAAGGTAATTCAGGGTCGGAAGGGTTCTGTATGGTTCGAATTGTAAAGAGAAGTCGTAATGACTACATTTCGAGATAGTTTTTCTTGCTTGAGAGACAGTCGAGGTATTGGATTTCCGGATTTTAGGAGGATGGTGATGGTTTTCTTCAGTGGTAAAAGTTAGTGGGTCAAGGATTCGTTATTGGTTGGGGTGTGTAAGTTTCGTAAGACTGGGTTAAAGATAGTATGGGAAGGCAGCCGCCTGAATGAGCCGACTTTAAGTTCGGATCGGGTTTCGGGGAGGATCGTCTGTGTGGCCCGAAGTGGAGATACGAGAACACTACCTTGAGTTAGTTGCAGTAGCAGACTTTGAGGACGAAGTCTGATTTAAGTGGGGGAGAATTGTAACATCTTGATTTTCAAGTATTTACATTTTAACCCCTTAGTATGAGAAAGATTTCATAAATAGCCCGTAGTGGGATCTTGGTGATTTTGGCTAAGGACTTAGTACGTTGGGCGTACTTGGGCGGACCTTAGTACGTTGGACGTACACCGCGTACGCAGGGCGTATGTGAAGGATCCTCAAACCATAATTTTTATGGTTTGGTCCAAATATATACATCATTGAATCCTTATTTCTTATTCACTATTCAGCCTCCACTTGCCATTTCGTCCATCTAGAACCCTAATACTCCTTGAGAGTGTTCTTGAGCTTTTGTGGGTACTTTTGGTGATTTAGAAGGAAGGAGATGAAGAGAGTGCCACGTTGGAAGAGTGAGGCACCTTAGATCCATAATATCATCTCCATTTGACATCATTTTAAGGTAAAAAGCTCTGAACGTGATGATGATTTGTTTAAGATCTTGTTAGCCTTGAAGTTGTGAACATTTTGGTCCCATTAGCTTGGCATTAGGAGTATGGGTTACTCTAAGTCATTTGATCCGTCCTATTGACATTTCATAGTGTTGTGATGAATAAAAATATGATCTTGAGTGTTGTATGTAACCTATGCATGTGTTAGATGGTCTTATTGGGTTAAGAACTTAGAGTTTTGGACATTTAGCACTTTGTAGCCATGTAAAGTCATAAAGTTGGAAACTTTATGACTTACGACATCATTTTTCTGAGTTTTGGACGTAAGGTCTTAATGGAATAAGCTCTTAATGGATTTTTGGCACTGGGTTGCGTACGCTGGGCGTACTTGGTGGTACGTTGCACGTACGCGGTCAACGCCCCGTTTTTGGTCAACATAAGAGTATGTTGGGCGTACTCTCTTGGTATGCAGGGCGTACTCCTCTGGGAAGAAATATTGACTTTTGGACCTTTGACCGTTGACTTTGACTTTGACCAGGGTTGACCAAGTTTGACTTTTTGGTATTTTGGGTATTTTGAGCTATAGTTCAACCTTGGTCTCAATCTGTTGATTAGGTGACCTGTAGAGCTGGTATTCGGAGCAGAGTGTTGTTCAACTATTCGTCAGTCTGAGATGTGAGTTTTCCTCACTGTGTCGTGGGCCGAAGGCACCAATGCCGACCCACTATTTATATATCCTAGTTATAGGATAATGATATACTGGTATTTGGCTGAGTAGTAGATTTGCATGATTATTTATATTTGCTGGTTCTGTGTTTAAGTTTATCTGTTTCATATGCCGACATATTGGGTTGGGTTGAGGTTGTATTGCTTTGTGCGCTAGCCGACAAACCCGGAGCAATCCAGACATAAGTTGTGGGCCCCGAGGGCAAGCCAGACTTATGCTTTGGGCGTGGGAGCAATCCAGATATGATCTGAGGGACCGCTAGGCATGCCAGACTCATACTGTGGGCTTAGGGGTAATCCATACTTATGTTGAGGACCTTGTATGGGTATTCCAGACATAGGTTGTGGACCCAGTATATGTTGTTATATGTTGTGTGTTTGGTACTTTGGGGGAACTCACTAACCTTTGGCTTACAGTTTTAGTTTATGGTTTCAGGTACTTCCGAGGATCGTGGGAAGGAGAATGTGTGATCGTGCATAGCTTCCTGTTTTATGTCACTGGGTCTTGGGAAAACTCTGATTTTGGAAATAATGTTTTTGAAAACAATTACTCTTTTGTAAACAATGATGTGAAATGGTTGATTTTGAAAATTTTAAATTTCTTTGATTTTTTGGATGTTACAAGTAGTAAAAATGGTAGAAATTCCTATTGCAAAATAGAGATAATGAAAACTTCTTAAAATCGTCTTCATCCCAAAATCAAGGGAAATTGAGTAATCTAACCCATATAAACGTGTATTTTAATAATAATAACCACCTTATAATTTATTTTGAAAAATTACCACCTTATCCGGAATATCATATTCCAGACTAGTTACGTTCAATCCGTAGTTGGGGTGGTTGGTAGGTATCGAGTCCGGAATCTGATAATCGTATGTTTCGGACTGAAAAAATGGATTCCGGACTTGCTTTATGGAATATGATATTCCAGAGTATTTATGTTTATTCCAGAGTTGGTGTTGGATGGTAGGACTCGGGCTTAGAATCTGACACCTCATACGTTCCGAACTGAAAAGTGTATTCCGAAATGAACTCCAGAATGTACAGTTGTTCCATATTGCTAAAATAGGGTATCTGTGTTCCTTTTTCCCTAACACTACTGTTTGATAGTTTCCGTAATCTAAAAGAATTAGTATGTTTACATATTAATTTTGAGTGCCAGTTTCTAGTGGAGGGCAATGACAATGTATTTATGGATCTATCGAGTCTATTGCTCCCGACTACACATGCTTTGGTGTATATATAAGCAAAGATATCAAATTTTCTTGGTTAATCATGTTTTTTGCTTCGAAGTCTAGGTTACACACTAATCAAATACATATATTTTTTCAATATCCTAGATCAAATATAGTTATACGGATTCTTGACGATAGTGATGTTAGATATTTTCTTAATTTTGTTAGTAATGTGCATCCTAACACAATAGAATTTTTTGTTGTTAATAATTTTATAGAAAGTGGTATTCAACGATTTCCTGTGGAAAATCGTTCAAGTGAAAACGGGTCTTCCGGTGCTGGAAGTAACTAAAATTTCAATTTATTACCTATGACAACTTACAATGATCCTGTAAAAGGGGATGATTTTAGGTATAAAGGTAAGGGTGTAGTTGATGCTTCACCAACTTTTGGTGTTGAAGAATCGAAAAATGATGAGGCAAAACTATTGTTGTTGGTTGATGATAATAATATAATTCCACATGGAGAGCCAGTTGAACATTTTTAGAGTATCACTGAATTTGATGGGGATGATACTGAACCTGAAGAGGAGGAAATTGATCCCCTAAAACCCCGAAATACCAAAGAGGGAAAGTTTCCTTATTATTTTTTCAGGTTTTGAAGAAACACAAACCACTCATTGGGGGATGCCTGAACCTTTACCAATGCCTGAATTAGCTCAACAAAAGTGTAAAGGTGCCATATCCCACAATTATATTTCTTACTAAACGAATGTCCGCGCGTTGCGTGGGATATAAAAAAATATTTTATATTAAAAATAACTAAATCATTGTTATTAACAATTAAAAAATAATTTCATAAAATATATAAAAAATGATTTTTAGTATTGTTATTATGTTGAACTATATTATAAGAGATAAGGTTGGAACTTGAAGTTGTTTTGCATATACAAAGTTATATGATTAAAATAGAAACAAAAATTATCTTTTAAAAATAAATAAATCGTTATTGTTATCTATTAAATAATAATTTCATATTAAATTAAAACGTTTATATTAAATATTATCATTATGTAGAAAATACGATAATAGAGACATCTTTTTATCTATCTTAAATTTTATCATTCTGTACAACATATGATAATAGAAACAACTTTTTATCTTAAATAGTAAAAAAAATGTTTTGTATCATAAATATTACCATAATTATGTAGAACATATGATAATAGTGACGTCTTTTATAAGGTTAAAACTTTAAATTGTATTACATACATGATTGTAAAACTTGGCTAACACAACCAAATACTCGGTATGTTACTTAAACTCGGCCTCCAATGGAAGCGAGTTTGCCTAACTCAGCCAGAAGACACTCGGATCCTTATTAAACTCGATCCAAATCTAAAAGATACGGTCCAAAATCATTTTCGAAATTCTGAAATTTAATTGGTCACTTGTCGACAAAGACAATCTCACCAGAGAATACACTCAACGTCCTACAAAGTTAGATGCAAGGAAGATCTCATGGCTTAGTCCCTTTGAAATATTTCACAACCTTTCCTATTTATAGAGGAGAATACATTCTCTTGTTTACTCTCACGATCAATGTGGGATGAAGACATTTTATTAAACTCATTTCTTTATTTGCCAATAATTAAATTTTGTTAAATAAAATATTAAATAATAAAAATAAAACGTTATCCAGAAAATTTATTGTTCAATAGTTCCATTTTTCAGTAATCTCGTAAGTTGCTATAAAAAATTAAGTTTTTATTGAATAACTTTTTGTTAAATCCTAAAATCATAAATTCAGTTAGGTACTTAATATAAAAAGTTTGTTTATATGTATTTTCATGATTCAAAATGTCATTATAAAATGAATTCATTTATAAAATATAATCGAGTATATACTTCGTGCTTTTGAATCAAAGTGATTTTTCAAACAATTATAATTTTATGTTTCGGTAGATTTTTTTATATTTATATAACATTATGTAACTTATAATATTATTATAAACAATTTGAATAATCATGGGAGTTTCAAATGTATGTGGTGAAAGGAAAATGCTTCATTTATCGGTCCAAATTGATCAAACTCGGACTGATTCAGCTTAATATACCAAACTACATAACGTTTTTTCTATTGAAACCCGGTTTGTATATATTTTGTGTTTTTGAATCCAATTTATTTTTCAAACAATTATAATTTTATGTTTAGGTAACTTATTTATAATATTATTAGAAACAATTTCAAAAATCATGGGAGTTTCAAATATATGTGCTGAAAGGAAAATGCTTCCTTTATTGGTCCAAATTGATCAAACTCAGGCTGATTCAACTCAATATACCAAAATACATAACGGTTTTTCAACTGAAACTCTGTTTGAACCTAAAAAAATCTTGTTCAAAACCATTTTCGGGATTCTAAAACTTAAATGGACAGTTGCCAATAAAGACAATCTCACCAAAGAATACTCTCAACATCCTAAAAAGGTAGGCATAAGGAAGTTCTCATGGTTTGGTCCCTTTGAAACATTTCACAACCTTTCCTATTTATAGAAGAGGAAACGTTCTATTGTTTACTCTCACCATCGATGTGGGATGAAGACATTGTAATAAAACACGTTTTCTTGTTAATAAAACATTATTCAACTTATTTAGTAAAACACCCTTTCTCTTGTTTACCCTTTCTTTATTGTTCAATAGTTCCATTTTTCTATAATATGGTTAGTTGCTATCCAAAAAAGTAAGTTTTTATTGAATAACTTTTTGTTCAATTCTAAAATCATAAATTCAGTTAGATACTTAATATAGAAAGTTTGTTTATATGTATTTTCAAGATTCAAAAGTTCATTATAAAAAGAATTCATTTATAGAATATAATCTGCGTATATATTTCGTGCTTTTGATCAAATCGAATTTTCAAACAATTATAATTTTATGTTTAGGTAGATATTTTTTTATATTTATATAACATTATGTAACTTTTTTAAAATATCATTGGAAACAATTTGAAAAATCATGGGAGTTTCAAATGTATGTAGTGAAAGAAATGCTTCTTTTATAGTCCAAATAGATCAAACTCGGACCGATTCAACTAAATATACCAAACTACATTTTTTTTTCTAGTGAAATCCGGTTTGTATATATTTCGTGCTTTTGAATCAAAGTGTTTTTTCAAACAGTTATACTTTTAGGTTTAGGTAGATGCTTTTTTATATTTATATAAAATTATGTAACTTATTTATAATATTATTAGAAATAATTTGAAAAATCATGGGAGTTTCAAATATTTGTTGTGAAAGGAAAATGATTCCTTTATCGGTCCAAATTGATCCAGCTCCGGTTCAACTCAATATACCTAACTACATAATTTTTTTCTAACTGAAACACGGTTTAAACCTGAAAAAATTCGGTTCAAAACCATTTTTGGAATTCTAAAAGTTAACTGGACACTTGCCAATATAGACAATCTCACCAAATAATACCTTCAAAATCCTACAAAGGTAGGCATGAGGAAGTTCTCATGGTTTGGTCCATTTGAAACATTTCACAACCTTTCCTATTTATAGAAGAGGAAACATTCTCTTGTTTACTCTCACCATCGATGTGGGATGAAGACATTGTAATAAAACACCCTTTCTTGTTTATAGAACATTATTTAACTTATTTATAATATTATTGTAAAGAAATTGAAAAGTCATGGGAGTTTCAAATGAATGTGGTGAAAGGAAGTTAAAAAAGGGGGTTTCAAATGCATGAGATTTAAAAAAAAAATGCTAGCTTTATAAGTATGTATGATGTGAAGAAGTATCAACTCTTAAAAAACAAATGAGAACTTAAGCTTAAATTAGGATTCAAATTTGTTACTGAAGGGTTCCAAATGAGAGTGAGAAAATCTACAAGGTTTGAAGCTATTTGCTTTGTGGAAAAATATAAATGGCAGATATGGACAACAAAAGATAAAGATACTAATATATTTCAAGTGGTTAAAATATTAGAGAGCCACACTTGCTCAAACACACAGCTCCTTCCCTGTCATCGCCAAGCCAACAAAAACATATTAAGTCACTTCTCGAAGGGCATATTAGCTTAATATGTTGCACGAGAAACAAATACAATGAACTTTAAATGATCGTCTTAGTGTACATGTGTATGATTAGGCCTAAGAGCGAAGATGATGGATCCAGATACATCAATTGAAGAAATGAGCCAAAGTAGGATAGTTAGTCTTCACTAACTAATAAGGTGGGTTATTACTCTCACTCCCTATATTTAGATTTATGTTATATATATATATATATATATATATATATATATATATATGGATGATTGTATGTATATATGTATGTATGTATGTATGTATGTATGTATGTATGTATGTATGTATGTTGGAGCTTGGGGCACTAAGTGAATTTCCCCAAGTAATGAGATGAAGATATATGAAGAATATATGTGTAAGAGCATGTATCAGAGCATGTACACGTATTAAGAGTATGTAAGAGGTATATGCAGGATACATGTAGCATAGGATATACATATACAAGAGTATGTGGATTTTGATGAGAAGGGTATCTATCAATACTCAAGAGATAGAAGAGAAAGATAGATGGTGATTACATGCAGTGTATCATAGAGTATGTATCTATATCTAGACATTAATGATATTGTAAAATGCTAATATATTATTAGACATAAATATAGATTGAGTACTTAATGAGTTAAGTAGAAGAAGAGAAGGATTATATAATCTCTTATTGAGATACATAGATAGATTGTCCAAGCGACTAGTGTTATGTGATGAGTCACATAACAAAGACAGAGATGTAGAGATAGATGGTTCCTATGGGGACAAGAGATTGAGGTTCCTTTGGGGACAAGAGTATGATTCCTTCGAGAATAAGAGTATGATTCCTACGGGGACAAGAGTATGATTTCTTTGGTAATAAGAGTATGGTTCCTACGGGGAAAAGAGTATGATTCCATTAGGAATAAGAGTATGGTTCCTGCGAGGACAAGAGTTTGATTCCTTCGGGAATATAGATAGGGAATCCCTTTTGGGGTGTAGTTAAATGATTCCTGTGGTAATCTAGATCGAGTATGATTAGATATGATAGAGAAAGGTTCCTTGAGAGGAATAAGAAAAAGGAATTCTTTTTAAGAACTTCGATGTAACCCGTGAGGGGTTAAGAGTAAGGGATCTGTGAGGGATTCAAGAAAAGAAGAAAGATTAAGGATCCACGAGGGATCATAAATGAGAGAGGTAAGACTGCATGAAAATTCACATAGTGGAGACTATGGGCCTGAGATGATCAATTAGCCATAAATCATGCGAGTGACACATTGCACCATGGGCCTGAGATAATCCATGAGACTATTGATCTAGACAAAGTACATGATATCTTCCATGTATCAAACCTGAAAAAGTGTCTGTCTGATGACACCATTGTGATCCTTATCAGTAAGACTGAACTGAGCACATAACTTCACTTAGTCGAAGAACCAATTGAGATTATAGATCGAGAAGTCAAACGTTTAAAGCAGATTCGAATTCCTTTCGTAAAGGTGAGCCAAAATTCTCAATGGGGGATCGGGATTCGCCTGAGAACACGAAGACCAGATGAGCAGAAGTACCCCCAATTGTTTAATGATATCATGTCTACGAGTTGAATTTCGGGACAAAATTCTTTTAACCGGGGGGGGGGGGGGGAATGTAACAATTGGTAAAAAAACCAGGCTAAGGTTTGCTAGTCAGCCACCGCGAACCCTACTATAGTAGGGATTATTATATGTTTACATGCATCATTATAAGCAATTGAAACTGTTTTATTCTTAATTGCTTACGGATTAATTCATTTTGTGCTTAGGATTAGGCGTAATAGTTTATTTCACATTATATCTTCATCATGTGCTAGCACTTTCTCACCACTTTCCTTCTCCTTTCTTAACACTTGAACGCTCTCTATATTCCTCCATCTTTCCTCTCTATTTCCCCATCCTTTCTCTCAAACTCACTTCACTCTCAAACACCCTCTACTTCTCACTCAAACTTACTTATTTTCCAGCCCTTTTTCTCCTCTTCTAAACCCATAAAACCGAGAGTAAAAGAGAGGTTGCTTCCCTCTCAGTTCCAGCCCTCATTTCAACCATATCCCCTCTTTTTGGTGTCGATTTTAACAACCCCAAACACCTCCTAAAGCTCCCGTTTTTATGTTGAATTTTGAAGGATAAAAACAGCCCCAAACCTCACTTCTTCTCCTTGTTTTCTTTCTGAATTTCAAAGACCAAAGAACCCTTATAGGAGGTTGTTTTCGAGTGAAAGAAGAGCTCCAAGCTTCCATATTTTTTATCTTCAAAAGTCCTTGATTTCCCTTCTCTTTTGAACCTTTAAATGTATCAAGAATCCTAGGTAAAATACTTATCTTTTTCTTTCTTCTTTTTTGACATAAAAAGAACTCATTTGTTGCAAAATGTTACATCATATGCTCAAACTAAAACAAACCATGTATAATGTGCACATAGATCTTCTAAAAACGGCTCTGTTGAAAATTTGGTAGAAACTGAAAAACATCCCGAACTCAAAAAGAAATCAAATCATGCGACTACGGTGAGTGTCTACGACCCCTTTTTATCTTTTAAATGGTTTCCGAGGGAGAGTACACACAACTTTACGTTTACTTTATGTTTATCTCGTTTATTCACGTTCACTACGTTTCATTACGTTATTTACATTTATTTACGCTTATCATAATTATTTACCTTTATTTACATTTATCGCAATTATTTACGTTTAACGCAAATTTAAGTTTACGTTGTGTTTTATGTTTATATGCACTTTAATTCCGTCTATTTAAGTTTCTCACATTTATTTACACTATTTATACTCGTCAAATAGATATAAAAAAGAAATGTTATAATTGTTCGTTATAATAGTTTTTTTTTGTTTTATCTACGATTAAAAATGTCGCTTATTTGGTTGATTTCACTTGAGTTGAAATCCAATTTTGGTCAAAAAGCAGCTGGTATGTTGTCTGATTTTCGTCAGAATTCTTATTTAAAACTCTTAGAAATGCTAAGTCTAGCAAACATTATAATTTAAGTTTTATGACGCAGAATTATAGTTGGGAATTTTGTGAACAAACACTAGTTTAATAAACTTCTAAATTAAAAGTTTGGGAATTGAACTAACTCATACATTTTGATTGAATTAAACATGGGAATCCCTACATGAGTTATACTCTTCATCCGCTAAGAAAACTTAGTACAAGCCCTCTATGCTATAACTGTTAATCCGCAAGGAGCATGGAACTTCATTTGTATAATTCTCTACAGGTTGACAGCCCCGCCCATGGTTACTAGCTACAACCTACGTTTAACAAGTCAATCGAGGGTAATGGTTCATTCTCTATATTTTTCACGATGTCGATGAAGCTTCCTTGATGACTCGCCACCTTCTCGCGTGCTGGTTCAAAGGATTTCTCGTCTGTAGTTCGGTTATAGGCTCACTATAGACATGTTGTTAAAACTAAAATGTGCAATCACAAAGATGAACAAACGGTTATGTTCGGTCTCACTACTCATACGAATTGATCTAGTACTGTATGTATTAGGAAGGTTTTTGCTCTAGATAAAAGGGATAAATAATGATTTCATAATAATGACTCTTAAAAACTTAACAATATTTTGATACGACTTGTTATTGTTTACAAACTTACATTTCATGAGTTACTCAAAAAAACATTTTCTTTTACTTATATGGGTTTACAAACTTGCGAACGAAACACTACTTTTATTCTTTTTATCAAAGAAAAGCACCTCTTTTATAAAAGTCATTTTTTATGAAATTTACTCTTTCTTTTAAAAGAGCACACTGGTCTAAACCTGTGGAACTCACCAACAATTTTGTTGACGTATTTTTAAACGCGTGTATTCTCAGGTAATTAGAAGCTGAATACATGACACTCGTTTGTTTATTTGAATTTATATTAGACCTTTGTTTATTTGAATTTCATTTAACTGAGCTTGTTCTAGTAATATCGAACGATGTAAACTTTACACTGATATTTATGGATTGTAATATATTAATTTAATTTTTTTAATTTTCAATGTATGTGTGTTAACTGTGATCCAATATTGGAGTCACAACCCCGATGTTTCCGTCGTCGGTCAGGTTGTGACAAGAGTTGGCCATCTATGGGGAGGGGACTAGAGTTGGTTCAACCTTTTGTTCGGCCACCAGGGCAAGGATGTATCTTCAGCATAGATGCTCGATTGGCACTGAGTGGTGGAGAAAAAGTTAGTTTCTGATGTTCCCGTGGTGACAAAATTTCCTGATGTTTTTCCAGATGATTTACCAGGCGTGCCTCCTGAGTGGCAAGTGGAGTTAAGGATTGACCTGATCCCTGGTGCTGCCCCGACAGCTAAGGAGCCATATCGCCTTGCAATGCCTAAGATGCAAGAGTTATCTTCACAACTCTAGGATTTGTTGGGCAAGGGGTTTATTCGACCTAGCAGCTCTCCATGAGGAGCTCTGATCCTTATTGTCAAGAATAAGGATGGTTCACACCGGGCGTGCATTGATTACTAGGAGTTAAACAAGTTGACGGTGAAGAACCATTACCCATTACCGAGGATTGATGACCTTTTTGACCAGTGGCAAGGAGCGTCTTGGTTCTCGAAGATCGATTTGAGGTCAGGCTACCATTGGATGAGGGTTAGGGAGGACGACATTCAGAAGATGGCCCTCCCTGCTCGTTATGGTCATTATGAGTTTGTGGTAATGCCTTTTGAGCACACCAATGCACCGACGACGTTCATGGATCCCATGAACCGGCTGTGCAGACCGATGTTGGATCGATCAATGATCGTTTTTATTGATGATATCTTTGTCTGTTCTAATACCAATGAGCAACATGAGGAGCACATTCGTGAGGTTATCGCGATTCTGTGAATGGAGAGGTTGTATGCCGATTTCTCCAAGTGCAGGTTCTGGTTGCGTAGGGTTTAGTTTCTGGAGCATCTCATCAACCAAGATGGTATTATGGTCAATCCGACCAAGATGGAGGCAGTGATTCAGTAGGAAGTTCTGAGATCTCCATATGATATACGAAGTTTCCTTGGTTCGGCTGGGTACTACAGGAGATTTATTCGAGATTTCTCCAAGATTGTAGTTCCTCTTACCAGATTGACCAGGAAGGATGTCACTTTTCGTTAGGGGCCTGAGCAACAGTTGGCTTTTGAGACCCTACGATAGAGGTTATTTGAGGCGCCGGTTCTAGCACTCCCTGAGGTAGTTGATGACTTTGAGCTATATTGTGACACATCTATTTTAAGCTTGGGGGCCGTTTTGATACAAAGGGGTCATGTGACAGCTTACACTTCAAGGCAGCTGAAACGTCATGACGTGAATTATCCTACTCATGATCTTGAGTTGGGGACAATGGTTTTCTCCCTTAATATTTGTCGCCATTAGCTATATGGGATATGTTATACTATCTACACAGATCACAAGAGTTTGAGGTACTTCATGGATCAGCCAAATCTGAATATGAGGCAATGCAGGTGGCTTGATGTGGTTAAGGATTATGATTGCGAGATCTTATATAATGCGAGATCTTATAACCGATCGAAATGTCAAGGCCGAACATTATCGACCACACGGTAAGTTACAACATTTAGAGGTCCCTATGTGGAAATGGGAGCAGATCACCATGGACTTTATCACCAAGTTACCGAGGACAACAAGGGACTTGATGCTATTTGGGTTATTTTGGATCGTTTGACCAAGAGTACCCATTTCCTTGCTATCCAGGAGAGCTCGTCAGTCGAGAAATTAGATGATATATATATTCAAGAGGTTGTGGATCGCCATGGGGTGCCTACTTCTATAGTCTCGGATCGAGACATTCAATTTACTTATAGATTTTGGAAGAGCTTCCATGAGGAGTTGGGAACCAGACTGCATTTCAGTAGGACATACCATCCGCAGATAGATGGCCAAACTGGGAGGACTATCCAAACTCTCGAGGATATGTTGAAAGCCCGCATCATTGATTTTCATGGGAGTTTGGACTCTTACCTTCCTTTGGCTAAGTTTTCCTACAACAACAACTATCATTCCAGCATTGGTATGCCTCCCAACAAGCTTCTTTATGGGAATCGAACCCATAAAGCCGAGAGTCATGGGGAGCACGGAAGTAGTGCTCAAGATAATTGAGCTTATTCAGCAAGTTAGACAGAGATTCCTAAATGCTCAAAGCCGATTGTTGATGTCTCAAAGCCAGCAGAAGAGCTATGCGGACCGACGTCGTTCAGAGATGGAGTTTCAGGTCGGGGATTTGGTACTTCTGAAAGTATCCCCTTGGAAGGGTATCCTTCGCTTCAGGAGGCAGGGAAAACTAGGCCCCAGTTTTATCGATCCGTTCGGAGTTATGGCTAGAGTGGGAAAAGTGTGATACTGATTGGATCTACCAGAGCAGCTCAGTCATATCCACAACACTTTCCATGTTTCTCAATTGATAAAATGTGTAACCAACGAGCCTGTTGTTATCCCTTTGGAAGATATTCAGGTTGATGATCGTCTGAATTATATTGAGCGACCGATGGCGATTCTTGATATGAAGACGAAGGCCTTGCGTAACAAGGTGGTGCCTTTGGTCAAGGTATAATGGCAGTATCGAAAGGGCTCATAGTGGACTTAGGAGCCCGAGATAGAGATGTATGAGCACTAACCATATCTATTTTCAACTAAGGATTTCGAGGGCAAAATCTAAGTCAGGTGGGGAGAATTGTAACATCTATTTTAGGTAAATGATTCATCTATGTTTTTAGCAATTAAAGAAGTAAAATGTGGGTTTTCTGATGACAACAATGTGGTGGAAGATACACCACAACATGGTCATGGCCTTATGAAACGTGCATCATTCTTATGCACCACGATGTGGCAAGGTTATGGCCACGACGTGGTGGTCACCAGAGTGCAAACCCTAATCTTCTGGGTTTTGGGCTTTATTTAAGGGATGTGATGGCTAGGGTTTTCACATCCTTAGCCTCCATCACCTCCCATCAGCCTTGAAGAAACCCTAATATCCATTTTTGACCTTATGAACTCTTTGTGGTGATTTTAGCCTCTTGAAGAAGAAGACGTGTTCTTGGTGCATTGTTTCTACAAGAAAACCTCTCCCTCGTTAGATTGTGTTGTTTTAGGACTCTTGTAAGTCCTCAAGTTCCCGCCTTTATGTGTAAAACAAGCTAGATCTAGGTTTTTATCCACTTTCTTCCATGTTTGGGGTAATTTGAGTGCACAAACTCCATTAATTTGGCAACTTTATGGGTCATTGGGGTTCCTTTATGGTCTATTGTCCTAATTCTGGAGAGGTGTTGAGTTTTGGGTTCATGCATGAGACCTTGATCTCATTTTCCTCCATTTTGACCTAACTTGTTCTCAAGATATGCATTGTACATGCATGTTTAAAAATCAATGATTCTTATGATGCTTTGGGGAGGAGAAAGCGTTATGGAAAGTTTAGGTGTATAAATTAAAGGACTAAGAGCTTAATGCATTACGCTATATAGAGAAGAGCCCACAGTGTGGTGGATTGATCGCCACGACATGGCAAAGGGCAGCCTCATGACTGTTTTTTCCTAATGTTTCCACGGTGTGACCAAAGGGTGTCTATGACGTGGGGGTCAGCTGGGGCTGACTGTGACCATTGATTATTTGACCATTGTTGACTTTGCTCAACTTTAGAGTTTTAGGGTGTAGACTGAGAGGGTACTCATATAATGTTTTTAGGTTCCTCGTAGTACCGATCTTCACTATCTGAGAGTTATTATTTTAGTACGTTGTTTGTGAGGTGAGTCTTCTCACTATATTACCTATGTTATAGTAGGGTGCATGCTAGACTAGCTGAGTCTTATTTGTTGATTGTTGTTATGTGTGTTTATTGAGTTGCTGATAACTCCAAAACTGTTGATAGTCCATAAAGTTGCTGATAACCCATAGAGATGTTGAGAGGCCATACGACTGCTGATAGTCCTCAGGACTGCTGATAGTCACAGGGTTGCTGATAACCCATAGTTGTTTATTATGTTGTGTTGTATGTGATATTTTGGGGAACTCACTAAGATTTGAACTTACAGTTGTGGATTTAAATGTGTTTCAGGTACTTCATATGATCGTGGGAAGGTAAAGACTTGAATGTACACTCACATCGGCAATTTTTGTGATTTCACATTTTATGACACTATGATTTTTGGGATGACTGTATTTTGATACTTATGGTTTTGACTTGGATTTTTCCTAGAAAAAATAATTTACTTAATTTAAAAATGAAAATTTTGGTTGTGGAAATTAGGACGTTACAAGTTGGTATCAAAGACCTGGTTTAAGAGATTTGGATGAACACTTGTTTGATTCCAGACTCAAACTAAAGATCTGAATATTTTCATAAACCTTTTTGGAAAAGATCGGTTCTTAAAGAATGAACAAGAAGATGCGACGTGTATAGTCAACCGGAGCTCGAAAAAAGCGATTTCCAAAAATATCCATACTTGTTTTATATGTTCTAATTGAATTGTTGTTATATGAGCTGTTAGAGATGCATGATAGTTGATAGGCTAAGGATCCCTCCAGGAATTGTATGTTAGAGTTGCCTGATTTTGTGATGCCTTGTATCCTAGGGAATTCTTGTGATACCTTCCTTGGAGATGAAGTTAATACCGTTAGTTGCTATGTGTATACTATATATTTGTACATAATTAAGATTTCATATCCTTAGAATGCCTGGTTTAGCCTTATTTCCTGTTCCTTGTCTGGTTGTGGACTAGGGATGGAATCATTTATTCGACCGTCTATCGGATCACGATTATTTATGATTGGTATACGTAGAGCAATTAGCGACATTAGTGGAGACTTCGAGCAGTGTGGGAAGGTGGTTGAGATAGAACCTACGATGAATACCTAGGAGTTCGATGTGGCTCCTTAGAGCATATAGATGTGTGTGCTAATGCACTTTTCATGGAGTATCTTAGTGACTTGAGGCCTTAGGAGGAAATTTTAGTCAAATACGAATAGGTGTGGAAGGTAGTATGTTCCCGTACTATGGAAAGCATAGGATCCGTATGAGATTTAGGAAGAGTCCCGACACTACTAGGGTGCTAGTAGGGGTGTGTAACGTGTATGTATATACGATGGCTTAATTTTTGATCTTTTTCCTCACATGTTTCAATATGGTGGTGACTACCCGAGGTTCAGGCTCTAGAATCCAGAGAGACCAGGTACCAGTGATGATGAGATCCGTAGGATCATTGCCATTGAGGTGGACACAGAAATGAGGGAGACGATCCCGGATATGTTTGGGTTTGTTAATACTATTCTGATTTAGCTATTCGACGAGCGTTGCTCGCTGCCATTGAGCCCGTTGTCGTCGCCAATGCGAGACTGCATGGGGGTGATTCAATGTAGTACTGGGAATTCAACAAGACGAAGCCCCCATAGTTTGATAGGACTAAGGACCATATTGTTACGATGAGATGGATTTCCAATGTTGAGGGATTCTTTTATACATGTTCGTGTTTGGAGGACCTGAATGTTCGATTTGCACTGAACCTTCTTCGCTTGGGAGCGAAGGACTGATGCAAGTTTGTGACTACTAGATACTCTCTCGTGGAGCGGGACGTAGTGACGTGGGAGCGGTTTTCTGAGATGTTCTAGGATGAATATGTTCCTTTGGTGGAGAGAAAGTGGTTGTTTCAGGAGTATCTATCACTCAGACAGACTACAGAGTCGGTGACCGAGATCACCAAGATGTTCCATGAGAGTTCCTTATTTTTCTCGGAGTATGCTTCTTCATAGTAAGTGCGGATGACTCGGTACTTGAGTATGCTCATGAAGGATATTAGAGAGTTTATGATGAACTCCCGGTACCGTACATTGGCTGAGCTGCAGCCCAATGCCAAGAGAAGGGAGATTGAGTTAGAGACTCAGGTAAAAGATGGTGAGGTGGAGAACCATATGAGGGAGAAGAAGCTTGTTCCAGTATAGTCGCAACCAGAGACTAAGCGGTTCAAACCCGCAGATTTGAGATTAGGTGGTTAGAGGGGTCTTGATGCGCCCTGTCGATATGGGTTGGTTTGTTATATGTATGGGAAGAAGGAACACTTTGCGCTTCCTATCATCTTTGTCAATGCATTAATCGCAACTTGCCTCTTTTGAATCATGGATTCATGGAACAGAGGACATACTGATTCCATTCCTTCATAATGGGAAGTTTCGACCGAAACCATTCCTTTCCATTTACGATTCTAATGTTTCCTCTTCTTTCCACCAACATTCTGAAATGCGATAACTGGAATTAGATAAGAAACCTAATTCCTTTCCACTTCTCTCAGTTTGGAGAAGGTTTAAGAAATCCAACAATGTTTTCTCCATACTATCCATATGATAAATCAAGTCGAAATTATCATAAAAACTAATGAAATATCCAAGCACAAGATCAATTTCAAGACTCTTGTCAAGGGTTAGATTGAAATTCTTGAGTTTTTCTATGTAGCTCTCATTGATTACGTACAAAACTCTTTTCTTCAATTCAAATGTAATTAGAAACTTTTGACGATTTTCAAATACTCTTGTCTTGCCTTTTGGTGAAACATTTAACTCAATTACAAATTCATTTCATATGTTCACATGTTCATAAAAAACTTTTGGAACATTGAAGACATAGACATAATGATGCAAAAGAATATTATTTGACAAATCTACATGTTTTTGGGATTAACAACTTAATCAAAGTTGACACATTATTGATTTTAGAGATATGCTCATTATAAACATCTTTCCCAATATCAAAATCGAGGAAGATCCCATAACAAATGAGCAATTCCCGATAGAGAACGAAGAGAAGCTAGGATTAGAAATTATGCGAGGAGGTGGTAGAGGATTTCCATCTAACCTAAGAGAAAAAGTTTAAATAACTCGATTCAATCCTTAATTATTGACCCAATTTCAAATGAAGGCTAGGATCCATAAATATGATTCGTAATATGAAGAGGGATGTCGTAGTCACATCACGAATCTATTTTAGGTAGGTAAAGCACTTTACCAATTTAATTCACAATGAAACTCCTAGATCTTTTGAGATTCATTGTACAATCAATGGCGTGTTAATCTCAGATTATGCTCTTCGATTTATGACTAGGATGCCGAAGATCACAAACAATATGTGAATTACCATTCAAACTCGCATTGACTTATCTGTTACCGACATACGCTCCATCAAAAATCATTAATTTTGAGTATTTACCATCATTTCAACTTTGTAGTCCTACATTAGTGTGTCGTTTAACCACGCACACTCCATTAATGACTCATAAAGAAACAATGTGTGTTTTCATGGATTAGCATACAGTTTCACATTTTTCCTATAGTAACTAAAGTGAGATTTTATGGAAGGTTCTAATACTTTATATATTACACTTTTAATGTGATTATGTCCTATCAAATCCGTTTAGCTAACGACCCTCCACCATACAAATAAGCGGTGGGTGAAAAGGACACTCATTCAACGGTTATTTTATAGGTCGTTTCCTTATACCTCTCTGATGAGTCACACCTTATGATCTTACGAGTCAAACATTCTACACACTGTCTGTCAGCGTCAGCGTGTACATTACTATCAGCGTCAGCATATCAAGTCTATCAGCGCCAACGTGAAGATAGTTATTCTATGTAATCATTTGTATATTAGGTAATGATACACATAAGTATAGAATAGATAGCAGATCTGATATCTTAATGATAAGGATTAGTTCTTAATATATATTAGATACAATCCCTTCAATCAAGGAATATACTTGTATAGATTAGTATATATTCAACATTAGAGTGAAACCCGTAATGTAACTCACAGCTTGGTGTCGTAATCGTCTTTGTGATAACCCATTTCCTGGTGAAAGACAATTTGGAGAATTCATTGTGTTATTTACTTTCTGTTCTTTATTTATTTAGATTAGTTTGCTTTTGATCTTTATACTTGAAGTGTATCCGATCGATATAGACTTTCACTCTCTTATAGTGTGGCTTTATGAATGAGGCATATTATTTATTTGACTGACTTTTGGTTATTTATATAGTAATATACTCTTATACATATGTATGTGTTGTATTTTAAAACCTTTTAAAACACAAGATTTAAATTTAATTATCTGAATTAACATTTAATTAATTAATCTTTTCAACCAATTATGAATTTAATATTCATGTTTTAATTAGATCATTGATTATATATATATATATATATATATATATATATATATATGAAATTCAGTTAAGGATAATTCAATTTTATTTAATTATCTTATAATTAAATATTTGTTTCCTTTTATATTTACTTCCTCAAAATTTGAATTAGGCTTTATAATTATCTAGCATTAAAGATTATATTTTAATTAGATAAAATAACTAACAATGACTAATACGTATCCTACAATTTGAATTAGACAAGTAAATCCCGAAACTCAAAATTAATCAGAAAACGTGTCGCGCCTAGCCCTTGGCGCACTGCGCCCTGCGATTAACATGTTTCTTTTTATCGTTTTTAAGTTTCATCTTTATGCACTAATAATTGAACAAGCATGGCTCTGATACCACCATTGGGGATTTTAGGTAATAATAGTAATGTACTTGTGGAATTTCACATAACACTTATGGGTACATGCAACCTAAAAGGATCTATGGCTTTTTCACTATTAATAGCAACATTCTTTATGAAACAAAACTTTTATCCTACTATAATTGAAATTACTTGTAGGAGAACATACTTTTAACATAATCAAATATGTCAATCTCCTTTGATCTTTAAAGTCTATGGAAAGCAAACACCAAAAGTATGATCGCCTCAAATGGTTCAAACCCAAAACCCTAGAACACTAGCAAGACAGGGTGGGGGAGGAGGAAGGAAGATAATTTCATTCTCCATCTTCTGGGTATGAGAAGTCACGAATTTTGATTAGTAATTAATTAATCGGACTATTCATAATTAGTTATTAACTATATCTAATTTATTTATTAATCACATAATAAATTGACAAATCATTTTATCTCTCTCTCAAAGTCATTTCTAGCTATTTCTAGCTTTTGAGGGCAACCCAAAAAGGACTTTACTTTTATTCCACAAAGTTATATCAATTTAGTCATGACCTTGACCAATTTAGTTATGACCTTGGAAACTTATTCCAATAGAGGAAATCTATCTTTAAAATAGTTAAAGAGTAAAGAAGATTACTTATGAGTACTGGAGTAGATATGGCATTGCTTGCGAGAAAATGGCCATATAGAGGAGAAAGTCCATCGCTATTTGGACAATGTATGAGATGTGTAGACTCGATGCTTGCACCATGATGTTAGATGCTATAGAGATAGCAGAATAGAGAAAGATTATAATAGAAAGAAGATAGATGTGTAGATAGAGAGAAAGCGGTGCAACAAATATCATGATGGACACTTAAGAGAAAGATAAAGTTAGTAAGAATGTTCCATTTTGCTTTTTTAAGAGCCTAGGAACATGAAAATATGGGTCAAGACTTCTGAGGAAGTCAAAGAGGTAGAGTTTGTAAATTAAGAGGCCACTTTGTTAGTGTGCCTAAAAGAGAGAAAGAGGAGGAGGTGTAGCTCCTACAATGAGAAAATATAGACATGTAAGAGTATGTAGATATGTGTGTATATGTTATGACAGTGTACTTACGAGTAACTATTACATAAAGAATAAATATTAAACCTTATATGTATAAAAGGACAATTAGAGAAATATTGTTAAGTTAGATAGAGAAGTGGGAAAAAAGTGGACTCAAGAGAAGAGTCTAAAGCTGGGTGCAGAGTCCCAGTAGAGAATAAGGTGACCAAGTCTCACACCGAGATGAGATGTTAGAAACATTAGGGGTGTGTTACTCCCTATGTGAGAGATAAGTATGCTTGGTAAGGTCATATTTTGGTGTATCAAGCATAGATCTTGGTAAGTAAAAAGAAATATGAAAGTCATAGTAGCTAGCTTGCGAGCAGCTGAGGACTAGAGAAGATAAGTACCCAAGAATTTTTCATGTTGAAAATTAGGTTATGAGAAAGAAATAGAAAAGTTTTGAATCAAGTGATGAAGTGGTAAAGCTGAAACAGGATAAGTATGATGTACATGCAGTGTATGGATGGTGTAGATATATCATACTTATTGTGATTCAATGGAACCATTGAGTTGCTTGAGGATCAAGTAGGTTAAAGAAAGGAAAAAAGATAACAAGGTAAATTAAGAAGAATTTACCATGAAAGAGATAGAATATTTATGAACTAGGGAATGTAACGGTGAGGTGAAATCTGGATAAGAATAATATGCATGCAGAAGTATGGGCTCTGCATACACATTTCACTTATAACGATTCAATTAAACCATTATGCTACATGAGGATTAAGTGGTGGGACAAGAAAATTAACATGGTACTTGGAAGAATATTCTATGTTTAGATTGAGACTTGAATGTCTCAAAAAAGTATAGAGAAAGATGAGAAAGTTAGTGCACGAGCACTAATATATTGATGAGAAAAGAGTTGTAGTAGATTAGAACACCTTAGAAAGAAAGTGAAGTGGTTAGATGTAATACTTCACTAAGAGTTGGAAAAGTGGTGAGTATTCATCTGTTGTAGAGTTAGAATGGCGCAGTAGAAGCACATGAGAAATGGTAACTTACCTAACAGTAGATGATTAAGAAGTGTGTTCACACACTTGTGAGAAAAAGAATGAAAGATGGTAAGTTATGCACATGGTTGTGAAAAGTAGGACAAAAAAAGGAAAGATGATAGTAAGTATGCAATGTAGTTTCATAAGAGTAGATAGAGCAGTAGACGTCCCTTAACAACCATCATGAGTAGTTAGATGAAGAAATATTGGCCAATGCATTGAGAATGCAAAGAAAAGGAAAGTTAATTGTTATTTCCGATTAAGAGGTTAAAGTAAAGAATAACCTTAGAAATGGGTCTTTGAGTAAGAAAATTACCAAGAGAGTAAGAAAAGATTTCGAGGACGAAATCCCTTAAATGATGGGAGATTGTAAGAACTATCTAAAATTTAGAGAAAGTTGACTTTTAGTCAAATATTGACCAAAAGGGTAAAATGGTCAATTTTGAGAAAGAGATGAGATTATGAAGTTGTGACTTCATGAAAATGGCCAATAAGATTTTAAATCACTTAGAAGATGTTAGATGAGTAAGTTCAAGGGAAAGAACACATGAGAAGATGCATTATTGGTCAAAAGGGTAAAATGGGTATTTTATGCTTTTCGTGTCAAGTTTATGACTTAACATATTAAGACCCGTATTAAGTCATTGAGATATGACTTAACATAAGTTTAGAGTATGTTCCCACCTTTGTGTGGATATAAATAACATATAAAACGGGTAGAAAACAAAGAAAATATGATGATTAGGAGTTGAGACAAAAGTGTCCCAAAGCTAGAATGGAATCAACCCAAGGGGCTGCTGATAAGCCATAACAGTGGCATGAAAAGTAGATGCACGCGGCGCGACAAGTGATGAAGGGGTTCAGACGTAGTCTTCTTCGTAAGATAGAAAGGGAAATATATTTTTCCCCATGAAGCGGTACTTGGGCACCACGACGCGGTGTCCAAAGTAGGATGTTAGTGGAGATGAGTACTGCGGCATGGCAAGCCATTACAAGACCATTGACCGAGGTCAAAGTGGTCGCCGAGGTAGGGTAAGGAACCGCAACACAGTTTCGAGAGTTTAAGTCAGGTTTCAAACATGTTATAACTTATTTCGATGGTTCCAAAGGGGAAATCGATTAGGAGCTCAAATAGGGCGATTTTGTTGCCCAATTTATGCCAAGAGGAACAAGAGATGATGGGTTGTTAGGATCGTTATCCTATCCACATCAATTTAAGATTTCTCCATTTTGGTGAAATGTTTGATTAGAGTAGATTTTGTTGAATTGATCAACCTATAGCTTGATTATGATGTTAATGATAGTGTTTAGATGCTTTAAACAAGCTTAGAAAGTTATTTCTATGGTGAAATCTATGTATGTGAAGTTAGGGTTTGAAAACCTTAACTAATGATTGTTAATTGATGCATTAGAGTAGATTGTAATGAATTAAGTATTATGAGATTCTTAATTCATTAATTGGATGAGTAAGAGATAGAGAATGAAAAGTTAGATTAACGATCCATTAAGTGCTCATTTTGACCTTAAGAGGCATTAAAATATATATAGGTTAAGAAAAGCATTAAAATGCTTCCGTATGTGTATGATTAGGCCTAAGAGCAAAGAGGATGGATCCAGATGCATCAATCGAAGAAAGGAGCCAAAGTAGGACAGTTAGTCTTCACTAACTGATAAGGTGAGTTATTAAAATCTCTCTCTCTCTCTCTCTCTTTAGATTTATGTTATATATATATATATATATATATATATATATATATATATATACATACACACACACATACATACATATGTATGTATATATGTATTTTGGAGCTTGGGGCGCTAAGTGAATGTCCCTAAGTAATGAGATAGGGATAGATGAAGAATATGTGTGTAAGAGCATGTATCATAGAATGTACACATATTAAGAGTATATAAGAAGTATACGCAAGATACATGTAAAAAAGCATGTATGTATACAAGAGTATGTGGCTTTAAAATAAGAAGGGTGTTTGTTAATACTCAATAGATAGAAGAGAAAGATAAATGATGATTACATGCAGTGTAATCATAAATAATGGTATTATAGAATGCTAATATGTTATTAGACATAGATTTAGATTAATTACTTTATGAGTTAAGTAGTAGAAGATAAGGATCAGATAATCCCTTATTGAGATAAAGAGATACATTGTCAAAGGAACTAATGTTATGTGATAAGTCACATAACAAAAATATAGATGTAGATATAGATGGTTCCTTCGGGGACAAAGGATAGAAGGTTCCTTTAGGAACAAGAGTTTGGTTCCTTCGAGGACAAGAGATAGAAGGTTCCTTTGGGAATAAGAGTATGGTTCCCGCAGGGACAATAATATGGTTCTTATGGGGACGAGAGTATGATTCCTTCGAGAATAATAGATAGAGGCTCCTCTGGGGACAAGATTATGATTCCTTTGGGGATGAGAGTATTTGGGAATAAGAGATAAAGGTTCCTTCGGGGACACGATTATGATTCCTTAGGGAATAAGAGTATGGTTCCTATGGAGACAAGGGTATGATTACTTCGGGAATAAGAGTATGGTTCCTACGGAGAAAAAAGTATGATCCCTTCGGGAATAAGAGTATGGTTCCTACAGGTACTATAGTATGATTCCTTCAGGAATGATATGATGGTTCCGTTGGGAACATAGATAGAGGACCTCTCTTGGCATGTAAATAAATGATTCCTGTGAGAATCTAGATTGAGTATGATTAGATAAGATATAGAAAGGTTCCTTGAGAGTAACAAGATAAGAGAGTTCTTTGTAAGAACTTAGATCTAACCAATGAGGGGTCCAGAGTAAGGGATCTGTGAGAGATTCAAGAGAAGAAGAAAGATTAATGATCCACAAGGGATCATAAGAAAGAGAGAGGTAAGACCGGATGAGAATTCCCTATAGAGCTAGTGGGATGTTGATTCCTATTGAAGATAGAGAAGATTAGAGTATGAGACGTGACCGTTAGGTCTAGATAAGAAAAGAATGTTGAGGCATTAGATTTGAGAATAGAGAGAGATGAAGAATAAGCATAACATGTGAAGGAATGCTAAGAGTTAGAGCATATAGAAGAGTTGATAAGAGATAGAACAAAGAAGAGACAGAGTCGAGAAGAGACAGTGTTAGAGACAAAGATAGAGTATGAGTAGAATATGAGAAGATCCTAAGAAGAGGTTAAGAGAAGAATATGAGAAACAAAGTAGATGACAAAGAAAGATATAGATGAGATGAGAAAGCGTAGAAAAGAAAGATAGAAGAGATAGATGAATGATAAGAATAACAGTATATGCTATTAAGAAAAATAGTTATATGTCAGAGTATGAGATAGAGAAGAAGATGAAAGATAAGAAAAGACAGAAGAATAACTCACCAGCTACATTGTGTATGATATTACATAGATCTTATGTTTTACAGGTTCATATTTGTATGTATTGATTATGCTAATTATATTTACACAAACATTGGACCTCAATGTGAGGATAATGAAAATACTTACTACATCAGCGTAACGCCCATAAATTCGAGCTAAACATTTAAGATATAGTAAATAATCTTAGCTAAAGATGTAGTAGTCGTAAAGACCGTCTCGTGGATATAAGGAGCTCTTAAATCCAACTTCGTATCAAGAAGTTATGCTTCTTCGAAGTTTAGCGATCAACCCGACACAACTATCCTCGTCATAAAAAGTGAATCGGAGATAGGTTGCTTATTAGCCTTAGTAATCGAATCAAAAGTCGTAGTAATTGTAAAAGAGAGAACGTACATATAAAGAATGCCTAAATCTGAATTCATATCAGGAAGTTATAATTTTTTGAAGTTTTAGCACAGTAGTGTGGACACAGAAATCGAAATTAAAATCGATTGAGTTCTAGCCAAAACAATATAAATGAGAATCGAAGATCTCATAAATATGAACCCGTCGATATAAAAACAATCAAGAACGAAGTTCATATGAAAGAGTTATGATTTTCACACGGACTTTAACAGTCTAATCTCTATAAAAATATGAATTTAGAATGGAGCAAGAATTAGCTGCTGGGATCTAAAGGAAAGTTGTAGAGCTCGTCGAGAGGATTTCGGGGATATAAAGAACATCGAAAACGTAGCTCGTATGCGAAAGTCATGGCCATTCGAAGATCTGCGAGAATTTACCTAGCCTGATGATGTGCAGCATCAGGAGGCGCCACGTGGCGATGTCGGGCGGCCGACTCTTCCTTGAGACAAGGTGACGTAGCACCACGATATTTGGACACGTGACACCACAAAATGGTGACATGTGGCAGCTTTTAGAAGAGGCGGATGTGGACGAACCAGCGCGTGAC
The DNA here is from genome assembly GCF_052849685.1 of Lactuca virosa. Taxonomy (NCBI): domain Eukaryota; kingdom Viridiplantae; phylum Streptophyta; class Magnoliopsida; order Asterales; family Asteraceae; genus Lactuca; species Lactuca virosa. The sequence continues at coordinate 150,467,826 of NC_136433.1, forward strand.
ATGTGGCGAAAAGCGGATGGAACTGCGTCAACCATAGGCGCGGCACGCCTTAGAAGTGTGCGCGACGCGCTGTTGGATTAGGTGTCTAAGTTCATAACTATTTCTGGGATGTACTTGACCCGGTTGGCATGATCCATTTGGGTTGCATGGCATCATGCATTTGGATAGACTAAAATGAGAGAAATAACTCTTAAGGTTTATTAATATATTATAAGTTCTAATATATTAATAATATTATTTAATTAGTATTGATCAAGAATTAATTTGAAATTAATTAAGTGATCAAAAGAAGACTAATTAAATATATGGGTTGATTGTGTAAATCACCCATTACTTGTATAGTGGGCTAATGCTCCATGGATTATCATGTTGGGCTAAAACCCATAGGATACTTCATGGATGCTCCATGGTGTCTTTGAACCCATGGATCATGGAAATGAAGAGCCATGTCAAGTTAGGGTTTACATGGTGTAACCCTACCTATGATACACTATAAAAGGAATATATGAGCAACCAAAATCGGCACTAGTGTGAGAAAAAGAGGGCATAGCCGATTTTAGAAGTGTTCTATTTCTCTCAAGGTTATTCCAAGTGTATTTGGTGTTGTGTGAGACATTTGAGGCATCACACTTGAGGTGCTAGGCTCACAAGGTTCTCAAGGAATCCAAGCAACTAAAGGTATGTATTTCTTACTATCTTTTATGTTTAAAAGTTCCCCATGTATGCTAGATAGGTTATGAACCTTGGAAAATCAATTTTGCATGTATCATAGTAAAACATAGATCCAAGGTTTCTAGGGTTGCATGTACACCTTAGGAGTGTTAGAATGCTCAAAAACCAACAGTGGTATCGGAGCCTAGGCTTGTTTATTTGATACTTGATGCAAACTTGTTGAAAAAACTCAGTTTTCTGCATTCTGCAGCATGAACTCGCCGAGTCCATGGGGGGACTCGACGAGTCCATGAGTAAATTCATCCTACTCGTCGAGTAGGTTCGTGCACTCGACGAGTAGGAGCCCCTAAATGCAGATTTTCGAGTTTTGCTGCTGGAAATGGACTAGAAACATTACCCTAAACTGTTTTGGTGTTATAAAACTTGTTTTAGATGGTGTAATGGTTATGCTAATCCATTTTCAATGGCTATTATCAAAATTTCAAGTTTTATATGGTTTATTTATGATTCTTGAAATTGTTGATATGAACATTCATGAACTTATGAGTTTAGAAGATCATAGGAATTATTTGTAACTTGCTTGTTAGTTTAATTCTTGATCATTATGTGTTTTAATGGAATCCATAATTTGTCCTCAAGTTATGGATTACCAAAAGTCATTCTTTTAAAGTCCATTATTAAACACATAGGTTACATAAAATGAAAAGTCTCTCATTTTATTAATCCATTAACTCATAAGTTATGAAAGATGAAAAGTTTTGAAAGTTACAAAACTTGCCCTCAAGTTTTGGAACATGTAAAGTCACTTTAAAAACTTTAGTTCCTACCCCTAGAATTTTAAAAGTTAAAATTCAACCCTTATACTTTATAATATTATAAGTTAATAATAATTATATATGTATAAGAACAAGTCGTTTTACCGTTAGTAGGCCTCATTCACGAATCCGGTCTATAAGGGGGGGTATAAGGTTGCTGCCTATAAAATGACAGCTTAATGGGTGTCCACTCTTACCCACCGCTTCCTTGATCGGTGGAGGGTCGTTAGTCGAACGGGTAGGACAAGAACTAGAATTCTCCCTTCAGTAAAAGTATTAATGATGAATATAAAGTAACTAAATGTTTTTATAAATTCCCAATCTTAGTTACTTTAGGAAAATATGAATAAGGTGCTAACCCATGAAATTACACTTTGAACTTTGCTTAAGTCGGTTAGTGGAGCGCGTGTGGTTAACCGGCACACTAGCTGGACTTAACAAGGTAGGCAAAGGGTAACTTAATGTTTATCATAGTATCGATGGATCGCGTGTGGTTAACCGGCACATCGATTGAGGGGTAAACATTAAGGGTACCAAGTAATTTGCATGGTTACTTCACACCTTGTTTTGTGATCCTCGTCATCCCATTCACAAAACCTGAAGGGCATACTCGAGATTGAAACATGCCATTGAAAATTTTAATGAATCTCAAAAGATCTAGGAGTTTCAAATCCAATTAAAACCTAATAATTTATTTCGTTTTTCATGGTGGAAATTGGTGAATCGTCATTCGCCTACCTTCAAATATTCTATAGCTTGGATTACGGCATCCCTCTTCCAAGTTATAAAAATATTGTGTTGGGTCCTAGCCTTAATATTTCATATTGGGTGTTATATTAAGGACTTTAAATCAACTATCTTGAATATCTCCCAAAAGATGTCTGGTTCAGACAATTATGATCTTCCCAAAACTCTTGGAACAAGCTTTCCTAATGAAGATGATGTCTTAGAAATCATTCTTCACTCCCTCCACCTCCTCCAATAATTCTCCCTAACCCACAAGTTCAAGATCACTCAAGCCCTATTGGCAAGCAAGGTCTATGTGTGATCACATCTTGGAGATGAAGTCACATATTGACAAGTCGGGAGAGTTGGGTGTCAAAGTCTTGAGAAAGTTGGTTGTTCAATCACTTTCTAAGTCTCATAGTGAGTGTCCTTTTGGGACTACTATGTAGAAGACTATGACATGACCCTTAATGATCTTATCTATTTGCTTTGTGCTGATGAATCAGCAATGATTTGGAGCACTGGTAGAGAAAATTTGATTAAGAAGATCAACTTTCCAGACTTCAATGGACATTGACAATTGGTAACATCGGATATCCAGAAAAGCTTTCTCTTCCCAATGGAAAGGGATCGGTCATAGTCAACTCGGTTGACCAAATGGTAAAGAGAAAGGCAAGTCTGAGATAGTCCAGTGCACCATTCCCACAGGGTCCATATGTTTCTGTTGCCAAAGTAAGGAGCATTGGTTTCGAAGCTGCCTTAGCTACCTGAAAGATCTGAGAGAAGGTTTAGTAAAAAAAGCTTGACTCTGCTTCAAGTAAGTCCACTATCTAACTCTCTTCAGTTCCTATTTGAAGATTCTTAATACATTTTTAATGTATGGCAGGATCAAGCAAAGGGAAGGGAACTTAGAGAAAGAGTATGCTGAATCTGATCGCGAAGATGGATTTCAATCACATGGTTCGAAGATCGGATTCTTGAGCTACTACTTAGAGAGTTATGATAGATTGCTAGGAAATATGTAATAGCATAGTTTCCATTTAAAGTTGCATTGTAAGGAATGTTTTTCCGCATTTGATAAATAAATAAAATTTTGTTTTATTTTATATGTCCTTGCAATGGTACTTATTGAAAATTGATGTTTGTATATTTCTAGCAATAATGGAAATATGAATTTGATTCTTTCATTTATGGTAGTGTCTAAAATTACCAAATAAGGAAAGATTCTCATCACCCAAGTTTTCAGTTCGATAGAAACTTGGAATCATACAAGTTGTATAGTATGATGAATGAGAATTTTCATCTTTGGAAAATTAAGACTAATTCCTTGTTCACTTTTATATGTGAGTCAAGTGAAGGACTAAGGGATCGAGTACACATTCTTGTGCACTGGTCAAGTCCACCACAAAAGATTGATAAGACTATTCGTCATGATTTACTAAAGTTTAGTAAATATGGTTATACTTACCAGTTTAAGTATAATTTTGAAACATTGGAAAAGTTTCGATGTTTTGCAGGACGAATGAGAAGAATCAAATTAGGCAGAAGGATAAAAGTTTATCAAATCTGAAAAGATGGGAGAGTACTTTAGTATCATGTTTAGTGATCATCTTAATGATTAAGAAACCATATCACAATTGGTCCTCTAAGGACATCTTAGTGCATTCTTATGGCTAAGAAGAGGAATCATGAATTGTTGAAATGGTTAAATCAAGAAGATGAGTCATACTTCGTTCCGAAACAAATCTTAGAGTCATACTCCAAGATTGTAACTTGAGTGACATATCTTAAAGAAAGGTTTATAACTCTTGTAAAATGTAAGAGTAAAATGTCTCCTACTCTTGTACATCTGAAATTGGTAAGTTGTGATGTTTTGGATAAAACAAAGACCAACTAAGGCCAATTGTGTGAAGTGTTTGTCTTGATAAAGGAACCGCACTATTTCTTGAATATTTGGCAAGTGAGTCTTATATGTCAAGAGGACAGTGGGAGTCTTAAAGATCTTGAAAAAGCTTCTAGATCTAATCAAGAAGAAAAAAAAACCTGCAGTTTATCACTAGCACACGACTTGAGGTTTATAACCTATCGTGTTGACATATTCCTATTTCTGTGCCAATTCCAGTTAAAGTTGGCTTTGCATATGAGTTCTGAGAGTTCTCAATTGGTTGCATAATAATCTGGAAGCAATGGCAGGCCCTTGTACTGCCAAGTGGCAAGAAGTTAAGACTGCACAAGTTCAATCCATAAGAGCTTGGATTTGTCACTAACCTTGTCTTGTGATTATGGTTTTGACAAATTCACATGGATAGGAACACATACACCATAAAAATCTAAGTGTCATAAGGTTTCTCTCCGATTCATGAAAATGATGGTGAGGAAACACTTTCACTAAGTAGATTTTAAGTAGATAGCAATTGTGATATTTGCATTCTCAAATTCGTTAGTGGAGCGTGTGTGGTTAACCGACACACTAACATGGACTTGTGAGAAATGGCAAAGGTCTAAACAATTGAGACTATGATTACGGCATCCCTTTTCATAGTTCTGAAATTGTTTAGACACACATGTGTGCTATCTAAGGAAAGTTGTATGATTTTGATAAAGTTTTATCAAAGCGTCTCGTATCAGAAATATGAACTTTGGTTAGAAGGTCAATAAAGTATTGATTTCTAGAAGTCCAGCTGATTTCTGAGTACATGTCAGAGCTAGTGGGAGCATAAGTGTTATGCTAATAATCATCATGCAAGTGGGAGCATGATAATTATAATAACTGTTGCAAGTTAGCAATGTTAATTATAGAAAACAAAAGGTTTCAATTGGGAAAAAGTTGTTTTGCTATAATTAAGGGAGAGGAAATTATACTTCACTTCAATTCTAAAAGCTTAGATGGAGGTTTTAATCATCTTTAGTCAATGATATATATATGAATTTTATGTTGGAATGGTTCAACATAAAGAAATTCTATATATGGGTCCATTATTTGCGTTCTAAAATTCGATTATGATTACGACATCCTTTTTCATAATCTGAATTATGAGAACTTGGCAAATAGAAATAGAAATATTATAGCAAAAGACTGGTCTAGTATCATGTCTTTATGAATCGTGTCCCATATGCTTCGGATATAGGATCGATTGCAGATGCTATAATATTCATTTGTTCTAAATTTTTCCAAATGCCCAGAGCTTTAAGAGGGAAAAAGTACTAGAACTAGATATGACTAATTTGATTAAGCAATTGTTGAGGACAATCTGAGGTTTACCAAAGATTGGTTGCTTAGGGACAGTTGGAAGTATCGTGTTAATTTTGGAAGGACCATATTGACATATTCTGGAAAGAGGCAACTCTTGTTCAGGAGTACTAGTCAAAAGGGGAATATGGAAATATTCCCATAGGTGGAAGTTATTCATTAAATCTGTGTAAGATTAGGAAACTTAATGCAAGAAGAATGTTCGAAGGCAATGAACTTTGAACATGAGACTTCTGTTCCATGGAGTTGATCTCCATTTGAACACTCTGTAATGTCTGTTGACAAGTCTTTGTGACTTTGTGCATAATCATTACAAGAGGACCAATGCATATAAGTTTAGAATCTAACAGATTTAGGTAAATGGCAGGAATTTGGAATTCTTGCATTTGCGGTAAGGATTTGGGATTATGAAATGAGTATCATTGGAATTATGTTCAATCGATCTATTTCACAGAGTAAAGATCATAGACAAACTTAGTGTGCATACTTGGTGTATGGCATAACTAATGTTTGGAAAAACATAGTGTGCATACTTGGTGTATGGCATGACTAGTGTTTAGAAAAACATAGTGTACATGCTTAGAGCATGGGACAACTATTGTTTTTAAATTCAAGTATAAAGTTGATAGTTTGAAACAGTATGCAATGAATAATGTGTAATCAATATGGTGATAAATAAAAGATGTTTTATTTATATTCATAAGTTCTGAGACCATATTGAATTCGATGATTCTTGTGTTTCACTTTGCATGTTTTGACTTCCAGAATAACTAAGTCGCTCTTCCTGAATGACTAAGTTATTCAAACCATCCACAGTCGGTCAAATGTTGGAAGTAGATATGAATCAAGACTGCCATGAAGCTGGATTGTAGATGTCCAAGGTATGGGACATAGCAAGGATTGCTGCAACATTCATGAGTGCTCATAAGTTCTGAGTATTAGATTCAACCCACGCTCACTGTTATCACTTCATGGAATTTATCTCGAGTGATCGTGAGACGGTAATATCATATAAGTCTTCAAACCTAGAGATATGACTTGTTGCCTATGAGTTGGTTATACATTGATTGTACGGAAACGCATTGGTAACTCGATGTTATAAAACATGCCTTTGCATATGATTCAACAAGTAGTAGCACAAGCATATGAGTCGAAGTTTATCTGTTCCTTCTTGGATTAGAAGCGATATCTTGGCCCCTCGATGATTTTGTGTTGACCCATGTACCGGGCCCGGTCAGAACTAAGTTGATGTGTTCAAATAAGTTCTATGTCAAACAAATTGGAAATCGGGAAACAAACTGTTGGACACTAAGTAAGACATTGTTCCATGTATTTGTCCGCCTGATATCTAGAACAGAGGATTATATGATCACTTATCTTAAATGGAGTATCATCATCATCTCAGTTCCGCGAGACCTTGAAAGAGCTACGATTGCTGATCGGTTCCTGAAGTTATTCTTGCAGATATACTTATTAGACTTATCCAAGTGGGAGACTGTTGGATTAGGTGTCTAAGTTCATAACTATTTCTGGGATGTACTTGACCCGGTTGGCATGGTCCATTTGGGTTGCATGCATCATTCATTTGGATAGACTAAAATGAGAGAAATAACACTTAAGGTTTATTAATATATTATAAGTTCTAATATATTAATAATATTATTTAATTAGTATTGATCAAGAATTAATTTGAAATTAATTAAGTGATCAAAAAAAGACTAATTAAATATATGGGTTGATTGTGTATATCACCCATTACTTGTATAGTGGGCTAATGCTCCATGGATTATCAAGTTGGGCTAAAATCCATAGGATACTCCATGGATGCTCCATGGTGTCTTTGAACCCATGGATCATGGAAATGAAGAGCCATGTCAAGTTAGGGTTTACATGGTGTAACCCTTCCTATGACACACTATAAAAGGAATACATGAGCAACCAAAATCGGCACTAGTGTGAGAACAAGAGGGCATAGCCGATTTTAGAAGTGTTCTATTTCTCTCAAGGTTATTCCAAGTGTATTTGGTGTTGTGTGAGACATTTGAGGCATCACACTTGAGGTGCTAGGCTCACAAGGTTCTCAAGGAATCCAAGCAACTAAAGGTATGTATTTCTTACTATCTTTTATGTTTAAAAGTTCCCCATGTATGCTAGATAGGTTATGAACCTTGGAAAATCAATTTTGCATGTATCATAGTAAAACATAGATCCAAGGTTTCTAGGGTTTCATGTACACCTTAGGAGTGTTAGAATGCTCAAAACCCAACACGCGCACCCTATACGCCTATATATAGAAGTCATTTTTTCAGCCATTACTCACACCTTTCACATCCTTTCTCTCTGAATCAGTTTTCTTCTCTTAGAATCCGATTTATCTTAGCTTTTGGAGTACTTTAGCGAGGCTCTGAGATATCTAGGAGCTCGAAGAAAATAAGCTTTTGGATCAGAGTACTACCCGCGTAATTTCCCTGTTTTAGCTAAATTTTTTGTAAGTTAAGCTGCACTTACTGTGCTTCAAATGTAATTTATATTTATATTCATAGTCATTATTATGAATCTATAAATAAGATTTATCTGTGATTCCAAGTCATAATACTAATTGATTTACTTAAGGGAATCATGTTTAGGCTAGATTTAGTGAGGTGTTTAAAGTGGGATTTCCAAACAGTATGCTTTGTATACCAAACAGACCCTACCTCCGGTATTACTTGGTTATTCCTTACTTCATAGATATTGATGTAGACATTGGGATTATTGAGGAATCTAGACTATCATTCGTCACCCGAAATATTAAACTAAGATTTAGTGATGTATATACCTTGGTCATATCAAAGGAAAAGCTAAGACGTTAGGCGAAGCGCTGCCCAAATCACACGTCATCCACTTTAACAAGTGAGTGCATAGTTACTTTCATCTGACGCATAGGTACAACGTATTTAGATAATTAAATGCTATATGTGCTTATTATCTGTGATTAAGATATTTTGTGTTAGATGAATCAATATGAGATGATTTTTTTAACCATATATGTATTTTCATACTTATAATATTTTGGGTAGTGAAGGGTGATGAGGGATGAAAATAACAATGAGAGTCCATGACTTTTATAGTACTATTGTACTAGCGATGTAGTCATCTAGTAGGGTATTGAGGACGACCACAAACTATTCTAGACAAGTCTGGTGAAATACAGACATGCTTGCAACCTGTAGGTGTTTATAAGTCATACACAGACATGTTTACAACTTGTAGGTGTTAATAAGCCAAACATGGGCATGTCTTCAACATGTAGATGTTAAACGAACAATCACGGGCAGGTCTTCGACCTGTAGGTGATAAATGAACCATACATGGGCAGGTCTACAACCAGTAGATCTTAATGAACTATATATTCATGCGGGTATTCTATTAACTCCATGGTATCCTTATTGACATACATTTCTACGGAATCCCCAAAGCGGTTTGGTCTACTCCGTGATCCTTAAGATAGGTCCCACGAGATCATCACTTTAGGATCCGAGAGTGAGAATAACGTGAATGAGTAATCGGGTTATTTGTTTGATGCAAAATATATAATTAAAACAAATTAATTATAATATTATGGGTTGAAAACCTTATGTGCTCACCAGACTCCCAAGCTTGACCCACTCAGTTTCTTTATATCACAAGTAACGATACGAATGTTCAAAGATATATTGATGTTTGGATTTGCCGAAAGATTTAAGGAGATTTAGGCCATTAAATAATTTGATGTAAGATTTGTAAAAACTAGTTTATGCTTATGTTTTTATATCGGTTATGACATCCCAAACTTTTAAATATTAATGAAAAACGTTTATTCGGAAATACTTTTGATATTTATATCGTTTCACAATAATAATGTTTTGGGACAATTTCTGCACTAATAAAAAAATAATCTGTTAATTTTTTTTAATAAGCCGTAAAATTAGGAATGTCACAATCAGTGACACATCATAATTTGAAAGTAACATGGTGTAAGGTTTTAAATATATTAGTATGGTTATTAATCAATAAGTTTACTAGTATCTAACAATATATATATATATATATATATATATATATATATATATATATATATATATATATCAAGGTTGTAAAAATCGCTCGACGTTAGCTAGTCGGTGGATTGCGATTAAGGGATTAATCGGCTATGCGGAGATTAATCGGAGGATTAATCGGGGACCATTAATTGCTAATTTGATAGATTTTAAAAAATTAAATATGACTAATATCATATAAAAGTTCGTAAATACCACTAATATCATAACAAAATAGATTAATATGATAAATACAACACTAATCATACCTCAAATAGTTTCCGTTGAGATATAACTTCTTCAAAGTGTTAAAATTTCATCGGGTTCTACTGTTTCAGTCATTGTGTATGTATGGATTAATCGCTAGGCGCCCTCTAATCGGTTGAGTAGCGCCGAGGGATTAATCGAAGATTAATCGGGATTTTTACAACACTGATATATATATATATATATATATATATATATATATATATATATATATATATATATATATATATATATATATAGCTAGGTTAATGTGTTTCTTACATACTCACTTAAAATACAATAATGTTGTATAGAATATGAAGAATGAGAGTGTATTCTACTAGAATACACTCTCATTCTACTATAATACAATGTCATTATTCTAGATACGAATTCATTCTGAAAGAATATTATTGCTGACATTAATGACAAATTTAATTTGTTTTCATAAAAAAAATTATAATTATGAATATCATTTAATATACATATAATTATGGATATCATTTACTAAATTCTTATTGGTGTATTCTAGCACACAATAGATGTGAAAAACATTTGAACCTTCATCTCTCTCTGTATGTATATATATATATATATATATATATATATATATATATATATATATATATATATATATTTGGTATTCAGTTCTTGTCAACAACTAATAGATTGAATGCAAAATAGTGGCACACACTTAGTTACGTTATTGTAAAAAAAAAAGATCTACTGTTAACTTAAATGTTTTCTCAATGCGATCGTGTTGGTACATACAAAATTTTTAAAAAAATATCCACAAAAAATATTGGCACCAAAAAATAAGTTGTCTATTTGCATTGAATTACAATTATTCATCGAGAGATAATTGTTGGTCATTAAAAACCATCTTTGAAATACATAATTACGAACCCACCATATATTTAGAAGACTATCCATATCCAAACCGTCTTTTCTGAAGATCTAACCTGATTAGTGAAAGATTTGATAAGAAAAAAATATATATATGAAACCATAAGATATATTATCTACAATAAAGAAGGAAAATATAAAAAAAATTTATCCATTCTCTCAACTATATAAAAGTATATAATGCATGCAAAAAATTCAAGATGAAAAATAACTCAAATACAGGTGGTTAAAATTTTCGTAGATAAAAATAATTATATCTAATTATCTAGAGTAAATTACATGAATGGTCCCTATGGTTTATGGTAATTTTTGCGTTTGGTCCCTAACTTATTTTTTTAACTCGGAAGGTCCTTAATGTTTGTTTTTGTTACGTGTTTGGTCCCTATCTTGCCTAAAAAGACTATTTTGACCATGATTTTTTAATTATTTTAAATAAACATACCCTTAACCCCACCTGCATCACCTTACCTTATCTACCAATCATTTTTTCCTATTTAAATAATAGTCTTTTTAATTAAGACAGTGACTAAACACGTAACAAAAACAAGCAATAGGGACCAAGCACATAACAAAAACAAACAGAAGGGACCTTCCGAGTTAAAAAAATAAGTTAAGGACCAAACGCGTAAATTACCCTAAACCATAGGGACCATTCGTGTAATTTACTCAATTATCTATTATAGTATCAACAAACGAACTTCAAGATTTGTTTTTTCTCACCAAGATGATCGGAGATGTGGCATATATTTCTACGTACTATTTTATAGATGCGACATACATACAAAGCAAATAGATACAAAATTCTCCTCCTTGAAATAGTTTGTGCAAGACCGGTCCAGCCTGGGCTTATATGGAGCTCGAACCGGTTTGTATGAGTAAGCTTAATTCCAATGTTACATTTTTCGGTCTATCCATCAATATAACGGGCCTTAGCCCATATCAAGGCCCATCTGTCTAGGCGCTCCTCTGAAGATAACTTCAACGTTCCAACTACCAATGGCGCGCTCTGTCAGAGTGAAGAGAGAGAGGATAGAAAAATGGCGGTTCTAATACTGCCACACTGTTTTCCATTACAATCGGTCAACGGTCGACGTAATAGTCATCGAAAACGGTGTAATAGCGGTAGTCTACGGTGGTGCACGGTTGCCTCACAGCAGCAAGAGCTCTGCTCGGAAGTCGAGAGAATAAGGATCGATAAATCTGCTTTGAAGATAGAGGAAGCATGTTCAGATGACGAGCTTTGGGCCACGTCGCTTCTTCGAGTGAGATCTTTCTACGATTTCAAGTCATCTTTTGGCATCGAAGTGAGTTGAAGTTGACCTCCGTTTTTTCCGTAGTAATTCTAATTTTTTTTCCCTTTAGGTCTATCTAGTTCTTACACTGCACATGATACTTGATGATATTATGAGTAAAGTAGTACATAGTTATCGAATTCTAGTCGAAATTGATCATTCTCTTCGTTAACCATTTGCGTGGTGCTTGATTTCAAGAGGAAAGAAGCTTCAGCATATAGTCAATCATCTGAAATCGTAAAATTTAAATTCAATATTGATAGATTTGAGATTATGGATCTGCCCTATGAAACATCTGTAATTCTTGTTAATTTCTGGAGTTTCTGGAATCCATTTCCAATTTCAATGTGGATAATCTGCCCCTGTTTTCGTATTTGATGTAACAATCCTTATGCTTTTTTCTCCTTTTTAAGTTCTATTAGGATCATAAAAAGTACTTAGCAGAACGTGAGTTTGAAGCTTTAAAAGAACGTCTTTCTGGCACTAAAGAAGGCGAAAAGGTCGCTTGCATCAATGCCACACTGCCCTTGTCACAAACAAGCAGTTTCCCGGAAGAACTATGCTCTTCATGTAAGGTAAAAGATCATTGCTATTTAATCATTCTTGTCGCAAATCTGTTTATATAACTTTTGGAAAGATATTTTGTGTAGTTTTCAGACAATGGAGAGGGTCGAATAGTTGTTGGTAGTCTGGATGTTAATCAGTGTATGAGCCTTCCTAATGAGATAACAGGAATGAAGCCAAAAGTACCTTTTTTTCACCCAATTAGTAGGTCTAATTTTTATATGTTCTAAAATTATTATGGTAAATTTTTGCACCAAATTCTTTGATCTAAACAGGGAATCGGAGGCGATTTTGCTAGGGCGTATCTAAGTAACGTATGTGTCGCCAAAGAATGCCAGAGGAATGGGATTGCTTTCATCCTCATTGAGAAATCAAAATTAGTCGCTAAAGATTTGGGTAAAATCTCTTAAAATATTTTGCTATCGCACTTTCCTTATTTGGTCTGTCCAGTACACGACATGACATAATAGTTAATTGGTAGTACTGGTTTGGGATGCAGTACATGACATGACATAACGTTGGTAGGTAGTATTGATTTAATATGTATTAAATGACATAACATAATAGTTCATTGGTAGTACTGGATGCAGTACATGACAAGACATACAAGTTGTTTGGTTTGTAGTAAATGACATAACATAACTGACTTAACAGTTGGTTGGTAGTAGTACTTGTTTGGCATGCAGTACATGACATGACATACCAGTTGGTTGGTACTTGGTAGTATTGGTTTGGTATGCGGTACATGACATGGCATAAAAGTTGTTTGGTTTGTAGTAAATGACATAACATAACAGTTGGTTTGGTTGGTAGTACTGGTTTGGCATGTAGTAGATGACATGACATAGTAACAGGTAGTACTAGTTTGGTATGTAATAAATGACATGACAAATTGTACTGATACTTATGATACTTATACTGATACTTGTACTGGTATTTTGGGAAAATTATAGGGATTAGTGATTTGTATGTGCATGTTGCTGTTGACAATGAGGCGGCCAAGAATCTGTACATGAAATGTGGTTTTGTTTATGAGAGTGAAGAACCTGCGTGGCAAGCAAGATTTCTTGATCGCCCACGGAGGCTTCTTTTATGGAGTGGTCTCCCCCACACTTATGATTGGTAATAATATTAGTATTGTTAATAATAAAAATTATAATAATAGTAATAATAAAAGTAATAATAGCAATTTCAAACCAAAACACCATTGTTGTAACCATAATATTAAAGCAAAAATGTTTTTATTTATTTTATTCGGTAATTATCTACTAAAATCGATTGTAATTTCTGTATAAAGTTGGCCTTATTGTATATGTCTGATTTCTATGATTATATCGGGTGTTGTATTTTGAAAATTTTATCAAATATAAAGGTGATAACAGTTTTCTATTTGGATGATATTGCTATAGTTGGATATATTTATAAAATATAATGTTGTAATAAGAAGTATTTTGTTATTTTTTGCATTTAACAATATTAATATATAAAAGTTGGTTGTTTTTATATTTTAATTAAACCACAATGTCATCAACTAATAATCGACTTTTGCAATTATTATGTTTGTTATGAAGTTCTATTTCATTTTTGTTTGACTTAATGGCATATCTTCTGGATTTACATATAAAGTCTTCATTTTTCTTTGTATTCTGGTTTTTGAATAGATACCCCTACCATTTATATGAATAAATACCATTTTATATGAATAAATGTTAGAGAAATCTCCAGAAAAGTCCTAATATTTTTATCATAATTTACGAAAAAGTCTCAAACTAAAATTTGTTTACGAAAAAACATGAATTACCGGTAAAAATGACGATTTGACCATTTTTTTGGTTTATCGGTTTCATTAAAGTCCTATTATTTTACCTTAATTTATGAATAATATCCAAATTAAATATTTGGTGATGATTTGATCATTTTCTCCGTGTAACATACATTTTACCGATTTCATTGCTGATTTGGACACCTGATCATTAAATAAGATGGATACAATGAGTTGTATAATGCTACATTTTCTGTAAAGTTTGATATCCATCTCATCGGCTCATTTATGACCAGGGCAAATGTCATATTAGCCTATCGAACTTGTCGTGTTTGTTTTAAAAAGCCACCCAACTTTTTTTTGGTACATTAAGCGAATGAACTCTCGTTTTCCTATTTTAAAATAACCTTATGTGACCTGATACCGGGTAAGCCTGTAAAATGTGCATTGACCACTGTTTGACCATCAACTACACCTCCATTGAAGTATACTCACAATATCTACCCTTCTTGATCAGCTCAAGCAGTTCTTTTCATTTTCAGACCAAACATATCATCGTCTTCCCTCCTGTTCTTCCCAAACTTCTCCATCCAGATTGTCGAACGGTGATTCTTATGGCCTCCTTTTAATCCAACTCGGGGCCCTCAAATTTCGTGGCACCCAATGTTTGATACATTTCTTCTTGTTCTTGGTTGTCTGACTGCATGAACATGTGGAGTCAAAACTGAACTCGATATGTGGATTCAATAGTCCAGAACATGAAGCAAAAGAAGATAAGAAAAATATTTAGGGTTTGGGTTGGGCGATTTAGAGATTTAGGATTTTCATTCGGTGATTTAGGATTTGGGTTTGGGTTCCGCCAATTCATCAAGGGCTTGGGAGGTTGACGGTGGTCATGGAGGGAGGAATTTGGGTTTGAAATCGTTGCATAGTGTCACATCTGGAATTTGGGTTTGATTTGTTCTTCACAAGGGAAAAAGATGCATACGAGGCTTGTATAAGATGCATTGAGGGTTGTACACACCTTCAACTACCTTGTTGCAGATGGATTCATGGAGTCAGATGGATTTTCTTGAGGGAGTCTATGTATACATCTGAATCGTATCTTCAAAGCTTCTCCATCTTCTTCATCTCTGGTTTCCCCTTTAATTTCTTCAACTCCATTGTTGGATTCACATATGATTTTGTTTCCTTTTCTTAACAATGGTTTCACTTTCTAACGACTGTTCTTTGGTTAGATTAGGAGTGTTATCCATTTTCTTCTATTTTGTAACCTGCAATGGAGGACACACATAACTACAGAGAGGAGGTTGGAGGAGATGAGGCTACAATGAGATTAAAACTTGTTATAGTGGGTTAAGTGACATATTTAACAGGTTAAACGAGAGTTCATTCCCTTAATGTATAAAAAAAAGTTGGGTGACCTTTTAAAACAAACACGACAAGTTCGATGGGCTAATATGACATTTGCCCTTATGACTATGCATCTAAATCAGCAATGAAACCGATAAAATGTGTGTTTCCAGGAAGAAAAGACAGGAAATGAGTTGATGTCTGATGAGCTAGATATATTTGGTTACATAAGATTAGATAGACAATTTGAAATTTATTATAAGCATAAAAAATGACGAAGTTGTTTATAGTTTATGTAATTATTGTAGTCTTCGTTAAATACATTTTATATTCCAAAAAATATACAATACATTTGGATATCAAGTTTTATGACAAACATAACATTATATAATCCAACATATCCATCTCATCAAGTCATTTAATGAGTAGGCATCCATATCAATAATGAAATCAGTAAAATGTATGTTATAGGAAAAATGATCAAACTATCATTAAATCTTAGTGTGAAACTTATTCGTAAATTAATGTAAAATAATGAGATTTTAATGGAAAAAAGTAACAATGAAACCGGTAAACCAGAAAAAGGGCGTCAAATCGTTATTTTTACCGGTAATTTATGCTTTTTCGTAAATATATTTTAGTTTGAGATTTTTTCGTAAATTAAGATAAAATATTATGACTTTTTTGGAGATTTTTCTAAATATTATACTCAAATTCGTTTGGTAAACAACCATTACAAATGTGGGAAGGTTTTAAAAGCTGAATAAAAAATTCTTTCACATTAGCCAACATAATGTTAAGATTTGTTTTAAAAATAAGAGATATGTTTAGATTATGATATATTAGAGAGATATCAGAGATTTGGTTTCCTTTGTTTCACGGATTGATCTCACATCATTATCTTATAAATATTGTATTTACTTTGAGGTTTAATATGTGAAATTGCACATTTTTATGTTATTTAAAATAGTCAATAATATTATATTAAATTATATAGATGCACATTTAGTTTATTTAGTTTGTGAAAATGAATATGTAATCAAACGGTTTGTTATATGTTTTTACAATTCAACATACGAATACGAATATGCAAAAAGCTGGAAAACAAATTTGTAATTTTTTTTTGGTAAAAACATGCATAAAAATTATTTTAGTAAAGAAACTAAGGTTTAGAATAACAAAATATAAATAAATTAAAGCAATAGTTCTATAAAAAACGAATAAACATATTAAAAAACATGTATTAAAACAAAAGCTATAAAAAATAATTTTGTAAAAAGAAACCCATGAAAAACAAAATTGTAATAAAATAAAAAGTTTTATTGTTTTAAGAAAGTATGTTTTTTTTAAGAAAATAAAATTAATGTTACAAAACATATAAAAAAGAAGTAAAATTTCTAAACAGATTTTGGACTAAGTTTGTAAAAAATAATTATAAGTTGTGTAAAAACAACAGCAAAATAGAATTTGTGGGACTAAATTTGTAAAAATAAAATAAAATATTGATAGAATTTTACAAGGGATAATGATTTAAAAAGGTAATATATTTTTCGATTTGTATATATTTTATCACTAAGTTTTTTTTTTCGTCCACTTTTACACCTTCAACTTGTTTACCTGTACACATTTTGTACACATTTAGTCATTAATATTTCTTTTTTGCACATTTAGTCCTTAATATTTTTTTTGTTGCAAAATAAGTATTTGTTGTTAGTACTTATAATCGATTTTTTAAGGTTTTTCTCATAACATCCCATCCAGGACAATCATTAATAAGGTGTTTGGGGCTATTCATGTTTATAACCAGCGCCACCGCGACCTCGACTGCTTGGTTGTTTAGTTCTTATGGTTTGGCTTAGGTTTTGTATTCTGGACGTCGTGACTTCTTCATACGATCACAGATTTTAACGATCTTTATATCCACACATTTGTATTTGAGTCTACTACAATTTTCGTTTAGATACTTCCGTTAAAAAATAATATATTTTTAATTAAGATTTTATAAAAAAAAGCATCCATACATACATTCATAAAGAATGCAGGGATATAAAGATCCTAAGTAAAAAAATATTACTTTTTAATGGAAGTAATCTAAACAAATTTTCTAGTAGATTCAAATACGAACGTGTGAATATAAAGATCGTTAGAATCTGTGGTCGTATGAAGAACTTACGACGTTCAGAACACAAGACCTAAGTCAAACCACAATAACTAAGCAACCAAGCAGCCGAGGTCGTGACAATCATAACCATGAACAACCCCGAACACCTTATTAATAATTATGCCACGTAAGATGACGTGAGAAAACCCTAAAAAACGGTCAAAAGTATTGAATGTGTACAAAAACAACAAAGACTTTTTTTGCAACAAAAAAATTATTAAGGACTAAATGTGCAAAAAAATATTAAGGACTAAATGTGTATAAAGTAAGAAATATATATTACTCTTTTAAGTCGTTTTTTCCGGCTTACCTGAAGTAGCCCGTCATAAGGACTATATGTGTACAGTTAAACAAGTTGAAGGGGTAAATGTTGACGGAAAAAAACTCAGTGAACAAGTTAGAAGGGGTAAATAAGGGACTCTCATTTGAATCGGGACACTAAATTTGTGAAAAAAAAAAAGAACTTTTAAGGTTGTACGAAAACCATTTTTTTTTTAACTGCAACCCTTCCACACCAAGGGATAATAGAGTGTATGTATATTTAGATTTTGATTTGATATGTGTGCTGTCCAATATTATGTATTATTAAAAAAGATTTATAATCATTATAAAACTTTAAATTGAATGTAAACATATAAAATCATATATATATATATATATATATATATATATATATATATATATATATATATATATATACCCAAAAACTTAATTTAATCATAATTAATCTATTTAAAATTAAAAATATATCTTTAAATTGATTTTTTATTACTAAAAAACTAATTAACTTATAACATTACAATATTATCCTTTTAACTCTTACTTTCAAACTATCATGTTCTTTACACTTTGCAGAGGTTCATTCTATTGATCTATTTTAGGATCCTAAATATCGAACACAAGTAAAATATAAGTTTGGTTTCATTAGAAATAATTGAAATTGAAAAGTATAATTGTGGTAATTTGGGGAAAGTATATATATATATATATATATATATATATATATATATATATATATATATATATATATATATATATATATATATATATATATATATATATATAGAGAGAGAGAGAGAGAGAGAGAGAGAGAGAGGGTTCAATTGAGAAAAAAAAAGGTTGAGAATGGGGGAATCACTCTCAGCCACATATTTATTTTGCCGAAAAACACTTAGGCGTAACATCGGAAATGAATAACGGATAAACATGTGTTTTCCAACCAAACATGTTTCATTAAACTATGCTAATCATTATCTTAATATATACAAAAACATATTTTTTTTATTTTTAGAAAGCCATTTTTATCGAAAAATTATTTTAAATATATCAAAATTCATAATTTTTTATTCATTATAAATAGACAATCCATATTGATATAGTTTTAAGATAAAATAATTTTTTTTTACAGTTTCAGCTCTCGTTATTTATAAGTGAATAAAAATCTGATTATTACAGTATATTCGTTATTCACTTATGAATAAAACGTATGCTTAATTTTTTTTATAGTTCAAGTATCGTTCATATATAAATATGACACGTAATAAAGTTTTTCTACTTAAAATATATTTTTTACATGATCTTTCGTCATATATTATATTTATATATAAACAAAACGTGTATTAGTTGTCGTCATATTTTATATTCATATATGAATAAAACATTTATCAGATCTTTGTTACAGTTAATTTGTTATTCATATATGAATAAGTAGTATATAAATGATACTTAAACTGTAAAAAAAATTATTTATATATTTTTATTCATAAGTGAATAACGAATGTACTGTAGCAAAAATCTGATACATTTTTATTTACTTATTAATAACGATAGCTGAAAATATAATTTTTTTTAGTTTATCTTAAAAGTATATCAATATGGATGTCTATTTGTAGAGAATAAAAAATCATGAATTTTGGTATATTTAAAAATCATTTTTCGATAAAAATAGCTTCTTAAAAATTAAAAAAACGAAAAAAATTTATGTTTTTGTATATATTAAGGTAATGATTAACATAGTTTAAGGAAACATGTTTTGTTGGAAACACATGTGTATTCCTTATCCATTTATGCTGGTACAACAGAGGTTTTTGCGGCAAAAATAAATGAGTGGCTGAGAATGACTCCCCCATTCTCAACCTTTTTTATTTTCTCAATTGAACTTATCTATATATATATATATATATATATATATATATATATATATATATATATATATATATATATATATATATATATATATATATATATATATATATATATATATATATATATAAGGCTATAGAGTGTCATACCGGTGGTAATATTTATCATCTAGACTAATGGTGACATTTGTCTTTTTTACAATTTTTAAAAAAGATTAGGGGGTGGTGTTCTTGGCAAGAATAAGGTAGAGAGGGAGAGACAGAGTAGAGAGAGAAAGACACAACATCAATTTTTTCTGTCGGTAGTATACTATCGGTAAATATATCATTGGGGGATTGTTTTAACCGCTGATAAAGCTGCCAAATCAGCATGCCGGCGGTAAAAAATGCATGACACCCTACAGCGTAATAACTATATGGATAAACAGCGGCATGTTGATGATGTCGTAAGTGAGATACATTTTGTTGGTTTGATGTTTTAATTGTGTCTTCCAAATCTTTGATAAAATGTCAAATGAAGATTGTTGTGGTGCAAATGAGGTAATTTTCAAATTTAAGAAAGGGTAAGGGTAGCTTTTACCTAAGGATGAAATTCCAATGCACTACATATTTCCAAGCCTAAAAAACTAAAGCTTAATAATTACAACATTACATGTTGTCTCTTCTTTGATGATAGTGTTCCTATTTCATATATGCGTGAAAAAGATAATGACTTAAAATGATAATATAGTTTTTGGTTTGTACATATTTGGTCATTGAGTTTTTTTTCGTCTACATTTACCATTCAACTTGTTAAACTGAAAGTAAAAGGATTTCTAACATTTATATGAAAAAAATATAATTTGGTTAATTTATTAGAAGTGGAGTAACTTGAAAGTAAAGCATATCGAAACGGTCTGTTGAGTGAATTCCATTTGACATCCTAAAAGTAAACCAATAGTTGGGTGTTAACTGTAGAAGCAGTAGAGTTAATTTTTGATATTTTCTTGTAGTTTAATACTTACAACTCTGTCAACTCTTGCAAATGCTTTGTCCCAACCAGTATTTCACCTTCCAAATTCGTGCATAGTAATACACTGTTCAAACATATCAAATTTATCAATATACATCTAGATTTTTTTTTTCAAATGAATTTAACTTTATAATATCTAACTTACGTTCTGGTGATCCTGACAAAAACATTCGAGCTGCAACTCACCCAAGCCTAGTGAACAGAGACACACGGATCACCAAACCATGAAGAAGAAAAAAAATAGCTTAATTGTGCTTAGTTTCATTTCATATAAATGGAAGATAGTCTGACCTCTTGTTCCATTTCATTTTCATATAAGAAGATAAAAGCATCCTCATTATATAAAGTAAATTATTCAATTACGTATGCTTACAACAAATAAGCTATATGGGGATATAAATAAGAATGTAAATACTATTTAGGCATACCGATTTATTCAACAGATGAAGAAATATAAATCAATGATTCAAAGGTTAAATCACAGAAGTAACAAACATTTGATGATGATTTACCAGTAACGGATATGGATTTCGATTTTGAATCAAAGTATCAAACTAACAAAAGGATCGGTAGGACGAATGGGATAACATTAATTAATACCTTATTGCTTGAAGAGAATCACCTTTTGTTGCATAACCATTGAAGTTAGCAGAGCGGAAAGCATCTAGGACGGCATCTTCTGGTGATTGTGTCTTTCTGCAGATTGAAAAGGTGCACGAAATAGAGATGAAGATAAAAGATCGAAAAACCTTCCCATCAGTAGATTATAGCCCTACTTTTTTAGGGTTAGGTTCACGAAGACTTGCAAGCAGCCGGTGATGGTGTTCTCGACAGTAGACGACGATGAAATAGGGGTGGTGGAGAGAGAGAGAGAGAGAGAGAGAGAGAGAGAGAGAGAGAGAGAGAGAGAGAGAGAGAGAGAGAGAGAAGCACCATCATTCTCCTTAAATTGAAAACAGATGCTTTGCTTTTGCCTCAAATTGAAATTGAAATATGAGACTAAATTAGAAATTAGTAAATTAGTCATAAATTTATGCATAAATTGAGGAGATATTCAGGGAAACAGTTTAGAGAATTCAAAAGAGATAGATATATGGGTTGAGCGGGAAAACAGTTGATAAGATATCTGTAGAGTTTATGAGCGGGAAAAGAAAATTATGGTGAACAAAAAGTGGACACGTGGCACAAAGGAAGTGTAAAAGAATGACAAGTGGCACTTTAGAGAGGTTTTTATTAGGAAGAGAGAATAGATGCTACACTTCCAATTAAATAAAACTTTCTTGCCTCCTGATTGCTTAATTATATTACCAAGAAAGAGCAAAAGATAGTGTCGACGGCTAGGGTTTTCTAAAAAAGGAAACTGATGGGGTTTTAACAATTTCTTGCCTCTTAAAGGACCTATCAAATATTTTATTCATTTATGATAATTACCATTATAACTAACTGTTAATAATTAAACCTAATTAATTAATAGAACCTTTTATTAATTAAATAAACAAATAATTGCTTATTTGTTTTACCGTTTAATAAATAACAAGCACACTCTTAATTCTTATTTATTAGTGATGGTAAATAATATATATTTATACATTATAAACATTGTTTTTTATCTATTCTCCTTATTCCATTAAGTGAGTAACCCCGAAGGTTCGCATACAAACAACATAATTTATCTTTTTGTTATGTGAACATTAAATATGATAGGCTACTCTTGTGCAAAAAAACAACACAACTCAAAATATATACATATAATGCATCGTAGACATCTAACAACACGCTATTGCCCCTAAACATTGGAGAATACCTTCTCATCCATAAAACATCCAATAAAGCTTATGGGTGAGAAAATAGACCGGAAAAACCGAGCCGATCCGAGACCGAACCAAAATGAGTACAGAAAAATAGTTTAACTTTTGTTTTCTATTTCACGGTCATCAGTTTTGATCTAATTCAGTTTGATCCTAGTTCCGGGTAAGTGTGAGAAAAATGGAATGGAAAAACCGAACGAACCGGGGGCCAATACCAAACCAAAATGGTGTATACAATATGTTTAAGTTTTCTATTTTCTATTCACATGTTTTTGGTTTCGGCCCGGTTTCGAAACCACAATCACCTCTACTATCATCTAATGATTGAGTAGTAGATTAGTCAAGATGTCCCTTTGTTCTGCTATCTAAAGAGCTCTAGATTAGGGATGGAAAACTAATGTGCTCAACATATTGTTTTCTTGTTTACCGAATAAATAAAGCTAATCAAAATCATCTAGGTATGGACACACACACATGTGGATAATCCAAACCCATCATCAAGTATCCATGACCCATCTAAATATTCAACACATCAAGTCCAAAACTTCCAATATGCATCCAGTAAAGGCCAATAGCTCCTCAAAAGTCCATAAAGCCCAACAAATCAGCAACAAGATAATCTGCAACCGCAACGAGACTCCAAAAACCTGCAAACACCTTATGCAAAAGAGAAAGCATCCAATACGACCCAAGATAAAGAAATGATAAAATATGCAATGCAAAAATAACAAAAAGGCTAAAAATGGTAAAAATAAACTACATAAAAGAAGTAAATAAAACAAACTATCACACATATACTTTAAATTATTCATTCATCAACCAACCTAAATGACATAAAAATCCAAACAAAAGGAAGAACAAATCTCATATTTACATATTTTCACTCCTCCTGAATTTCATACCATATTGAAAAATAACCTTTATAACTGTCATGTTTTGTCACACCCCGACCGTCGCCGGAAACACCAGACAGTGTAACGTCATTTCTTGTATCATAGTTATCAACTTCCTGAAAACACATGCATTTTAAAAATACGTCAACATAAAGTTGGTGAGTTCACAGGTTTTGACTCCATATAAAATAACACTTTTTCTCAATTTCAAAAGTATAGTTTTGAAAGTATCATTTTGACTCTCCAACATTTAGTATATATATTAGGTGTAATGGTTTACTTAATAAATAAGTGATATACCTATAAGTTTCACATATTATGAATAAATGATTGTAATCCCATACAAACTAAGGTTGCTACGTATAAGTCTTACTTCAATTCTATACGAGTAAAACCGCTACGTATAAATCTATTTCAATTCTATACGAGTAAAGCCGCTACGTATAAATCTATTTCAATTCTATACGAGTACGTGTGCTAGGTATAATTGTCTACTTAATGAGCAAGTAGTATACCTACAAGTTCCTTGTACTTAGAGTATAAGTCTTTGGGAAACTTATACTTAACATTCATACTTGTATATCGACAGAGTATAATGCTTCTAAAGTTGTGCTACCATGAGTCCGTAACCGCTGCTAGACATACAAACCTCTGATTAAAAGATATCCCACCAATGGTTCCTCCATTGGTGCCACAATAAAACCGCCATTGGTGCCATAAAGGATTCCACCAAGGTAAATACTTCCCCCGTACGCTTCATCGACGCCGGGTCCATAACAATCAATAGGACAGTTCGTCACCCGCAGACCGTTGGGTTGTAGCTAGCAACCACGGGTGGGGTCGTCAACCCGCATAGATCTATAGTCCACCGTAAAACCGATTGGTTTGTAGCCAACAACCACGGATGGGGCGTTAACCCACATAGATCCATACACAACTTCCTCGCTCACACGGGATTAACGGTTACAGGTCAGAGGATTTCCATTAAGATTCCCAATCTTAGTTGATGAATGAGGTAGCTCATGTAGACTTTGTCGGCTTCCTATAACTCTAACAACAAAAGCATTTTCGTGTCTAAAACCCTAAGTTACTAGACTATTCTTTTAAACATTACTCCTAATTTCATAATATTTAGGCAGTACAACAACTATATCTTGAAGTAAAACCAGGTTTTATCTAACATAAAACCAATAATAGTAACATACTTAACAAGTATATATATAAATCCCGAATATAACTTCAGGGATATAACACAAATAGTATATATAGAACTCCCGAGTATAACTCAGAGACTATAACACATATAGAACTCCCGAGTATAACTCCGAGGCTACATTAGTATAAACTATGATAACAACATGCTAAAAAGTTTAAGATAGTTGTATGTTTTAGATATATTAGATATATTCTAAGTATATACGATATAAAACAACTATATCCCGGTTAATATAACTATTTACGTTGATACGAACATACTATCATATAAACATAATATTAACTTTTATATAATATTTGGCATGCATTTTCCCCCGAAAACATTAAAAAGTGGGGTCGTGAAACTCATTTTAATATCGTGCTTTGACAAGATCTAACTGAAAACGGTCAGCGCTTCGTGATCGTCAGGCTCGGGATGCGAAAACGGCCTCAACAAACAAGAGAGAGAAGAGATTTTGGTGTAAGGAAGAGAAGAGGCCGAACTTGCTATTTATAGGCTGATTTTGGCTCTCTCACGTCGTGAGGCATGGCAAGAGTCACCCCTTAGTCTTCCCAGGTGTTTTCTAGGCTCGATTTGTGTCCGTTTGACGCCGCACGTCGTGAGTGTTTGAGTTATCGTTCTGTAGCCTTTTAGCCTCAAAATGTGGCGTTTTGACTCCTCACGTCGTGAGTTTTTATGCTCACGTCGTGAGTTCAGTCTGATTAGGGTTTCTGACACGTGTCATGCTCTCAGACAGCTGTAACTTCAGAAGGTCATAACCTCTGCATACGAGCTCCGTTTTTGACGTTCTTTATATCTACGCGTAGGTATTTTCGAGTACTACAACTATGTTTTAGACTCCAATAGCTAATTCTAAGTCTATTTTAATTTCCTCTAATTATAGAGATTTATAGTGTTAGGGTTTATCATAACTTCTTCACGCGAAGTCAGATTTAGACGTTCTCTATATTTTTGAAATCGTATGGGCGTATAATTTGAGTTGTATCATAAATTATGTATGAAAGTTTATACTTGTATTAGAATTTATAGTAAGTTTATCACATTACTAGTTTAACAAAATCACATTACATGATTGGCATAATCACATGTGATAGTTATTGACCTATTTTGACTGGTGTTACATTCTCCCCCCATTAAAATAATTTCATCCCGAAATTTATCTTGTGATGGGGTTTTGTTAAATAATTGGGGGTATTTTTGTTTCATCTGATCTTCACGTTCCCAAGTAAATTCATGTCCTCATAAAGATTTCCATCGAACTTTCACTATGGGAATACGAATTTGTTTTAATCGTTTGGCTTCTCGATCCATGATTTTGACAGGTTCTTCTTCAAAGTTGAGTTTGGTATTGACTTGTATCTTGTCGAGAGGTACAACAAGAGTGTCATCGGATAGACATCTTTTGAGATTTGACACGTGAAAAACATCGTGTACATTGCTTAGCTCTTGAGGTAACTTGATTTAGTATGCGACAAAACCAATTCTTGCTAGAATTTCAAAAGGTTTTATATACCGTGGGTTTAGTTTGCCTCGTTTCCCGAATCGAATTACAGCTTTCCAAGGAGAGACCTTTAACATTACTCTATCTCGAACTTAGAATTCCAAAGGCTTACGTCTTACGTCAGCATAACTCTTCTGATGATCACGTGCTGCCTTTAATCGATCCTTAATTTGCATGATCTTTTGAGTTGTCTCGTGGATTATTTATGGCTCGACACATAAAGTATCCCCTATATGTTCTCTGGCCAATTATGTGTCTCCAACTTCTCAGTGCAAAAACTACAGCTCCCAATTCAAGGTCATGGGTAGTGTAATTATTCTCATGCACCTTAAGTTGTCGAGATGTCTAAGCAATAACTTTTCCTCTTTGCATCAACACACATCGCAATCTTTGATTTGATGAGTCGCAATATACGATGAAATCTTCCGTCCCATTTAGGAGGGATAGGATTGGTGGACTACAACATTTGCTTTAGTTTCTGAAAAGCATCTTCTTGTTTGTCTTTCCAGTTGAACTTCATATCTTGCTGGGTTAGTGTTGTAAGCGGCTTGGCTACCTTGAAGAAATTCTCTATGAATCTACGGTAATAGCCAACAAGCCATAAGATATGACGCACTTCTGTTGGCGTGTTTGGTGCTTCCCAATTCTTGATTGCTTCAATTTTGGAGGGTTCGACATGAATCCATTTATTACTAACTACATGTTCTAAAAATTTGTACTTCTCTAATCCAATATTCACATTCGGAGAATTTGGCGTACAACTTTTCTTTTTTTAGTAGTTCCAAGATTATTTGCAAGTGTTGACCGTCTTCTTCCTTGGTTCGTGAATATATCAATATATCATCGATAACTACTATCACGAATTTATCCAAGTA
Organism: Lactuca virosa; assembly: GCF_052849685.1. Taxonomy (NCBI): domain Eukaryota; kingdom Viridiplantae; phylum Streptophyta; class Magnoliopsida; order Asterales; family Asteraceae; genus Lactuca; species Lactuca virosa. The sequence goes on from NC_136433.1 coordinate 150,495,077, forward strand.
CGGTTTGCAAACACTATTCATGATGTCCTTGATCATTGTTGGAGCGTTGGTCAATCCAAAGGCATAACTAAGAACTCTTAATGACCATACCGAGTCCTAAATGTTGTTTTCGAAACATCGTCTTCTTGTACTCCGAGTTGATGGTATCCTGATCTGAGATCTATCTTTAATCTTCTATAATCTTCAGGTGTTTTAATCTATCAAACATCGTATCTAATTTTAGTTGTGCATCGGTCTAACCAAAATTAAACATAGGTGATCAGTCTACGTTTAGTCGTGGTTCGTCCCATGTACAATAAAACTCGACTTAGTAGTTTGACCTAAAACATTGTGTTGTATAGTTATCGAGGGTTTGGGTTTTCTATATTTTTGGTTTATACACGTGTTCTCATCGTGGGACTGAGTTCATACATAACTCTATATCTTTGTGTTTGTTGTATTCATGGGTATTATTAATTATTGTTTGTTACTTCAGGTCTAGCTGATAAGGCACCGGCCAGTCAGGACAGTCGGTGGGCAGGATCATTTTAGCATATAGCCGTTCTGAAATCCAGCAACCCAAGCGATGTGTCTATCCTGTCACCGCTCCCGTAAGTAGTCCTTCAGTAAATGATTAATAATACTTTTTATTGTAGGCTAAGTGATATACCTAACCTAATAGAGTAAGCCCTAAACTATAGTCGTGCTTTCCTAAGAAAATACTAGTTCACTATAGTTAATAGCTCTGATACCAATCTGTCACACCCCGATTGTCGGCGGAAACACCGAGCAGTGTAACGTCATTTCTTGTATCATAGTTATCAACTTCCTAAAACCACATGCATTTTAAAAATACGTCAACATAAAGTTGGTGAGTTCACAGGTTTTGACTCCATATAAAATAACACTTTTTCTCAAGTTCAAAAGTATAGTTTTGAAAGTATCATTTTGATTCTCCAACATTTAGTATATATATTAGGTGTAATGGTTTACTTATTAAATAAGTGATATACCTATAAGTTTCACATATTATGAATAAATGATTGTAATCCCATACAAACTAAGGTTGCTATGTATAATCTTACTTCAATTCTATATGAGTAAAACCGCTACATATAAATATCACTACAAGAAAAAGACCCTTTTACGACGCGCAAACAACGACACTCATTGATTTATGTTACGCAAAAGAGAGTGACATTAAAAAAGTGTCGTCTCTTCAAAAAATTGAAGGATTTATGTCACGCATTATTGCGTGCCCTTAAATTAGTGTCTAAAAAAAAAACACGGAGGGCACCTATAATAAAATGTGTGTCGTCTAAAGGTGTTGCTTTATAAATTTTAATGGAACGCGCGTTCCATCCGGGGGAAAATGAAATCCTAAAAAATTAAAAACCCCGCATCTTTTTCTTTTTCCCTTCTTGCCCAGATTATCGACGCTCCTTCCTTTCCCTCTTATCTCTCTCGGTCGCTACCTAGGGTTTTTATTGAAAGCTTGAATCGATCGACTGAGGTAACCAAAGGTCAAGCGAACCGGGAAAGGGTTTTCTGTGAAATCTACTGTTACTCTTTGAAATCGGATCCAATCCTACCTTCGCCCCATCCTTCTTGTCTCTATCAGTTGTTACCTAGGGTTTTCGTGAAAGCTTGAATTGATCGACTAGGGTAACTAAAGGGTAAGCGAACCGGGAAAGGGAAGCAATAAATCCAACACTCACTCTCAAATCGATTCTACTGGACAAGGTTTCAATTTGGGGCTCTCTACATTCTTATCGATTCTACTTTCATTCAAGCTTACATCGGTTTTTTTGGTATACAGTAACCGAAGCTTACATTCTCATCGATTCCACTCTCTCTCTGAACAAAAATATCTCATATTCTCTAAAATCCCTAAACCAGCCACCGCCGGCTATCACCTCCACCATCGTTCACGTCGTCCTACTTCCCAGATGGTCTGTGTGTGTGCGCGACAAGACTGAACAGAAAATGGGAAGGAAAATAAAAAACGAGCAGAAAGAGAGAGAAGAGATTTTAAGGCCGAGGGGAGGATGCATCAGAGCTGTGGTACTGTTCTTAACGTCTTTTCAAAATACAGTAACCTTATTATGGGCTTGAAGAAAAAGATGATCGTTTCCTCTGTTTTGCAGTTCTAGATGGTATGGGTTCGCCCTGATGTGGTTTAGAGAAGTGTATGTCATCTCTGAAGATCACAATCATCCATACCTTATTTTGAATTTCGCTCTCTCTCTCTCTCTAAACATTTCCTCTATTCTTTCTTTCTAAAACCCTAGCCTATCATCATTGCAGAGGAATTTTCGTGTTGTTTTCCACCATCTGTGCTGGACCAGACCAATTTTCACTTGACCAAGCTTTGAATTGGAAAAAAAGAGTTGTGGTCAAACTTGGTTGTTGGTTCCATTGAAAAGATTAAGTCGGAGATTGTCCTAAAAGTTGAAGGTATTGTTGTTGAACTTATGGAATGGGGGGCTAATGGCGAAAAAGCAGCAGGAGCTGAGAAGATGCTTCTTGTTATTCTGGATTCTATCCATTTTAATGGTGGAACATTACTGTTGCTTGCATATGATGACAATGAGCCCAGGTAAATCTGAAGATGTGAATGCCCTTTTGTTAGTCGTAAGTCTCAAGCTTATGTGGGTTTTTTGGGGTATTTTAATATTATTCTGAATGGCACGCCAACGAACGGAACCAATTAATTTTACCCTTCACAATTGATTGATGTTGGTTATTTATGTCACCAAAACCTAAAGCAATTAATTTTAGTTTAATAAATATATAGGTTTTCATGCACGTGGCGTGTGTCAGGAAGCATAGTCGGTCTGATTTTTAAAACTTGGTTATGGGTTTCATATATAGGCTTAGCCCTTAGCAGTTAGCATATACCCTTCACAATGGTAACATGGAATTTGCAGGTGTTGCAAAGGTTATCCCGAAGAAGGAGAAAACACAACTGTTTCGTGATGGAAGCCCAATGGTTGACAGCGGTGCATTTGATAGAATTATTGGTAGACCACCCCCAAAAACAGGTGACGTTGTGCTGGTGGCTGACGGGACACAAAAGCCAATCGGTTGGGGCTTGTACAACTCGTGCTCTATGTTCTGATCGAAAAGGGGAAGGTGTTTCCTTGAATATCTATCTATCAATTTACAAAGAAGAAAATCAATTGCTCGATTTATATTATTAATCATAAGTATCATCACTGAATCTCTCCACATTGGGTTTGATTAGAGTTGGTATAGCTTCTAGTAATGTGATAAGAGCATCAGAAGATAATCGGTTAGAAAATCATATTGTCTGCTAAAACTTAAAAGTATGCTATGGTTCCTTCTTGATGTATGAGTTTCCTATTCTTTAATATTCTGATGCAAGTAACTTATATTGAGATCAGACCTTGGGGAGGTGTACAAACTAATTTATAGTTTGTGGGCTTCTCCATAATCCTGCATAGTGAGCAGTTGAGTGGGCAAGGGAGATCATGTATATTTTTATCTAATGAAATCCTGGAACTTTTGTTGCCCTGATGAAATTTACATTGTATCCTATGGGTGTGGGGTATTTATCAATATCAGCAGTCTATATAGTGTTGAGCTTTATAGGCCTCCAATATTGGACAGAAGTTTCTTATGTGAAACTAAAGTCAGATGGTTTGATAGGTGAAAACCTTCTCCACCCTGGTGTTGCCAATCGTGTATTGGAACTGTTGTTGAGTTCTTATACCACAGTTGCATTGGTGGTCAATTTTGTCCTCAACATTTTTATACTCATCATCCTCTCTCTTAAGGTATTCAACTTTTCTAAATCTTTACAATGAGTCTTGATTCTTTTTGATGATATATTTGGTCATGCAGACAATATTTTTTGATGAGCTGCATGCAAATGAATCTCGGAAAATGGTGGAGAGACTAGTTAATTATGTTATCTACAAGGGAACATTTCTTCCATTGGTAGTACCACCAACATTAGTTAGAGCAGGATTGTGGTCAACATGGTTGACTGTATTATGCTCTTTGAAGGTACTATTACTATTACCTCACATGGTTTTGGAGTATAGATATGAAGAAAATTTGGAGATTTTTTTATGGGTTTTACTTTTATCATTTTGTGCAGATGTTTCAAGCTCTAGCCCGGGATCGGCTTGAACAGTTGAATGCATCTCCTTCTGCAACTCCATGGACTTACTTCCGTGTATATTGTGTTTTATTGCTAGTTGTCATTGTCGATGCAGTCTGGTATTTCCTCTAGAATTCTACTATTTCATAAATCTCAAGGACTTCCTTATTCATGCTTACTTCTCTCTCTCTCTCTCTCTCTCTCTCTCTCTCTCTCTCTCTCCTATATTATTTGCTGGTATTTGCAGGATAAGGACATGTCTACTGATCTACCAAACAATACCATCATCTATGTTTTTGTTATTATTCTTTGAGCCTCCGAGTATTGCTTTCGAAACACTACAGGTACACACACACACTCACACACGCTGACCTATGTATTTATATACTTTTATTTTGTTTTAGGTTTTCATAATGTTTTTGGTTTTAGGCGATTTTGGTTCATGGGTTTCAACTGGTTAATATATGGGGTGCACCTTCTCCACCCTCAGGTTCGTTTCTCCGGGTTTGATTTTTCCAAAAAAATGACAGATTTGCCCTTTGGTTTTGTTATTGAAGCTTTGATGTTTGATTTATATAGGCCATGGGGGTTTTCGTGACGGATGAGAAGGGTGTGAAGGATGTATTGTAGGATAAGTTGGATAAGGAACTAAAGTTTACAGGTATCAAAGTCCTTGGATACTTTTTTTTTATTTTTTTTAAGAATTTTGAATTTGGTTTCCTTCCTTTGAACTTTCTTCTGCAGCTTATTCCATGTGGCGGTGGTCAATACTGAGACAACTTGTAATGTTGATGATAGCCAAAGCTGAACCCCAACACAGTGAGGAACACTTCCTTTTTCAATAATTGAATTGTTATAAAATATAAATATAAATTATATTTATGTACATGATGTATATCGAATAGGTACTTTATGGAACTTGTTCGAGTTCTTGCTCTATCATTTTCATATGATGGAAAACGTGTTTAAGGTATGCTTATCATGGTTCTGATGGAATTTGAATTGGAGATTCCATTCCATGGCATGTTTGATTGGCAAATGGATGGAATTAAATTATATCAGATTCCTTCAAATTCCATGTTTGATGGGATTCACTATTCAATTCTATTCTTCATTTTTTGTTAAATTCCATTCCATTTCCTGCCAATTAAAGGCATGACAGACTATGATTCTTCCAATTCCAACTCCTAAACTGTAAATGTCAAATTCAGTTATTTTATATACAACAAAAAAATATTCGAATATAAATAAAAGTTTAAAATTTATTCAGGTTTCTGTTCAAGGATCCATGGGAGAAGGAGCACTTGCAGGAATGCCATTACAGCTTGCAGGAACAAGAAAGATTTTGGAGTACATGGACTGGGGTAATGATGGAGCCATGGGGACCTTCATAAACATTGGTGCTATAGGTACTCTTTTGCAAAATAAATAATGTTGGATTTCTTTATTGTATTGCATGTTAAGTTACCGATTTGCCATGTGCAGGTTCTGACAGCTCTAGCAAGCTCCTTCCATGCCCTGAAGCCTCTCAAAGTTCCTGCATCAGGTTATTCTTTTAGAAAGGAAATTGTCAAAGGAGAATTTAGTCATGGGTTTCTTTTAATGTTGTACATGTTTTGTTTTCTATAATAAATATTATGCAATATTAGCAATGTGTTACATTTACTTACTATTGGAATGATTATTTGTATTTGACATAATAGTGCAATGAATTATCTTTTATTTTTTATGGTATTTTATTTTGTATTATGAGACTTTTAATGTGTTATTTAATTTGAAAATTAGTAAATCTATAAAAAATATATAATTTTAAAAACATTTAAAATTATGACACGCAAAAATGCGTGTCTTCTTCCTTTATGACATAGGCTTCCTTGATACGCATTGCGTGTCATAAACACGCGTGTCGTAAGGTTACGACACGCAAATGCGTGTCGTCTTTCTTTATGACAGGGCCTTCCTTGATACGCAATGCGCATCGTAAATGTGCGTAGTAAATGCGTGTCATAAATGCGCGTCGTAAATGCGCGTCGTCTATAGACGACGCGCAAAAGCGTGTCGTCTCTCCTTATGACAGGGCCTTTCTTGACACGCATTTGCGCGTCGTCTGAGCGTTTTACGACGCGCATTGTGCGTCGTAAAAGACTGTTTTTCTAGTAGTGTATATTACAATTCTATACGAGTAAAGCCGCTACATATAAATCTATTTCAATTCTATACGAGTAAGTGTGCTAGGTATAATTGTCTACTTAATGAGCAAGTAGTATACCTACAAGTTCCTTGTACTTAGAGTATAAGTCTTTGGGAAACTTATACTTAACATTCATACTTGTATATCGACAAAGTATAATGCTTCTAAAGTTGTGCTACCATGAGTCCGTAACCGCTGCTAGACATACAAACCTCTGATTAAAAGATATCCCACCAATGGTTCCTCCATTGGTGCCACAATAAAACCGCCATTGGTGCCATAAAGGATTCCACCAAGGTAAATATTTCCCCCGTCCGCTTCATCGACGCCGGGTCCATAATAATCAATAGGACAGTTCGTCACCCGCAGACCGTTGGGTTGTAGCTAGCAACCACGGGTGGGGTCGTCAACCCGCATAGATCTATAGTCCACCGTAAAACCGATTGGTTTGTAGCCAACAACCACGGATGGGGCGTTAACCCACATAGATCCATACACAACTTCCTCGCTCACACGGGATTAACGGTTACAGGTCAGAGGATTTCCACTAAGATTCCCAATCTTAGTTGATGAATGAGGTAGCTCATGTAGACTTTGTCGGCTTCCTATAACTCTAACAACAAAAGCATTTTCGTGTCTAAAACCCTAAGTTACTAGACTATTCTTTTAAACATTACTCCTAATTTCATAATATTTAGGCAGTACAACAACTATATCTTGAAGTAAAACCAGGTTTTATCTAACATAAAACCAATAATAGTAACATACTTAACAAGTATATATATAAATCCCGAATATAACTTCAGGGATATAACACAAATAGTATATATAGAACTCCCGAGTATAACTCCGAGACTATAACACATATAGAACTCCCGAGTATAACTCCGAGGATACATTAGTATAAACTATGATAACAACATGCTAAAAAGTTTAAGATAGTTGTATGTTTTAGATATATTAGATATATTCTAAGTATATACGATATAAAACAACTATATCCCGGTTAATATAACTATTTACGTTGATACGAACATACTATCATATAAACATAATATTAACTTTTATATAATATTTGGCATGAATTTTACCCCGAAGACATTAAAAGGTGGGGTCGTGAAACTCACTTTAATATCGTGCTTTGACAGAATCTAACTGAAAACGGTCAGCGCTTCGTGATCGTCGGGCTCGGGATGCGAAAACGGCCTCAACAAACAAGAGAGAGAAGGGATTTTGGTGTAAGGAAGAGAAGAGGCCGGACTTGATATTTATAGGCTGATTTTGGCTCTCTCACGTCGTGAGAATCAAGACTCACGTCGTGAGGCATGGCAAGAGTCACCCCGTAGTCTTCCCAGGTGTTTTATAGGCTCGATTAGTGTCCGTTTGACTCCTCACGTCGTGAGAAATCCTTGCTCACGTCGTAAGCGTCTGAGTTATCGTTCCGTAGCCTTCTAGCCTCGAAATGTGGCGTTTTGACTCCTCACGTCGTGAGTTTTTATGCTCACATCGTGAGTTCAGTCTGATTAGGGTTTGTGACACGTGTCATGCTCTCAGACAGCTGTAACTTCGGAAATTCATAACTTTTGCATACGAGCTCCGTTTTTGACGTTCTTTATATCCACGCGTAGGTATTTTCGAGTACTAGAACTCTATTTTAGACTCCAAATAGCTAATTCTAAGTCTATTTTAAATTCCTCTTATTATTGAGATTTATAGTGTTAGGGTTTATCATAACTTCTTCACACGAAGTCAGATTTAGACGTTCTCTATATTTTTGAAATCGTATGGACGTATAATTTGAGTTGTATCATAAATTATGTATGAAAGTTCATATTTGTATTAGAATTTATAGTAAGTTTATCACATTAGTAGTTTAACAAAATCACATTACATGATCGGCATAATCACATGTGATAGTTATTGACCTATTTTGACTGGTGTTACATGTTTAAGACCAACATTTTCCATATATCAAGTTATGAAACTACATTATTTCAGAATCCATTAAATATTCTTAGGTAAAAGGACATAAATCTCCATAATCATCTGTCCAAAATTCACTCGACAAAGAATATATACCCATGAAGTGCAATCTTGAAGTGGGTTAATTTCAATATTCACCAACAATGAATGTATGTTGTTTTGGTTCTTTAATTAAGATGCATTTTATCTCATGAATACCACCAAAACAACACATTAGCTTAATCCATCGAATATGACAAAGTATGGACTTTATATGGTATAAACATGCTAACATGTAAAATGACAATGGACGTGAAAATTCAATGTAACCTGATACATTAGTTTTCCATAATCAGACATCATCACTTAATGCCTTTATACCTATATATTAAATCCTTAAAATGATGATATCACTGAATCAACATGAAATCTCTAAGAATTTTGGTTTCAAATACTAGATTAGTGATATAACACAGGTGAACATTTCAAGAACCATTATCTTTTATCTATTCTAATTTCCAACAAAAATGTCACAAATAAAGGTTAGTATTGGTTTTGGTAATATGTTCTTTTGCATGAAAAATGCATGTATATAGACATAATTTATTTGCTTAAGCATCTCATATATTCTATATGAAAATTGACCTAAAAAATTTCATGTGCTCTTGAAGGCATGACATATGTGACAACCATATTTGATCTTACTCAAGAGTGATTTAATTTTTCCGATGTTTGTGATGCATTAAATGGAAGAAATAATTTAGGTATCTTGCAAAAATACTAAAGGTTTGTATCAACAATACACCATACTATTGATCTTTCCATTCATGTCTACGGTTTATTCATAGTTCGACATGGAACTTTAGAATACTGTTTAAATTAAGAATCATATTCTGAGACTAAGTGCATGACATGTTATTTGTGGTAGACTTCATGGAAGAAAATCATATTGATCTACTTATCCTATCCGATATGGCATTAATGACATGTTATATTGGCATAATCGTCCAGAGGAGGTCATGCATCTTGAAACACGTTTGGATTCAGTGTTTGCAGTATATCTTGATAGACTAACATATCAATGTTTATCAATTATTAACTTCCACATCTTGATTTTCTGATATTGTCATAGTAATGTGATTTTCAAAAGACATAGACACATTTTTCAGTATTTCAGGAAAAAATAAATTCCTATGAACTCTATCCAATTAATATAGACAATTTATAGTGCGTCCACCAAATTTAATGAAAAGCTACAACTCTTTTTTGTAAGTTATGATTAGTTTCCTTGAACTCCTTACGAAGGTTATCCCTACACATCATCAAGATCTATAGAGTTTAACATACATGTAAAACATGCCCTCATAGAAAAAGTGTTTATAACTATAGGCAATTACATGTCAAAGTTATAATTGACACTAAAGATCTTAATGATTACCTTTTCTTATTGTAGTATATGATGAATATTCTCAACTCAGGTAAAAACAATTGAAACTAATGTAACTTTCCATTCAACCACTTATCGCTTACGGTTCTGTGAAAGATAGAAAATCCTTATTTTCAAGAGAGATGCAACTTAGTTGCATTTCATTGAGGCAGTCTTGTATTCATGGTTCAAACCATATATCAAGTTTTAGAACTGAAAAAACAGGATCATAGTCATTCCAGTCCTTGGAAAAAATAGTGATTATAATCAATTATTGATATGATATGAAGGACTCATTAGGAATCGAATGCATGAAGTTTCACACCTCTATTTATAAGATGTAAAAATCTCAACTTATTTATTACTAGTGACTAATAAAGATATAATACAATGTATGAACTTAAATTCACCGATGATCTTTCTAAGGCTCCTACATGCCTTTTTTCAAAAGAGAATACAAGAAAACTTGCTACACATAACATTATCAGAAGGTTAACATACATTGTATTGAAAATATGACAAATACAAGAACATTGATTTCATTAATCTTCCTAAAATTCAAGGTTTATATAAATACATTTACGTTTGGGTAACTCTCCCAAAACTATAACAACCAATGATGTCTTAATCTCCTTTCTCAGTTAGAACTAGAAAGAAGGAACTATCATGATGTAAAAAAATTACAAAAATTAAAATATAGGCAACTCTAACTATCTAGTCATAAGTTTGTTTGAGACAACCTTTCATCTTATGAAAGAACCTTAACATATAATCTGAACACATTCCAATGTAGGAGCAATGTGTTCAAATCAACCTCGTATGAATATGTGAGCTATAAGAGCCTCCAATAGGTAGTCGTATTCATGGTATTCAAGAGCAAAAAGTTTTAAAACAAATCCAACATGTTCAAAATAAAATAAATCAGAAATGCTGAAAAAACTATAAAACTTCATGTTCTAATCAGAAACTCCTACTTGCTCCAACATTCCCCTTTTTCAGATATTCTCTTTTCCAGAAAAAAAAATCAGATGTTTGTATACTATACCCTAGAAAGAAAAAGGAAAACAAATTCTATCATATATTATACTTTACTTGATGGTTTCATCAAATTACCTTTCTTTAGTTCTTCCAAATAAGACATACGATTTTGCTTCCAGTGTAGTAGCGTATTCAATAAACCAAGTAATTTTCATCCCGACTACGGATCCCATACTACCCCCATAAACTAAAAATTCATAACCCCAATTTCTTCCATAAAACCATTTAGTTTCACTATGCATGTTTGAACATCCAAGGTTAATCCTTTCTTCCATAAAAAATTCTAAATGGTTAATCCTTTCTTCCATAAAAAATTCTAAATGGTTCGGGGGAGTTCTCTATTGATCATACACATAATACTATGTTAAATTAGTAGGTAAATATTACTGATGGTATCAAATATACAACTCTTAGATATATATTGGACTTTATATATATATATATATATATATATATATATATATATATATATATTAGAAAGTATCTATACGTTTTGTTTATCCCATCCTTGCCCCATGTTTAGGTCTAACTAGTGAGATGGTTGAATTATCCAATTTGAAACATGTAAACCTCTTGATTAGGTCTGAAAAGGGAAAATAAATTTATCTTGGGGTGGCATATGACTAGGTCTAATCATTCCAAAGAATTGTACCTACAAGTTGTTCTAACTATGAGATGAAAGGATTTACATTTATGATATATATATATATATATATATATATATATATATATATATATCTATATATATATATATATATATATATATATATATATATATATATATATATAGTTTTGATTTTAATTTTATAAAAATATAGTGTTACAAACACAAGTTGCATGCCTATAATGTGTTGGTAAAAAGCCATTTCCTTTTAACTGTTATTATATTTATTTTATGTTTTAAATTAAATTCATTATTAAAATATTTTAATGAATCTCTTTTTATATTTTAGTTCATCTCACAAAATATATTAAAATATCTCAAGCAAACATCACACATAATTTATATAGACACGGAAAATAAAATAATTGCATTTCCTGCGCCTTGTCCAAAAAAGAAAATTTTCTTCCTATCTACAAAATTCTTTTAAGGAAGCATTAGTTAATTATAATTAATCAAATTACAAGAAAAAAGGTTCGAGAAAGAAAAACCAAAAATTTCAAAAAAATTGTCGATTATCCCCGTGTGGCCTTGCTGATAAGTCCCGATGCTTTACTAATTACGGCTAAGTGCTGCTATGTACTGGTGCTGCATGACTTTTACTATTGTTCTGTGGTGTGCCATTGTGCACCATCATTAAGGCACAATGAGACACCACGCGCCACTATCGATTTATCGTCGTAGCTCACTGGTAACGGTTTTCGTTGATAGTGGTTGTTTGTGGAAATAATCTACTTAGGGTTTGTATTGTATTCTCATCAGTATATATACAAAGTACAATATATAAAGTACACAAAGGACCCCTAAACTATACATGTATATGAAACCTACACTAAAATAAACAGAATATTAAATAAGTAAATTATCACTCCCCTTTAGTTTGAATAGGGGGTTCCCGAATGTTTAAACTATCACGAAAGTACAAAAATAGTTGTGTAGGTAGTCCTTTGGTAAAGATATCTACAAACTGATGAGCCGAGGGAACATGCAACACACAAACCTAACCAATGACAATGCATTCCCTAACAAAATGCAAGTCTATTTCCATATGTTTGGTTCTTTGGTGCTGAACTGGGTTAGAAGTTAAGTACATGACACTCACATTATCACAAAAGACAACTACAGATATAATTAGGGCACGGGATTTCAAGAAGGAGATTTCAGAGCCAAGCAATTTCATAAACTACATTAGCTAGACCCAATACTCAGGTTCGACACAAGACCGCGAGACAACGTGTTGATGTTTGGAAGACCACGAAATAATATTTTCACCAAGATAAACGCAAAACCCAGAGGTAGACCAACATGTCAAGGTACAACCAACCTATTCAGCATCAGAATAAGAGACCAAACGATCGACATGGGACAGATGAAGGATTAGACCATGATGAAGAATACCTTGAAGATAACACATAATACACTTAAGAGCTAGGAAATGGGGTTCAGGAGGATCATACTTAAACAGAAAAATTTGTTGAACCGCATATGCAATATCTAGACGAGTGAAAGTCAGATACTAAAGAGCCCCAACTAGATTTCTATATAGGGTTGGGTTAGAAACTAGTTTCCTGGAAGAGGAAAGTTTCAGTTTGGTGTCCATGGGAGTGCTACATGGATTGTAGGAGGTCATATCAGCACGGGATAGGATCTCCATAACAAAGGTAGTCTGTGATAGAAAAAGGCTATCAATAGATTTAGTAGCAGAAATGCTGAGAAAAAAAAAGACAAAGGACCTACGTCCGTCATGGAAAATTCATACGAGAGTCGAGAAATGACTCGCGTGATGAGCGATGGGATGGAGGTCGTGAGGATGATATCATCGATATAAAGAAGAAGATAGATCGTCTCAGAGTCACGATGAAAAGTGAAATTTTCGGTTTGGTGTCCATGGGAGTGCTACATGGATTAGAGGAAGTCATATCAGCATGAGATAGGATATTCTTAGCAAAGGTAGTATGTGATAGAAAAAGCCTATCAATAGATCTAGTAGCAACAATGCTGGGAAAAAAATACAAAGGACCTAAGTCCGTAATGGCAAATTCAGACGAGAGTTGAGAAATGACTCGCATGATGAGAGATGGGATGGAGGTCGTGAAGATGATATCATCATCATAAAGAAGAAGATATATCATCTCAGAGGCACAATGAAAAGTGAATATAGAGGTGTCCGAGCGACTGCTGGTGAAACTGAGCGAAGAGATGTATCCAACAAACCGCTGATACCAGGCACAAGGATCTCGTTTGAGGCCATATAAAGCCTTACGTAGGTGGCACTTGTGATCTGGATGAGTTGGATAAATTTAGCCTAGGGGTTGTTTCATGTATACGTCTTCGGTCAAGTCACCATGAAGAAATGAAATTTTAACATCAAGTTGATGAATAGGAAATTGATGGGGGACAATAATATTGAGAAAAGTATGAATGGTAGCAGGTTTCACAACCGGACTAAAGGTGTCATAAAATTCAAGACTGGGTTGTTGAGAGAAACCTTGATCAACGAATATGACCTTGTAACGATTGAGGTTACCATTGGAGTCAAATTTATCTCGGTAGAGCCATCGATAAGCAACAATGTTGGCATTTGGGGGACGGGGAACAAGATCCCATGTGTGATTATCAGTGGGAGCTGATATTTCTGAATCCATAGCTAGTTTCCAATTCGGATCAATCATGGCCTGAACTATAGATCTAGGTATGGGAGAGATGTCAGAAGTAGCAGAAAGATTGAGAATTGTGTGCGGTTTTAGGGAATCGGTATGGTAGCGAGTGGTCATGTGATGACCAATAGGCCGACGTGGAGAGGAATGATGAGAGGTGGAAGGAGAATATGGAGTAGGAGGTTGTGTAGGAGGAGGAGGAGGAGAAGAAGATGACATAGTAGCCACATGATCAGCTTGAGGGGGAATCGAGGTGGAGGGATGATTGGGAGAAGGATCATCATCAGGAGAGAAATGTGATGGGTTTTGAGCATTCTAACACTCCTATGGTGTACATGCAACCCTAGAAACCTTGGATCTATGTTTGACTAAGATACATGCAAATAATTATTTTTCCAAGGTTTTTATCCTATCTAGCATGGCATGGGGAACTTGAATCAAATAAAGCTAGTAGAATTACTTACCTTGTAGTTGTAGTTGATTGCTTGGAGTTTTAGAGCCTAGCACCAATAGTGTGGATGCCTCAAATGGAAATCACAAATCACCACAAACTTGGAATTTTGAGAGAATAGTAATCACCTTTCTTGAAATCGGCCCTCTTACTTTACTCACCACAACTCGTGTGATTTCAAGAACCAAAGCCTCCTTTATATAGTGTGGTGGATTAGGGTTACATTCATGTAAACCCTAATACCCATGTCTTTTCATTTCCATGAGATCCATGGGTTAAAGCTCCATGGAGTATCCATGGACTTTCCATGCAAGCCTAGCCCATTCCAAATAAGCATTAGCCCACACTATATAAATACAAGAGCCCATATTTAATTAGTCATACTTTTGATCTCTAAATTAGTTCTAGATTAATTATAGATCAATACTAATTAAATAATATGATTTTATATTAATATATTAGGACTTATAATATATTAATAAATCATAACTTATACTATTCTCAAACGATTATCCATAAATTGTTCGGGTGAAGTGCAACCCAAATGGACCATGCCGGGTCGGGTCAAGTACATACCAAATATAGTTATGGACTTAGACACTATATCCAACAGTCTCACACTTGGATAAGTCTAATAACTATAGTTGGAAGTATGACTTCAGGAACCGATTAGCAATCGTAGCTCTTTAAACTCTGTTGAACTATGAAGCGCCATTTTAGATAAGTGATCATATAATCCCCTCTTCTAGATATCAGCCGGACAAATACATGGAACATGGTCTTGCTTATTGTCCAGCATTTGTTTCCCGATTTCCGATTTGTTTGACATAGAACTTAACTGAACACATGAATTTAGTTCTGACCGGGCCCGATACATAGGTCAAAACAAAATCATCGAGGGGCCCAGATATCGCTTCTAATCCTAGAAGGAACAGATAAACTTCGACTCATATGTTTGCTCTACTACTTGTTGAATTACACACAAAAGCACGGTTTATAACATCGAGCTACCAATGCGTTTTCGTGCAATCAATGCATAACCAACTCATAGGCAACAAATC
The DNA here is from genome assembly GCF_052849685.1 of Lactuca virosa. Lineage (NCBI taxonomy): Eukaryota > Viridiplantae > Streptophyta > Magnoliopsida > Asterales > Asteraceae > Lactuca > Lactuca virosa. Next base: position 150,510,632 of record NC_136433.1, read on the forward strand.
ATATCTCTAGGTTTGAAGACTTATATGATATTACCGTCTCACGATCACTCGAGATAAATTCCATGAAGTGATACAAGTGAGCGTGGGTTGAATCCAATACTCAGAACTTATGAGCACTCATGAGTGCTGTAGCCCCGCTTTGTCTAACATCTTAGACCTCTATAAGCCAACCCATGACAGTCTTGATTCATATCTACTTCCAACATATGACCGACTGTGGAGAGTTTGAATAATATGATATAAACCATAACATAATTATTCTGGAAGTCAAAACATGCAAAAAGAAATAATAGTAAACGATTGACAAGAGATAGCAACACTCTACTCATAAATAACAGCTTTTGTTTATCATCAAATGTCAATTACATTTTACAAATTTCAAGATTATCTAACTACTAAAACTAATATCATCCTTCAGCGCTATGCTCCGAGCATGCTGGAGATGCTTAGCCCGAGTCAGTCCCTTCGTGAGGGGATCTGCTGGGTTCTCATCCGATGATACCCTCTTTGCCACGAGGATTCCTTCTTCTATTCGATGTCTAATGAAGTGATATTTTCTGTTAATGTGTCTGGATCTCCCATGATCTCTTGGTTCCTTGGCTAAGGCAACCGCACTATTGCTGTCACAGAAAATCTCCATTGGCTCCTTTATAGCTGGTACAACTCCAAGGTCTCCGATGAAGTTCTTTAGCCATATAGCCTCCTTTGCTGCCTCGCTTGCTGCTATATACTCTGATTCACAAGTGGAATCAGCCACTATCTCCTGCTTGGAACTTTTCCAAGTAATTGCCCCTCCGTTTAGAGTAAAGACCCAACCCGACTGAGAACGGAAATTATCCCTGTCAGTCTGAAAGCTAGCATCACTGTACCCTACAACTCTTAAGTCCTCACTGCCACCGAGGGTAAGGACCCAGTCCTTAGTCCTCCGTAGGTACTTGAGAATATTATTTACTGCAGTCCAGTGTGCCTTGCCAGGGTTCCCCTGATACCTGCTAACCATGCTCAAAGCAAAGGCTACATCAGGTCGAGTACACGTCATAGCATATATGATCGATCCTACAGCTGAAGCATAAGCTATTCGACTCATTTCTGCTATCTCAGCCTCAGTACTAGGGCTTTGTGTCTTACTCAATCTGGCGTTACTCTGGATGGGTAACTCTCATTTCTTGGAGTTATGCATGTTGAACCTTTTCAACACTTTGTCCACATAGGTGCTTTGACTAAGTCCAATTAGTCTTTTACTCCTGTTTCTCAAAATCCTTATCCCTAGGATATAGGCAGCTTCTCCAAGGTCCTTCATAGCGAAACACTTCCCAAGCCAGGACTTTACTTCTTGCAGGGTTGGGATGTCATTTCCTATGAGTAGTATGTCATCCACATACAGTACCAAAAAGCTGACTATACTCCCACTAGCCTTGATATAGACACAAGATTCATCTTCACTCCTTGAAAGGCCAAATTCTTTGATTTTCTCATCAAAGCAAAGATTCCATCTGCGAGGTGCCTGTTTTAATCCATAAATGGATTTCTCGAGCTTACACACTCTACTGGGGTACTCTGTGCTGACAAAACCCTCTGGCTGAACCATGTAAACATCTTCAGCCAACTTTCCATTAAGGAAAGCGGTTTTGACATCCATTTGCCATATTTCATAATCATGAAATGCAGCACTGGCTAACAGAACCCTAATAGACTTAATCTTGGCCACTGGTGAAAAGGTCTCATCATAATTAACTCCCGGAGTTTGAGAATAACCCTTTGCAACCAGTCGTGCCTTATAAGTGTGTACATTACCATCCATGTCGGTCTTCTTCTTAAAAGATCCATTTGCACCCAACTATCTTACGATCAGGTACATTGTCAACCAAGTTCCAAACTTGATTGTCATATATGGACTGTATCTCGCTATCCATAGCCTCTTTCCATTTAGCAGCCTCAGGGCCGGCCATGGCTTCCGTGTAGCTGTTAGGCTCATCCAGATTTACCAGTGTGTTATCACTGATAAGTGTCTCACCTTCTGCAGTAATATGAAAACCATAATAATGCTCAGGTGCATTCCTAACTCTGGTGGAACGCCTCAGAGGTATAGATTCTTCAGTCGGCTCAGCAGGAGTTTTATCCTCAGGTTGAGGGCTAGGGTTTGAGGTTCCTTCACCACTTGACTCTTGAATTTCCTCAAGGTCAATTTGCCTCCCACTGTCTCCTTGGCTCATGAATTCTCTCTCTCGAAAGAATCCTCTTCTTGCTACAAACACCACATTATCACGGGGTCTGTAGAAGATGTAACCAAAGGATTTCTGTGGGTAGCCGATGAAAATACACCTTTCGCTTCGGGGTTCGAGCTTATCGTGAGTTTCGCGTCTCACGAAAGCCTCGCAACCCCAAATCTTGATGTGGTCTAGATTGGGAACTTTTCCAGTCCACACCTCGTGAGGTGTTTTGGCAACCTTCTTTGTAGGGACTAGATTAAGGATATGGGCGGCAGTCTCTAAGGCATACCCCCAAAATGAGATTGGTAGCGAAGCTCGACTCATCATGGAACGAACCATGTCCAACAAGGTCCGATTGCGCCTCTCAGCTACACCATTTAACTGTGGTGTCCTAGGAGGTGTCAATTGTGAGACAATCCCACATTACTTAAGATAGTCAAGGAACTCAGTACTAAGATACTCACCACCACGATCGGATCGAAGCATCTTAATGTTCCTGCCTAACTGATTCTCCACTTCTTGCTTAAACTCTTTGAATTTCTCAAAGGTTTCTGACTTATGCTTGATTAGGTAGACATATCCATATCTACTAAAATCATCAGTAAAAGTCACATAGAACCGATTAGCATCTCTTGTGGCGGTTCTGAAGGGTCCACACACATCCGTGTGTATGAGGTCCAACAAACCTTCACCCCTAGCACAAGTGCCAGTAAAAGGTGACTTTGTCATTTTACCAAGCAAACAAGATTCACAACTATCATCTGACTTTAGGTCAAATGACTCCAAGACTCCATCCTTTTGGAGTTGGCCTATGCGTTTCTTGCTTACATGTCCAAGACGACAATGCCATAAGGATGCTTTATCTAAGCTAGTGGAAGAGTTAATACACAATACATTATTTCCTAGATTATCTACAACAGATACAGTTTCATACACGCCATCACAAGGTAATGCTTTAAAATAAAGAATATTATTAAAGAAAGAATCAATACTAGCATTATTATTATCAAAATAAAAGGTAAAACCTTGTTTATACAATGAATGAAAGGAAATAACATTTCTTGCCATTTCTGGCGAATAATAACATTTATTCAAATCTAATGTAAACCCATTATTTAGCACTAAGGAATAAACTCCTATCTTGGTGACAGGTGAAGCTTTCCTGTTTCCCATGATCAAGTTTATCTTTCCTTGCTCCACATTCTCACTTCTTCTTAGTCCCTGCAAATCACAACATATGTGAATACCACAACCTGTATCAAGGACCCAAGACTTAGAATGAGGTGAGTTATTAGACAATATAGTGTATATACCTGTATGGTTGAGTTTTACTTTCCCATCCTTCAAATCTTGCTGGTACTATGGGCAGTTTCGCTTCCAGTGCGACTTTTCATGACAATAGAAGCATTCAGCCTCATTAGGGTTAGCAGAAGGAGTCACAAAACCTTTCTTGGTTTTGCTTGAAGAGGAGCCTTCAAGGGTCTTACCCTTGGTACCCTTAGAAGGGTTCTTTCTCTTCTTCCCTTTGCCATGCCCGATTGCCAAGACATTGGCCGCAGTTGGAGTAGGAGTAGGAGTAGTAACAACCGACTTACCCTTTAGACCACTTTCGGCGGTCTTCAAGAGTCCTTGAAGTTTGCTGAGGGTGACCTCTTCCTTGTTCATGTGATATGTCATGCGGAATTGATCATAACACGATGGTAAGGAGTGCAAAATAATGTCTATTGCTAACTCTTCGGGGAAGTTCACATTCAGCTTCAGTAAACGGTCCACATACCTTTGCATTTTCTGCATGTGGCCCGTGATGGGTTCACCATCCTTCATTCGGGTTGTTATCATGGAGGAGATTATTTCATATCGCTCTTGACGAGCACTTTGATGGTAGCGGTCCATCAAGTCCTGGTGCATCTCAAAAGGATAATAGTCCTCATAGGACTTTTGGAGCTCGGCTGTCATGGTGGCCATCATGATGCATGCCACTTTTGTAGCATCTCTTTCATGTACCTCATAATCAACAAGCTCTTCAGGAGTAGCAGTTGGCTCGGGTACCTTTAGCTCCTTGTCGAGAACATATTCTTTGTTCTCATACCGAGTGACCATCTTGATGTTTTTGATCCAATCAGTAAAGTTGGACCCATCAAAGATGACTCTCCCACAAAGATTCATGAGAGAGAAGGAGCTAGTAGGGTTTGAGCCAGAAGCATTGTTATTGGAAGACATCTGAAAAGAAGAGGGAATAGATTAGATTAGATTTTGAGATAGTCCTTAATAAAACACCCAAATGTAATATTAAGGCTAGGACCCAACACAATATTTTATAACTTAGAAGAGGGATGCCGTAATCTAAGCTATAAGATATTTGAAGGTAGGTGAATGACGATTCACCAATTTCCACCATGAAAAACGAAATATTTAATTAGGTTTTAATTGGTTTAGAAACTCCTAGATTCTTTGAGATTCATTAAACTTTCTTCAATGGCATGTTTCAATCTCGAGTGTGCCCTTCAAGTTTTGTGACTGGGATGCCGAGGATCACAAAACAAGGTGTGAAGTAACCATGCAAATTACTTGGTACCCTTAATGTATTACCCCTCAATCGATGTGCCGGTTAACCACACACGCTCCATCGATACTATGATAAACATTAAGTCACCCTTTACCTACCTTGTTAAGTTCAAGTTAGTGTGCCGGTTAACCACACACGCTCCACTAACGACTTAAACAAAGTGTAAAGTGTAATTTCATGGATTAGCACCTTATTCACATTTTCCTAAAATAACTAAGATTGGGAATTTAGTAAGGTTTAGTTACTTTAGTATTATCATTATACTTTTAATGAGAATTTATAAGTCCTTGTCCTACCCGTTCGGCTAACGACCCTCCACCGATCAAGGAAGCGGTGGGTGAGAGTGGACACCCATTAAGTTGCCATTTTATAGGCAACAACCTTATACCCCCCTTTTAGACCGGCTTTGTGAATGAGGCGTACTAGCGGTAAGACGAATTGATCTTATAGATATATATATATATATATATATATATATATATATATATATATATATATATATATATATATATATATATATATATTATTAACTTATAATATTATAAAGTATAAGGGTTGAATTTTAACTTTTAAAATTCTAAGGGTTGGAACTAAAGTTTTAATCATGACTTTACTTGTTCCAAAACTTGAGGGAAAGTTTTGTAAACTTTCAAAACTTTTCATTTCTTATAACTTATGAATTTAATTGAGTATTAAAATGAAGACTTTTCATTTTTCTAATTCTTGTGTTCTTTTAATGGTTTTTAATAAAGTGTTACCTTTGGTTTTCCATAACTTGAGGACAAGTTATGGACTCCATTAAAACACATAATGACCATGAATTAAACTACCAAGTAGGTTACAAAAAATTCCTATGATCATCTAATCTTCATAAGTTCAAGAACATGAATATGAACATTTCAAGAATCATAAAAGTACTCATAAAACTTGTAATTTTTGATTATAGCCATTGTAAATGGATTAGCATAAACATTACACCATCTAAAACAGGTTTTATAACACCAAAACAGTTTAGGGTAATGTTTCTAGTCCATTTCCAGCAGCAAAACTCGAAAAATTGGACACTGCAACCTCTACTCGTCGAGTGCATGAACAGACTCGACGAGTAGCATGCATTTCTCCATGGACTCGTCGAGTCCCCCCATGGACTCGGCGAGTTCATACGGCAGTAAACAAAAAAAATTCGATTTTTAAACTATTTGCATCAAGTATCAAGTAAACAAGCCTAGGCTCTGATACCACTGATGGGTTTTGAGCATTCTAACACTCCTATGGTGTACATGCAACCCTAGAAACCTTGGATCTATGTTAAACTAAGATACATGCAAATAATTATTTTTCCAAGGTTCTTATCCTATCTAGCATGGCATGGGGAACTTGAATCAAATAAAGCTAGTAGAATTACTTACCTTGTAGTTGTAGTTGATTGCTTGGAGTTTTAGAGCCTAGCACCAATAGTGTGGATGCCTCAAATGGAAATCACAAATCACCACAAACTTGGAATTTTGAGAGAATAGTAATCACCTTTCTTGAAATCGGCCCTCTTACTTTACTCACCACAACTCGTGTGATTTCAAGAACCAAAGCCTCCTTTATATAGTGTGGTAGATTAGGGTTACATTCATGTAAACCCTAATACCCATGTCTTTTCATTTCCATGAGATCCATGGGTTAAAGCTCCATGGAGTATCCATGGACTTTCCATGCAAGCCTAGCCCATTCCAAATAAGCATTAGCCCACACTATATAAATACAAGAGCCCATATTTAATTAGTCATACTTTTGATCTCTAAATTAATTCTAGATTACTTATAGATCAATACTAATTAAATAATATGATTTTATATTAATATATTAGGACTTATAATATATTAATAAATCATAACTTATACTATTCTCAAACGATTATCCATAAATTGTTCGGGTGAAGTGCAACCCAAATGGACCATGCCGGGTCGGGTTAAGTACATACCAAATATAGTTATGGACTCAGACACTATATCCAACAAAATGTTCATAGTCAGACTCAGTAAGAGCGGGAGAAAAATTAGAATAAGGAAAATGATCTTCATCAAATATTACATGACAGGAGATGAGAACATGCTAAGTGAAAAACTCTATAAACTTGTGTCCCTTGTGGTCTGGTGCAGAACATGCTTATTCTTCCAAAGTATCTTTACAAGCTTCACACTCTTCTTTCATAGCTTTGTGTTCTTCCACTAGTCGTTTAGACTCATCAACCCGTAGCTCGTCTAATGGTAAGATGCTTGCCTCCTCTGTTAGGCATATATGCAAGTAACACACATGGAAAACATTATGAATCCCCTCCAACTCTGGTGGTAATTCCAATCTGTAAGCCTGGTCGCCGATACACTCCAATATAACAAGCAGACCAATATATCGGTGTGACAACCCGTTATTTTCTACTTTGTAAAAATCAACAAAAGTCAACTCAAGTCAAACCCATCAAATGAAAGTCAAACTTAGTGCTTTGTTAATTTAATAAAGTTAAATTAATCTATTTGATACATTTAAACACTTGGTAAAAGTGTTCTTAAAATAAAGAAGCAAAAACATCCAAAATCCGAGAAGCTTCGCAGGAACCGCAAACAGCCTTCGCAGCCGCAAACCGTTCGCAGCTGCAAACGGCCTTCGCAGCCGTAAACCTTCGGACCGTAAACCTGCGAGGCGGTTTCTAGAATGTATATCTCTTCGGGAACTGAACCATGTTCTCGGGTTGAGTTCCCAGCCGCAAACGAGGCCTCGGGTAGTGTTCACAGCCGCAAACCCTTAGTCGGTTTGAGTTTACGGCCGTGAACCACTTACAGCCGAAAACTATTGTGTATATATATATGAGTTCAAACGAAATCATTCATCACTTATTCATTTCCAACCAAAAACACACCTTTCACTCTCAAGAACTCCAACCGTGAACACTTTTTCTCTCTCAACTTTCATCCTTCATCCTTTGAATCTTCTTAGGATCTTTCTTAGATCTTCAAGTGTTCTTCATTTCATCAAGAACACTCAACCGTAAACCCAAGAACACCAAGATCCTCTTGGGTCGTGAACTCTTGGGGCTAGCCGTAAACTCATAGCAGCCTTCCATTTTGCTTCTAACACTCTTATTTGTAAGTTAAACTTACAAATTAGTCCAATTCCTTATCATTCTTATGTTTATATACACTAATTGTATACATATATATTACATAAAATGCTAATTAGGACTCAGTTTTGCTACGGGAGCTAACTTGTGGAAATAACATCCTTTATCGAGCCTTCAATCGAATCACTCACATAAGGTGAGTTCATACCCCCATATTTTTCTAAGCCTTTTCAATGTTTTTAGGGGGGAATACAAGTAAAACACAAGAAAATTTGTGTTTTAAAATATAATTTACTTATTATGTTTTTCTTACCATTATATGTATTTAAACGTGAAACTTGTTAAAACATGGAAATAAACTTATAAACTATAATAGGTATAGTTTATGGATCATATGAACTATTTTACAAAGTCCAGGTTAAAACATGGAAATAAACTTATAAACTATAATAAGTATAGTTTATGGAACAAATGGATCTTTTTACAAAATTACCTGTTATTTATAAAAAGGTTTTCATATTATTACTTGTAAAGTCGTTGATCTAGTTTGTGAGACACGTCTTCGTGTACTTACCTAAGTACCAGTGGAAGTCTACCCTTATGAACCAGAGTCTCTTGGAGGGAGAGCATGAGTTTGGGTATAGATCTATATGGGACTGACAATCCCTCACCTCTACTGTTAGCTATAGTTGGACCGACAGGTCTGCGGGTGACAAACGTCATAAACGATATCGACGTCCGATTCACGTGATATCAATTAGTATGTTCATAAAAGTCACAAGGAGAAAACAACAACATATTTACGTAGTAATATACTTTTTCTTAAAACAATCTCAAGGGATATTAACTATATGATTACTCAGTATATACAATAAAGTTAGATAAATCTGAAGTCCGGTGGGCAGTGGAATGTGTGACTTCCGCCATACTTCCTGTTCCTTGTTTGGTTGTGGGCTTAGGACAGATACACCCATTCAACTGCCTATTCAATCTCGGTTATATACAACTCATATGTACTAAGTGATCATAGGAGGGTAGTATCGCCGTATCAAGTTTTCATGGAAAACAAATCTTCAGCTAGTTTAACTTATAAACAAAACTAGATATCATTAAAGTAAGTATAGTAATTATACTTGTGCTTTTCGGTCTTGGAACGATTATGACTACAAATCAGTTTTATAGAAAATATAGTATTTTCTAAGATGCATATCGTTATTTTGAAGGTAAACACTTTTCGATTTAACTTTCTGAAAACAATAACAATTATTACTGAAAACAGTGTTTTACAATAGAGTAAGTGGAACTAGGAACATATTTACAAAAGGTTCAACACTTATTTATAAACTAGTATAACATAAAGGACCTTTAATGGTTAAATCTATAATTCCTTAGTTTATACATCAGAGATATATATAAATAATATCCGATAGGCAGTGGAATGTGCGACTTCCGCCTTACTTTCTGTTCCTTGGTTGGTTGTGGGCTTAGGGCAGATTCACACATTCAACTGTCCGTTCGATATTAGGTTATATATAGCTAGTATAAACTAAGTGATTATAGAATGAACTATTGTGGTTACCATTCTGTTAAAGAAAATATAGGATTTTCTGAAGGAAACATATTCATCATATCTAAAAGAATCATTCATGATAATTCTGTGATTACTTAGTGAATACGATATAGTTATATATAATGAGGATCCGATGGGCAGTGGAATGTGTGACTTCCGCCTCATTTCATGTTCCTTGTTTGGTTGTGGGCTTAGGGCATATCCACACATTCAACTGTCTATTCGATCTGAATTATATATAATTTGTATTCACTAAATGATCACATAAGGAACGAGTATGGTCATATTACTCATTAAGAAAATTTAGGATTTTCTGGAGGAACAGGCGAACTTTTCCAAAGAACAAAGAGTATACTTTTTATAACAAAACTATTTATGAACCCACCAAATTTAATGTTGACAATGTAACACCCATAAAAATCAAGCATATTTAAAACTTTTTCGAACATCCAAAAGTCATTAGTTATTACAAAATTGTTTTCAAAATAGTTTAATATCAGAGTATCCCAGAAACCATAAGTCCAAAACACGAGGATGTGTACGGTCACGCCTTCGCCTTGACAACACACCTGAACACCTGAAACAATAAACTGAAACCGTAAGCACAAAACTTAGTGAATTCCCCCAAAATACCCATACCCACAACAATACACATATAATCATAACAACATACTATGGGTCCAATCAACCATCGGGTTGGAATACCCCAGGCCCTCAACCAACAGGTTGGAATGCCAACACACTATAGGTCCAATCAACCATCAGGTTGGAATACCCTAGGCCCTCAACCAACATGTTGGAATGCCAACACACTATGGGTCCAATCAACCATCCGGTTGGAATACCCCAGGCCCACAACCAACAGGTTGGAATTCCCACATACTATGAGTCCAATTATCCTCGGGATGGAATAATCACGGCCCACAACCAACAAGTTGGAATGCCCAGGTCTATTGGCCTGCGCACAAAGCAGATAAGCCTCAACCACCAAACAAACATGTGCACATATAACAGATAATCACATAACAGTCTATAGACAACAAATTGATCTACCGGATCATACCACATAACATATAATGTTATCCTACCCTCTAGGATATCTAACTAACAGGTCATACCACATATCACATATTATCATTCTACCCTCTAGGATACCGATCTAATAGGTCATACTAGCATAACATAACCAATGACAAATCAAAGGGCCGACCTTGGTGCGTTAGACCCTTGAGTATAGTGAGGATAACTCACCTGGCACACTGCTGAAGTCCCGCAGACAAAACTCCAGCTGCTGGTTGACAGATTCCCAAGCTGTCAACATCAAACAACACCCAATTAATAATTGGGTTCCAAGCCCAAGGTCCAAGGTACACTGCAAAGACCCAATAATCAAATAATGGGCCAAAGCCCAACATATGGCCCAATTTTCCAAATTGGGCCCAGACCTCTACATGGTCTTTCCTTAAGTTCCATCCAATTATTCTGGTCCAACTCTTGGTATTCCCATGGCCCAATATGACATAATCATAAGGGCCCAAACTATGGCCCAAACTATGGCCCAATTTTCCAAATTGGGCCTAACCCCTCATATGGGCCTTACCCTAAAGCCCATCAACATATTCTAGTCCATATGATAATTTTTGGATGGTCCATTAATAATCCAATTACCAAAGCCCGATAGAAAGGCCCAACACAAAGTGCAAGTGAAATTAGGGTTTCACATAAAATGACAATTAGGGTTAAGTGTTTCTCACTTAACCCATTAAGGACTTAATCTATTAAGGACTTAATCCATTAAGGACTTAATCCATTAAGTCCATTATTGCCTTAAGTTAGTTTGCCAATGATTATTATCTAATAGTTCAAGTTGATTGAATAATTCTCGTGTGTGTCCCGATCAATTCCCACTAATTAGGGTTTTATGCCCCTAGGTTTTTTCCAAACCCTAATTAGGGTTTCCTACCCAATCCTAGCCCATTAGTCAATTGGTTGAGCTTCTAGGTCACTTTGGGCCTTATTGGGCCCATTAGGGTTTTATTAGGTCAATTATGGTTTCCTTGGGCCCATTAGGGTTTAGTAGTCTCTTGTCCAAACATCCAAATGAGTCAAAAACCAATAAGGCACACGACCACCCGACACGGCGGCCGGTGGCGGCAGCTACCACCATACGGTGGTGGTTTAGACTTTTCTTTCATTATTCCATTTTGTTACAATTTACAATACCATCAAATTAACACACACACACACACACAAAACCACTAATAAACACACACACACACACAAATAACACCCTACATAAGTATACACACCCTCCATGGCGGTCCTTGAGGCGGCAGCCACCATGGCCGGCGGCCATGGTGGTTTTTCCTTGGCTTTTCTCCAGCAGCAGCAACCCAAGACACCTACAAATTTGCGAGATACGGCTGCAACACACACACCCCATTACACACACCCGCTCTTAACAACGGCGGTTAAAAGTGGCCGGAGCAGCGAACCATGTAGGGGCCGGCGAAACTGATGTTGACGGCCACATAGGTGGCGACGGGTATCGAACGGAGCTATGATGGCGTAGGAAAGAAACAGGAAGGAGAGCTAAAACGACAGCGCTGGCGGAGGAGTGGCGGATGCGTCCGCCGACGATGATGTCAAGAACCACTACGTCCCACGTCGTCTTGGCCTTCAGCCACCGCGAATTACGGGCTCCGACTGATGCGGTATCGGTAGCAGTTATGGCTTGACTCGGTGGTCTCCGACCTCCACAATGGAGATAGCAGCGGCGGCACAGCCAAACCCAATAGCGGCAGCAGCACACACGAGTTCATCTTCCCGACGTTAGGAGAGGTGGTTGCTCCAGTGGTCGCTGTGGTGGTTGGCTGATCGGAGACGCAAGAAGGAGGTTGGCTGGGCAATGGAGAGAGAGAGAGAGAGGGAGAGAGAGAGAGAGAGAGAGAGAGAGAGATAGATGGTGGTTGAAGGGAGTGTAGTAGAGTTAGGGTTTTGCGAGGGTAGCGGGTTTATATACCCGACTCCCTTAGAACTTATTTCCATAATAACACTATCAGCCCTTCATTTCCCTTTTTATTTCAAATTAAATCCTTAATTTACCATCTAAACCCTTCCTTCTGAAAATCCTTCCAATCAAGTCCGAGATATTTTCCAAGCAACCCCTGCTTCCATAAATCCTTACATATAAAGCCCAAATAATACCAAACACTCCCTGACTTCTAAAATCCTTGCAAAATAAATCCCGAGATTAACCTTTAACCCCCGAAACTAACATCCCGATAATTATTATTTGTTTTTGGCTATAATAATCTAATAATAATAATAAAATTACTTCTCGGGGTTCCAGTTTTATTATTTAATTATTCTATTTTAAACGAGATGTTACAATTCTCCCCTACTTAAATTTGATTTCGTCCTCGAAATCGTTTCTTATCATTCCTTACATGCCAAACAACTTGAACTACAATCCCGAGCATAACCCTAGCCTTTCCAAGGCAATCGTAACCAACCCTCGCGAGGTTCTAAAACTTGAAAATAAACGAATCCCTTACAATATGATCACATTTACTCAATCTGAAATCTGAAGTCTCGAGATGGCCTGGCTCCCTGACAGACTGCCCACACTGGATCATTGTCGAATGCATTACACTTAACTCCCAACTGGCTACTCAACTTCTGATAACCTGAGGTTCCCACTAGAAAACAGAATCACAGATCCCACATTGCTAACTATGATCCTTTAGTTCCCGAACCACATACATAAAATAACTGGCTCATAAGCACAAATACTCATACCTGGCCCAATCAGCCTCGGGCTGGAATACCAGGCGTGCCTACGACGGGTCCAGTCATCCTTAGGATGGGATACCCTCGTATCACGCACATGTTTGGTCCAATCAACCCTCGGGGTGGAATACCAAACACGTCAGTTCCACTCAATCGTAGGGTCCGGTCATCCTCACGATGGAATACCCTAGATTGGAATACCACTTTATACATAACTCGGGTCTAACCCATAACTTGAAATCCAAGGACCTGTCCTTGCATCTCATCCAAAATCCTCTGATTCGCCACAACCGAGTAACACTCATCTGAAATATCGGGTTACGCCCCGGTCACGAAGCTAAAGGACTCCCACATAGTTGCCTCACATGACTTCCAAACGAAATCCTTCCCTGGAACTAGTTGCCACTAGTTATCATGCCTCTGCGACTCTAACAACCTCCTGATACAACCGATCGGATCCATGCATCACATCCTGACGTCACCAAATCCAAGGCTAAAAGTGATTGCTACCTGACCAATGGTAGACTTATATCGCAAACGACCTTAAGCAATTCCTTGCTTCCTTGATCTCTTAACTGTAGTGGCGTTCCTACAGTCTTATCGCTGGCTTAACCAGGTCTAATCCCTCTGAGGAAACCCCTAAACCCATCCGTGGATTTCCATATGCTCACTACTACACCCGAACTGGTGGTTACTACTGTTCCTTCTGCGTCCTAACAACGTGCTCATGCTATCTATCAACCTAGTGAATGTTGCGGCTACACCCACATACTTACATCACTCTAGCACTATTTGCTAACCTTGTGAATTCTACGGCTACACCCGTAAACTTATAACAATCTAGCACTATTTGCTAACCTTGTGAATGCTACAGCTACACCCGTGGACTTATAACACTTCTCACACTATCTGCTGCTAGTGAATGCTACGGCTACCCCCGCAGTCTTACAACACTTCCCATACTAACTGATCGCTAGTGAATGCTACGGTTATCCCCGCAGTCTTACAACACTTTCCATACCAGTCGAGCACACACTCGACCTAACACACAACTGAACCTAATTCATGAATAGAATCCCAACCTGATTTCCCCATGTTTTGCTATCAAGCACAGAGAAGACGCGATTCATATGCTGGGGAGTTTTACCGAACTCCCAACTCACACAACACTCAAACCAAGCAGCCCTTAGGGTTGTCTTCCTTCCTGGAAACGATGAGAAACTTATCCCAGTTTCAAAACCGATTTGGCTTCTACGTTCCGGGACGATTCTCCCCCACTTAGATTCAACTAAGTCTTCACAATACATGAAAATTTGAGAACTCCCAATCCTTCTCACTTTCCAACGATCGATCTGATGACAACCAAACTTTCCCAACTAGTACTCCTTTACTAGCTAACCACAAGTGATCACACACTTCTAAGAACTAGCTGAACACTTCCTGAATCCCAGTGAAACCGACAGTCCCTAATTCTTGAATGATCCCACACTCAAATCTTGAAGTCCAAAAGATAGATGATCCAACTAATACCTCAGCAACGAGCTACTTCCCTTGGCGCCTTCATCTGCCAATCAATAACGGTTATTAAAACCATTGGGTCATGACAATGCTGATTAACCATCCTGTGGGACCCTGTCTGCAGACCTCCCACATAATACACTTCTTTCGAAAGTGTTCCAACAATCTCTCGCTCTCGGCTCTAGAAATCATATCATTCAGGGTCTCGCACCCTGACTCACTCACCAGCTCAATCATCCACACCTGAACTGCAGTAGCTAAAACAACCTTTTCCCTAAACCAGGCTACAACCACTCCCAAGACATAGTCTACAATCCCGAAATTGCAATAAATCACACAATCAATCCTTACCGTCCGATACAAGAGATCCAAGGCGAAATGGACCTCCAAAATACTTATGCCACATCGACCCACCCGCGCTTACCAGTGCTAAATTACTGTCGCCAATCCCGGCGACCAACTATCCCCAAGCTGGAATACAACCTGATCCTGGGTCATAAGTCTGCTCAATCCTTCGAGCTCGTAAACTGAAAGGGCACAATCCTTGCCCTGGAAAACGACATTCCAATCCATCAATTAACCATTCTACTTCCAGCTGCAAAACCCCAACTGAACATAATCATCACTCCTTTTCGGAGTCCTCGCGACTCACATTCCGGCCTCGAGCAAAACCCCTGAAACCTCAAATCTAGAAACTCATGTGCTAGACTCTTGCGCTCAACCCGCAGAATGTAACGAGTACAGAATATCTCCCTGGTCCCAAGTAACTGTAGCCCTCTACTCATCAGAACATGTCCTAGTAACAAATCCCGGGACTGGAAAGCTCGACTAGCTCCTCCTCTTGTCGTCGTTACAGCTGCTAAAGCTGCTGCGGCAGCCGTCTCAACAATGGCTGCATAACGCTCATCGAAATACTCAACCATGGCGGTCTTAATAGACCTGAACATCTTCGGTAACTGTCCCCAGACAAACTCGATCACCTCCTCCCGGATGATCTCACTGACACGGTCCTCTGACAATACTGGCCTATCCTGGCTGCCAGCTCCCGATCCTAACCTGGATCCGGTCTCAAGACGTCTCGTAACCACCATTCTGGTAAGACTCCAGAAAGATCTCTGATAATCCATATAATGACAGGGGACCAACTCCCTACCCAAGCCTAGGGGTTGTGACTTCCTTGCTACGCGTATGGGTACTGTGCTTTCAGTAGTACGGGCCCATACTACCTTCCACACCTACCCATATTTGTCTCAAGTATCACCACAACACCCTAACAATATATATATTATGGCGAGTGCTCAATCCTCACTCCTAGAGGGATGCTAAATATCTCATACTGGCCTACCGGCCTCACACAACCCACCCATCCATGAAACTTCCACCAACCCTGCAGCACTAGTGTATGCTAGCCATACATAACGCTGGACCCCATAGACTTTCGAATATCCAATCCTACCCTAAGCTCCCAATCAAAAAAGAACAAAACATAAGGCCAAATCAAACATTCTCAGGGTATAAAATCTTAATTATGTACAACCGTGATGCATATACTAAGCAACTACAATAATGATGTCAATCTCATGTAAAGGAAACCCTAGGCTAGCAGGCATCATGTAATCAAGCAATTCTATCATGCAATTCCTGAAGATCCCTAGCCTAGCACTAGCATGCTGTTCTAACATATCACATAATCAAATAACTGTATGGTATTTTGGGGTCTACTTACTGGCTCCGGTTGATCGTACACTCTGCATCCTCCTTTACTTATTTTGAAAACCATTTTAGAAATCATTTTGAAAATCCTTTCCTTGATTTGAGACTGGAGTTACACGAATGTTCCTCCAATTCACTCAAACCAAGGCTCTAATACCAACTTGTAACACCCATAAAAATCAAGCCAATTTAAAACTTTTTCAAACATCCAAAAGTCATTAGTTATTACAAAATTGTTTTCAAAATAGTT
Source organism: Lactuca virosa (assembly GCF_052849685.1). Taxonomy (NCBI): domain Eukaryota; kingdom Viridiplantae; phylum Streptophyta; class Magnoliopsida; order Asterales; family Asteraceae; genus Lactuca; species Lactuca virosa. The sequence continues at coordinate 150,527,357 of NC_136433.1, forward strand.
TAATATCAGAGTATCCCAGAAACCATAAGTCCAAAACACGAGGATGTGTACGGTCACGCCTTCGCCTTGACAACACACCTGAACATCTGAAACAATAAACTGAAACCGTAAGCACAAAACTTAGTGAATTCCCCCAAAATACCCATACCCACAACAATACACATATAATCATAACAACATACTATGGGTCCAATCAACCATCGGGTTGGAATACCCCAGGCCCTCAACCAACAGGTTGGAATGCCAACACACTATAGGTCCAATCAACCATCAGGTTGGAATACCCTAGGCCCTCAACCAACATGTTGGAATGCCAACACACTATGGGTCCAATCAACCATCCGGTTGGAATACCCCAGGCCCACAACCAACAGGTTGGAATTCCCACATACTATGAGTCCAATTATCCTCGGGATGGAATACTCACGGCCCACAACCAACAAGTTGGAATGCCCAGGTCTATTGGCCTGCGCACAAAGCAGATAAGCCTCAACCACCAAACAAACATGTGTACATATAACAGATAATCACATAACAGTCTATAGACAACAAACTGATCTACCAGATCATACCACATAACATATAATGTTATCCTACCCTCTAGGATATCTAACTAATAGGTCATACCACATATCACATATTATCATCCTACCCTCTAGGATACCGATCTAATAGGTCATACTAGACAAAACTCCAGCTGCTGATTGACAGATTCCCAAGCTGTCAACATCAAACAACACCCAATTCATAATTGGGTTCCAAGCCCAAGGTCCAAGGTACACTACAAAGACCCAATAATCAAATAAAGGGCCAAAGCCCAACATATGGCCCAATTTGGACCTCTACATGGTCTTTCCTTAAGGCCCATTCAATTATTCTGGTCCAACTCTTGGTATTCCCATGGCCCAATATCACATAATCATAAAGGCCCAAACTATGGCCTAATTTTCCAAATTGGGCCTAACCCCTCATATGGGCCTTACCCTAAAGCCCATCAACATATTCTAGTCCATATGATAATTTTTGGATGGTCCATTAATAATCCAAATACCAAAGCCCGATCGAAAGGCCCAACACAAAGCCCAAGTGAAATTAGGGTTTCACATAAAATGACAATTAGGGTTAAGTGTTTCTCACTTAACCCATTAAGGACTTAATCAATTAAGGACTTAATCCATTAAGGACTTAATCCATTAAGTCCTTTATTGCCTTAAGTTAGTTTAACAATGATTATTATTTAATAATTCAAGTTGATTAAATAATTCTCGTGTGTGTGTCCCGATCAATTCCCACAAATTAGGGTTTTATAGGTTTTTTCCAAACCCTAATTAGGGTTTCCTACCCAATACTAGCCCATTAGTCAATTGGTTGAGCTTCTATGTCACTTTGGGTATTATTGGGCCCATTAGGGTTTTATTAGGTCAATTATGGTTTCCTTGGGCCCATTAGGGTTTAGTAGTCTCTTGTCCAAACATCCAAACGAGTCACAAACCAACAAGGCACACGGCCACCCGACACGGCGGCCGGTGGCGGCAGCCACCACCCTATGGTGGTGGTTTAGACTTTTCTTTCATTATTCCATTTTGTTACAATTTACAATACCATCCAATTAACACACACACACACACACAACCACTAATAAACACACACACACACACACAAATAACACCCTACAACAGTATACACACCCTCCATGGCGGTCCTTGAGGCGGCAGCCACCATGGCCGGCGCCATGGTGGTTTTTACTTGGCTTTTCTCCGGCAGCAGCAACCCAAGACACCTACAAATTTGCGAGATACGGCTGGAACACACACACACCCATTACACACACCCGCTCTTAACAACGACGGTTAAAAGTGGCCGGAGCAGCGAACCATGTAGGGGCCGACGAAACTGATGTTGAAGGCCACATGGGTGGCGACATGTATCGAACGGAGCTATGATGGCGTAGGAAAGAAACATGAAGGAGAGGTAGAACGACATCGCTGGCGGAGGAGTGGTGGTTGCGTCCGCCGACGATGATGTCAAGAACCACGACGTCCCACGTCGTCTTCGCCTTCAGCCACTGCGAATTACGGTCTCCGACTGATGCGGTATCAGCAGTAGTTATGGCTTGACTCGGTGCTCTCCGACCTCCACAATGGAGATAGCAGCGGCGGCGCAGCCAAACCCGATAGCGGCAGCAGGACACGCGAGTTCATCTTCCCGACGTTAGGAGAGGTGGTTGCTCCGGTGGTCGCTGTGGTGGTTGGCTGATTGGAGACACAAGAAGGAGGTTGGCTGGGCAATGGAGAGAGAGAGAGAGAGAGAGAGAGAGAGAGAGAGAGAGAGAGAGAGAGAGAGAGAGAGAGAGAGAGAGAGAGAGAGAGAGAGAGATGGCGGCTGAAGGGAGTGTAGTAGGGTTAGGGTTTTGTGAGGGTAGCGAGTTTATATACCCGACTCCCTTAGAAATTATTTCCATAATAACACTATCAACCCTTCATTTCCCTTTTTATTTCAAATTAAATCCTTAATTTACCATCTAAACCCTTCCTTCTGAAAATCCTTACAATCAAGTCCGAGATATTTTCCAAGCCGCCCCTGCTTCCATAAATCCTTACATATAAAGCCCAAATAATACCAAACACTCCCTGACTTCTAAAATCCTTGCAAAATAAACCCCGATATTACCCTTTAACCCCCGAAACAAACATCCCAATAATTATTATTTGTTTTTGGCTATAATAATCTAAAAATAATAATAAAATTACTTCTCGGGGTTCCGGGTTTATTATTTAATTATTCTATTTTAAATGGGATGTTACAGACACTTTTTCAAACCACTTGTATTCTCAGGAACATTAGTAGACAGGTACCCTCTCAAGTTTTGCGAAGACGGAGCATTACGTCTTATCTTTTGTTATAATGTAAATCATGAAATGTTCTGAACATAATGTAAACTTTATATTATTAATACGATGGTTGTTGTTACTTTGATTACTATGATGCATGTGTTGTGATAATTAACATGACGTCCTCCGCCCCCGAACGTTTCCGTTGTTCCGGTTTGGGGATGTGACAGATTGGTATCAGAGCATTGTTTATAGTGAACTGAGTATATCAACCTATAAAAGATATACAACTATATATACAATGTGACTAAAACACTCTGACCAAGAATTATAATTTAAAATATAACAATATTTTATAAAACTATATATATATATATATATATATATATATATATATATATATATATATATACATACTAGAACAAGTGTCACAAGAAGAACAAAACAAAAGTATTTGGACATTGAATACTACAGTCAAACCTACACAGTTATGTAATCATATCTGGGATAAATATAGCCTGATCAACTATATTTATCTGAGATACGACCAACATGTGTTTGGGAGTGATAGTGGTGTTGCAACAAGTCTAAAACTTACCAACCCTATATACAAAGAAATGTTAGAACAAAACATAAAGTTTAAAAATACTATAGGAGTATTTTAAATACTATAACTAACTTATGTGAAAACTAAAAGACCTTTACAGGTAAGGCTATAATTACCGAGTGTATACATTAAGGTTATATATAATTGAGATTTTATAGAGTTAGAATTGGTGATTTTCACTCTACTTCCTGTTCCTTGTTTGGTTGTGGTTTTAGAGTAGGATCACTTATTCAAATGTCTATTTGATATGGATTATATATAATCTTTATACAGTACGTGATTATATAAAGACCCGATAAGGATCATCCTCGTAAAAAATTACTTTTAATAAAAATGTTTTATTAATCTCATAGATTCTTTAGACACTTCCATTCTCGCACAACCGACACACCTAGACATTGTAAACAGCCAACAGAGGAGTCGAGACAGAACCAAAAGAGGGTTCCCAAGGAGAATTTCGAGAAAGGATCGGACGAAGAGAAAGGTACTAGAGAGATCGTTAACAAACCATACCCTATCATAAATAAAGTAGAGAGCACCTTATGCGTCTTACTAATAGTTAATAAACAAATATAACTAGTGAGTTAGTGACTACACTACTCACACTATGTGTTAAGTTTACCATACCATTCGTCACAACTAGTAACAGTAAAATCAAGAGAGATACTCCCTTCCAAAACCCATGAGACCTGATCAGCTTAAGATTTCAATATCTATACTTTATTTGGTTAAACTTAACTTTGATAAATTACTTATTTCTACTCTTTACCAGAAATACATCATACGGATGTAGGTCGAAAACATTGAGAATTGTAAAACAAAACGAGAAATTTATAAATCATGTCTCCACATGGAAATAACCGGCCAACCAACGAAATGTCATTTCTGCAGATAGACTCAGCTACTTTTCAATCTACGGTTACGGACGCCGTGACATCCGTCATGGCATATTTCAGTGCAAATAACGCTAGTGAAAATGGAAATGGTGTAGACAATTCAAACCGTAATAACAACCTAGAAAACCAACGAGTATCTACCTACAAGAATATCCCAACCCACAAACCTGAAAACATGAAACAAAAGTTCCGGAACGAAAAAGGGGGCAGTTCGACTCCAGGGCCTATCAAAAGACAACAAGCTGTAACAGTCCCTACCCCCACCGACCCTACTAACTCGACACCGACAACACCATATTTAGGAAACCTCCCACACTTCAACATGTGCAACTACCATAATTATGGAGTCTGCCGGGAGTTGCATTGCAAAAGGTGCAACATGAAAGGGAACACCGCCCACTTCTGTACGACTCTAGTTGAACACCTCACTTCAACCACCAATGTTGGAATAAGTCCAACATGCCATTTATGTGGTGAAATGGGACATTTCAAAAGAGATTGCCCAACAGAGAAGAATGACGGAGGAGCGGGAGGAGTTTAACAGTAGAATATGAATAAACAACGATGAACCCTTTTGAGATTTTAGGTACGTTTTCTAAACAACAATAATTAAACATCGAATTTTCACGGAAAATATTTAACAATTAAAATTTAAAATCATAAGTTAACACATCGTTCATATAAAAACTAAGAACCCTTGCAGGTAAACTATGATGGCTTAGTGTATACACTAGGGTCATTTATAATTAAGATTTGTAGGCTTAGAGTGAGTGATTCCGCCTTATTTCCTGTTCCTTGTCTGGTTGTGGATTTAGGGCAGACTCACTCAGTCGACTGTCTTTCCAATCTTAATTATACATGACTTGTATACACCAAGCGATTATAGAAGGACCTGGTAGGCATTATTTTATGAAAGTTAATTATTTTCAATTATCAGAACACTCGTACTGCTAATACTCGTTAAATGCGGTATAAAATATCTGCAGTAGTAATAACAAGGATAAAACAAAGAACACTAAAGACCTTAACATAGAAAGTACTACCTATCTAACAAACACTTCTTCCTAATCGACTTAACAACCGTTACGATAAGAAGTTCTGATGTCGTTCTTAGAAATGGATTGGTTTGCTCCTCACCCTACCAATTTCCTGTGCCACGTAAATACTCTTTGCTTTAAACGACCGACTAACGAAACTTCCGTCACTCATAACAACAAACTAGATACGAACCTTAGAATCATCTCTCGCTTCAAAACCTCAGAAGTACCCATGCGAGGCGTACCACGCCTTCCTAGCTTACTCCGTAGACAAGAAACTTAAAGTGAAGCACACCGAGGATATTATGAAAGTCCGTGAGTTCCCGAAGTATTCCTAGCAGACCTTTTGGAAATATCATATATGCAACAAGCAAAGTTCAAGCACAGAGGCTAGGGACAAATACGGTTAACCTATCACTGTTAAGTGTACACGCGAGAGTGGTATATAATTAAGATTCTATAGACCTAGGATGTGTGCTTCCACCCTATCTCCTGTTCCTTGTTTGGTTGTGGACCTGGGGCAGAGTCGCACATCCAACCGTCTTATTAATCTTAATAATATATACCTTTTATACACGAGGTAATGATAGATGGACTAGGTGTGAATCCTACTATGAACTTCAGGACAAAGCTGCCCAGGACTACGAGTAGACATTCTACCATTCGGATGAGCAAAACCCCAGAAGTCTTGCTTAGAAAGCTAATTTCAGGACGAAATTCTCTCTAACGGGGGGATAATGTGACCACCCGTTATTTTCTACTTTGTAAAAGTCAACAAAAGTCAACTCAAGTCAAACCCATCAAATGAAAGTCAAACTTAGTGCTTTGTTAATTTAATAAAGTTAAATTAATCTATTTGATACATTTAAACACTTGGTAAAAGTGTTGTTAAAATAAAGAAGCAAAAACATCCAGAATCCGAGAAGCTTCGCAGGAACCGCAAACAGCCTTCGCAGCCGCAAACGGCCTTCGCAGCCGTAAACCTTCAGACTGTAAACCTGCGAGGCGGTTTCTAGAATGTATATGTCTTCGGGAACTGAACCATATCTTCTCGGGTTGAGTTCCCAGGCGCAAACGAGGCCTCGGGTAGTGTTCACAGCCGCAAACCCTTAGTCGGTTTGAGTTTACGGCCGTAAACCGTTTACAACCGAAAACTATTGTGTATATATATGAGTTCAAACGAAATCATTCATCACTTATTCATTTCCAACCGAAAACACACCTTTCACTCTTAAGAACTCCAACCGTGAACACTTTTTCTCTCTCAACTATCATCCTTCATCATTTGAATCTTCTTAGGATCTTGCTTAGATCTTTAAGTGTTCTTCATTTCATCAAGAACACTCAACCGTAAACCCAAGAACACCAAGATCTTCTTGGACCGTGAACTCTTGGGGCTAGCCGTAAACTCACAGCAGCCTTCCATTTTGCTTCTAACACTCTTATTTCTAAGTTAAACTTACAAATTAGTCCAATTCCTTATCATTCTTATGTTTATATACACTAATGGTATACATATATATTACATAAAATGCTAATTAGGACTCGGTTTTGCTACGGGAGCTAACTTGTGGAAATAACATCCTATATCGAGCCTTCAATCAAGTCACTCACATAAGGTGAGTTCATAACCCCATATTTTTCTAAGATTTTTCAATATTTTTAGGGGGAATACAAGTAAAACACAAGAAAATTTGTGTTTTAAAATATAATTTACTTATTATGTTTTTCTTACCATTATATGTATTTAAACGTGAAACTTGTTAAAACATGGAAATAAACTTATAAACTATAATAGGTATAGTTTATGGATCATATGAACTATTTTACAAAGTCCAGGTTAAAACATGGAAATAAACTTATAAACTATAATAAGTATAGTTTATGGAACAAATGGATCTTTTTACAAAATTACCTGTTATTTATAAAAAGGTTTTCATATTATTACTTGTAAAGTCGTTGATCTAGTTTGTGAGACACGTCTTCGTGTACTTACCTAAGTACCAGTGGAAGTCTACCCTTATGAACTAGAGTCTCCCGGAGGGAGAGCGTGAGTTTGTGTATAGATCTATATGGGATCGATAATCCCTCACCTCTACTGTTAGCTACAGTTGGACCGGCAGGTCTGCAGGTGACAAACGTCATAAACGATATCGACGTCCAATTCACGTCATATCAATTAGTATGCTTCTAACACTCTTATTTCTAAGTTAAACTTACAGATTAGTCCAATTCCGTATCATTCTTATGTTTATATACACTAATGGTATACATATATATTACATAAAATGCTAATTAGGACTCGGTTTTGCTACGAGAGCTAACTTGTGGAAATAACATCCTATATCGAGCCTTCAATCAAGTCACTCACATAAGGTGAGTTCATAACCCCATATTTTTCTAAGCTTTTTCAATATTTTTAGGGGAATACAAGTAAAACACAAGAAAATTTGTGTTTTAAAATATAATTTACTTATTATGTTTTTCTTACCATTATATGTATTTAAACGTGAAACTTGTTAAAACATGGAAATAAACTTATAAACTATAATAGGTATAGTTTATGGATCATATGAACTATTTTACAAAGTCCAGGTTAAAACATGGAAATAAACTTATAAACTATAATAAGTATAGTTTATGGAACAAAGGGATCTTTTTACAAAATTACCTGTTATTTATAAAAAGGTTTTCATATTATTACTTGTAAAGTCGTTGATCTAGTTTGTGAGACACGTCTTCGTGTACTTACCTAAGTACCAGTGGAAGTCTACCCTTATGAACTAGAGTCTCCCGGAGGGAGAGCGTGAGTTTGTGTATAGATCTATATGGGATCGATAATCCCTCACCTCTACTGTTAGCTACAGTTGGACCGGCAGGTCTGCAGGTGACAAACGTCATAAACGATATCGACGTCCAATTCACGTCATATCAATTAGTATGGTCATAAAACTTACAAGGAGAAAATAACGACATATTTACGTAGTAATATACTTTTTCTTAAAACAATCTCAAGGGATATTAACTATATGATTACTCAGTATATACAATAAAGTTAGATAAATCTGAAGTCCGGTGGGCAGTGGAATGTGTGACTTCCGCCTTACTTCCTGTTCCTTGTTTGGTTGTGGGCTTAGGGCAGATACACCCATTCAACTGCCTATTCGATCTCGGTTATATACAACTCATATGTACTAAGTGATCATAGGAGGGTAGTATCGCCGTATCAAGTTTTCATGGAAAACAAATCTTCAGCTAGTTTAACTTATAAACAAAACTAGATATCATTAAAGTAAGTATAGTAATTATACTTGTGCTTTTCGGTCTTGGAACGCTTAAGACTACAAATCAGTTTTATAGAAAATATAGTATTTTCTAAGATGCATATCGTTATTTTGAAGGTAAACACTTTTCGATTTAACTTTCTGAAAACAATAACAATTATTACTGAAAACAGTGTTTTACAATAGAGTAAGTGGAACTAGGAACATATTTACAAAAGGTTCAACACTTATTTATAAACTAGTATAACATAAAGGACCTTTAATGGTTAAATCTATAATTCCTTAGTTTATACATCAGAGTTATATATAAATAATATCCGATAGGCAGTGGAATGTGCGACTTCCGCCTTACTTCCTGTTCCTTGGTTGGTTGTGGGCTTAGGGCAGATTCACACATTCAACTGTCCGTTCGATATTAGGTTATATATAGCTAGTATAAACTAAGTGATTATAGAATGAACTATTGTGGTTACCATTCTGTTAAAGAAAATATAGGATTTTCTGAAGGAAACATATTCATCATATCTAAAAGAATCATTCATGATAATTCTGTGATTACTTAGTGAATACGATATAGTTATATATAATGAGGATCCGATGGGCAATGGAATGTGTGACTTCCGCCTCTTTTCCCGTTCCTTGTTTGGTTGTGGGCTTAGGGCAGATCCACACATTCAACTGTCTATTCGATCTGAATTATATATAATTTGTATTCACTAAATGATCACAGAAGGAACGAGTATGGTCATATTACTCATTAAGAAAATTTAGGATTTTCTGGAGCAACAGGCGAACTTTTCCAAAGAACAAAGAGTATACTTTTTATAACAAAACTACTTATGAACTCACCAACTTTAATGTTGACACTTTTTCAAACCACTTGTATTCTCAGGAACGTTAGTAGATAGGTACCCTCTCAAGTGTTGCGAAGACGGAGCATTACGTCTTATCTTTTGTTATAATGTAAATCATGAAATGTTCTGAACATAATGTAAACTTTATATTATTAATACGATGGTTGTTGTTACTTTGATTACTATGATGCATGTGCTGTGATACTTAACATGATGTCCTCCGCCCCTGAACGTTTCCGCCGTTCCGGTTTGGGGGTGTGACAATCGGGGTCCTAACTTGCCTCGTTTCCCGAAGTGAATAATCCCCTTTCAAGGTGAGACTTTCATCATCACTTTCTCGCTCACCTTAAAAGTATCCGGTATGTGCTTCTGGTATGAGTACTTCTTCTGCCTCTCCTATGATACCCGCAAATGATCACATGCAATTCTCACTTTATCCTTAGTAATTTGCACAATTTATGAACTTGCAAACTGCTTCTCACCCGAATCCAACCAACATGTGGGAAGTGTTGTTGTAGGAAAACTTACAAACTACGACATTTTCCTCCCATAAAGCATCTTATATGGTGCCATATCGATACTAGAATGGTAAGTATTGTTGTAGGAAAACTCCACCAAAGGCAAGTGAGTATCCTAACTCCCACCATACTCAATATCACAGGATCACAACATGTCCTCCAGAGTCTGTATTGTTCTCTCGCTCTGTCCATCAGTTTGGGGATGATAGGTTATGCTCAAATGCACTCTTGAACCTAATTCCTCTTGAATTTTCTGCCAAAATCTCGAAGCAAATCGACTATCTCGATCAGAAATAATAGATAATGGTACCTCATGACGTACAACTATCTCGTCCATGTACATCTTGGCCAACTTTTCTAACTTCTTGTTCTCCCTGGTTGCCAAAAAGTGGATAATTTTCGTCAATCGATCCACTATTACCCAAATCATGTCACTACCCCGCATAGTATTTGGTAATTTTGTACCAAAATCCATCGTATACTTGTCCCATTTCCACTCATGGATCCCCGACTGCAGCAATTCACCATAGAGCTATTCGTGACCAGCTTTGACTTGGGCACAAGTCACATATTCTACCACGTGCTTCGCTATCTCCCGCTTCATACCCAGCCACCAATAACTGGCTTTCAGGTCTCGATACATCTTCGCATACCTGGGTGGATCGAATACTTCGATCTGTGCATGTCCCCAAACAGTGTATCACGGACACCAACTACTTTTGGAACCCAAAATCGACCCTAAAAGGTAATAAGTCCCTACTCGTCCTCAACCAAATGTTCCTGCTGCTTAACCATCACCTGTTCTTTCACGTTTCTTTCTTTCAAACCCTCAGACTGAGAAACCCGTAAGTACTCAAATATACCTGGTGTCACAACCATTGCCACAGACTTCAGGTGATATGACACCCTTGACTCCTTACGACTCAGATCATCAACAACCACATTTGCTTTTCTAGGGTGGTAACTAATCTCACAATCTTAATATGCTAATAACTCCACCCATCGACATTGTCTCATATTCAACTCCTTCTGGTTCTGAATATGTTGAAAGCTATTATAATTGGTATATACCATGCGCTTTGTCCCATACAACTAGTGTCTCCATAACTTGAGTGCAAATACCACGACTACCAACTCTAAATTGTGTACCAAATAATTCTGCTCGACGCTTTTCAGTTGTCGGGAAGCGTAAGCAATCACTTTCCCATGCTGCATGAGTATACATCCCAATCCTGAATATGACACGTCACTGAAAACCACAAAATCCTCTTTCCCTTCGGGAAAAGATAGAATATGAGCCTCACATAAAAGCTTCTTCAAACATTGAAACGCGTCCTACTGCTTATCAGTCCAAACAAATGGTCCACCTTTTTCATCAGTTTGATTAGTGAACCCACTACATTGGAGAAATCTTTGATAAATCTTCGATAGTAGCCCGCTAAACCCAAGAAACTACAAATGTCAGTAGGACTCTTCGACCTTGGCCGCTCCCTGACTGATACTATTTTGGTTGGGTCTACCTTGATTCCATCTGCACCAACAATGTGTCCAAGAAATTGGACCTCTCTCAACTAAAATCCGAATTTGGAGAACTTTGCGTAAAGTTTCTCCCTTCGAAGTGTCTTTAAAACCTCTCGCAAATGCCTCCGATGATCCTCGACACTCCGAGAGTATACCAGAATGTCGTCGATAAATACTATTACCGATCTATCCAAAAATGGTGGACATACCTGATTCATTAGGTCCATAAAAACTGTAGGTGCATTTGTCAAACCAAAAGGCATTACCATAAACTCATAATGCCCATATCGGGTCCTGAAAGTGGTTTTTGGAACATCTCTCTCTCACAGACCTGCACCTGATGATACCCCGATCGTAAATCTATTTTTGAAAAGTGACTAGCCCAGTACAACTGATCGAAGAGATCATCAATCATCGAGAGTGGATACTTATTTTTCACAGTCACTTTATTCAGTTCCTTGTAGCCAATATACATCCACATGGAACCATCCTTCTTCTTCACGAAGTGTACCAACGCTCCCCAAGGTGAGGAACTCGGTCTGATAAACCCCTGCTCTAATATCCTGAAGCCGAGTCCATATCTCCTTCATCTCCAATGGAGCTAACCGATATGGCGTCTTGGCTTTTGTAGTCGTGCCGAGAACAAGATCAATCTAGAACTCTACCTATCATATAGGTGGTAAACCAGACAACTCATTAGGGAAAACATCGCTAAACTCCCTGATAACCTCCACATCAGCAAGATCCACTTTCTTTCTTGGACTCTCGATCGCATGAGCCAAGAAGACCTCACAACCTCTGGCCAGGAACTTGCATGCTTTCATCACACTTCTCAAAGCAAAGGATCCCAGCTTGATTGGTAGATAAAAATTCCATATACAAGACAACATTGAAAGATTTGATTCCTATTGGAATCAGAGTAAGAGGAAAGGTGTGACCAAAAATGACGATCGAGCACCCATCGTTTTTTCCCTCACCAGAACAGAACTTACTACCGCTACCTCAATGTCTAACATAGAACTCAAAGGACTACGAGGTATCACAAATTGAGCACAAAATGTAGGGGATACAAACAATCTACTAGCACCAGCATGAAACAAAACCATAACAGGCAATTCTTTAACCAAAAAGGTTCCAAGAATCACCTCATCATCACGTCTGGCCTTCTCCACTATCATCTGAAATGCACGTGCTGGAGCTTTGTCTTTCTCTGTCTTCTGATCTGAACCACTAACAGTGACTTTCGGATAAGGGACTACTTGCTTATATGTCCCACCTACTTCCAATTATACCAGAGAGGCTAGGTACTCATACACTCAAATATCTTGTGGCTCAGATTGCCACAACGTCTACAACTGATAGTGATGCTACTGTAAGGACCCTTATGAGAAGACTGATACTTCCCACAGTAGTTTGGCTTGTCTCATTTCTTCTCAGAAAAGCTCTTTTTCTTCTTGGAGGAGTCAGACTGACCCTCCCACCTCCTCTTCTCTCCACTCTAGACATAGATATGTCCCGGTGTGTCCAGATCCATCTCCACCCGAATAGCCTCATCCATGGCAGCCACCAAAGTGCTGTGCTGCGTCATAGTAGCCCAATACTCTACCCGTAACCCCTGAACATAGTGTTCCACCTGTTTCACCTCAGTGGGACAGTAACTCTTCACAAACTATAGCTTCTTAGAAAAAGTGGTATACTTCGCAACTAACATAATTCCTTTTTCCAGTGCATGGAACTCCCGCTTGATCCTCCGCATCTGACATGGTGGAAAAAAACGCTCCTGATTTTCTTGGCTGAAGGTCTCCCAATTCATGGCATGAAGTGCAATTTCAATGATAATATAATCTAAAGCCTCCCACCACTGGAGGGGCTCACCATCCAGCTTCAGTGCTGTTAACACACTTTATGTGCCTCAGTGAAGTCACTGGAACGAAAAACCCGCGTCATCTTGCACAACCATTGCAAGCATAATGTTGGGTCCTCCCCTCCTTGAAAGACAGGGGGTTCGCGATCCATGAATGTATGTAATGAGTTACCCCTTCCCTGATCACGATCACCGATGGGCTCTCTGCTCTGCTCCCTAGTAACTGAGCGGCTCTTACCTACCACCTCGCGTGGCTAATCCTCCTCTTCTTCATCCTACGGGGGTAGCAGGCCAACAACTCGCATAGCATGCTACATACGCTCCATGACTCGATCATGTCTCAATAACTCGACATCCCAGGTCTGGAGCTGCTCCTGAAGGTTCGCGGTGATAGCAACACTCGCAGTGCTGTGCTCGCTACATGTTGGATGGGCTGGTGGTCGACGACCAACAGGTGGGATCTAAAAGATGAATAAAGGCATCTCGGGGGTACGATTAACATGGTATCTGCTAGTACCACCAACAATGGCCTTATCTTCAACGTGCTACATGTTCCTAAATAATTATGAAGTTTTAGGTTTTCACCGAAACTTTTTAGAAATATGTTTTCATAAAATTATAAGCACTCATCACACATCCTCCCCCCTTAAGAACCTAAAGAACCTAATTGAGCCAGTCTACACTGTGAGTCTGAACACCGACCTCTGTATTCAGTTCACTCACAACATGGCTGTGATACCAACTTGCAACACCGTGATTTTTCACCAAAAAAAATTTCTTTTATTTTAATTCAATTTTTATCAGAAAACGTTAGTGGAAGTCTTATAAAAAATCATAAATGATAAATTAGACAATCTTTCAAAGATAATCTATCAAAATTCAAAGTTGTAAAAACCAAACCAAAACAAATGTCAAATGTAAATGAAACATCACACCATGTCTCAACTGTTATCATGAATGATAATCAAAGAACTAAAACTACCCAATGTTCCCAACCTCACCAGGCTATCAATATCAAGCTACTTGTACCAATCCAAAATGCACAACAACGGGCAAGAAACAAGTGTCAAAATCAGCACAATGAGTCAATCCCAAGCACATAAGCATGGAAACAAAACATGGATATACACCATGTCAAATCATGTAATCACATCAATCCATGCAACATCTATAGATAACTATTAACATATATATATATATATATATATATATATATATATATATATATATATATATATATATATATATATATATATATATATATATATATATATATATATATATATATATATTAGTCCGGACATTCTTTCATCGCAATAATTATTAATTAATTTGCTTTGCTTTAATTACTATTAATGTCCATCACAGACTAGGGTCTATTGCATTGCTAACACTCCCCAAATAAAGACCCCGTTCACTACTAACGTGACCTGGAGACCCAGTGCACCAAATAGGGCGCGACTATCACCCGTAACACTGTCTCTGGTTCTCCGCCTTCGCTACTCCGACTTTGCATGTACAAACACGATGCGTTGTCGTTCGAGGGTGGTATTTGGTATCTCCATGAGCATACCTACATCACTCCAGTCCTAGTATACCCATGTGCACCTGGACTATGTGTCGCAATGGTCAGCTAGAAAACCATTCGACGTCGTTTTGGCTAAGCTCCTTTCCTCTAACGATATCCTTCCACCGCGATATCACGTAAGGGCAAGTACCTAAGTTAGGTTACTACCCTTTACCCCACTATGTGTATTTCCCCTTTTATTTTAATTAACTAGATAATTAATTAAATTCTCTCACATGGGCAAAACACACACCTTACCAATATTATTATGTAAATCATGCTAGTGAATTATTATTATGATTACTCCATGTCATACTACATCTACCAAACACATATCAATGTATATCAACATATGAATGCATAGCAACGTGTGATAGCATATAATGAGATATTCCTTTAAACCAAACAACATATGACATGCGTATCCTAGTTTCATTCAAAGGTGACAAAACAAAAACTATAACATGCTTATCATCATAATATAACCACACAAAAGTCCTCCATTTTAGCATGGACATAACCTTCTTAATTTGCAACACGTGTTTAATTTAAGAACTCTAGCATACAAGGTTTCCTAAAATTCAGTTACATTCATCATAAACTTTACATGTCCAGGTTATGTTTAACTCTTTACAATCAGTTTATAACATCACACAACATCAAATAGACAAGAAGACAAGTACAAGTGCATGAACTGCTTCCAAACTATTGCTCAATAACCAATGAACTGATCAAAAACAGATCGAAAAAATCGAAATGATTATGTCCAGGCGAGTCTCACGGCATGAACAATGAGGTTTCACGTCGTGAGCTTAGGGGCCCATCGTGATTTTGGATCGATCAGTTCTGTCATCACGTCGTGACACTAGGATGTCCATGTCGTGACACCAGGTGACCATTAGGGTAGGAACAATCAACTCCATGTCATCGCGACATGACAAAAGGTACATATGGTATGATATAATAAGTCATGTACAAAGTTTTGGACACTTTGGTTAACCATGGTTAGTTAGCTAAATGATCTTTGGTTAAAATAACTAGTCATACAATTTTTCTTTTACCTTTTGACCTATATGGCCGAAAACTAAAAAAGATATGGAGGTTTCTTGTCAACCTCCATGTCTTGCACCTATGCCTTTACTCCTATATACCTTTATGCTTTATAATACTTTAGAGTATTATAATTAAAAGGCCTTACTTTGCATGAGACTATAAAAGAGACACTTATACATGAGAAATGAGCTAGTTGTCTTAACATATTTTGCTCTCGAATACACCATAAAGCCGTAACTTTTTCTTGGCTTATTCTTCTCTTCTTTTCAAGTTTTTATTGTGAAGATTCAGTACTTACTTTGTGTCTTCCTTTAGTTCTTAATTGATTAAGCACTTAAGGATAAAAGAAAAAAGATGAACAAGAAGAAAACTAGCATTTTGGGTACCTTATCTTGTTGATGGATTACTTGTAGAGAAGACCAAGCTTCTTGTTCTTTCCATCTACTTCAACACCCTAAATCAAGGAGGGTCCAAAAGCTTCAAAGTTTATCTGTCTAAAACACCATGTGGTTGTTTTATATCATTATAACCTCTTTAAAAGGATTGTTGATTGTTTTGGTTATGTTATATACTTGAAATTTACTAGAAATTTTTAAAGCTTGCGTTGCCATTTTTTGTGAAAAACTCACCATTTTATATATCAAAACCCATAATCTATTAGGATGTGATTTTCTATAAGACTGGTAGACTTATTAGGTCATCTATTGTAATGCTATTTGTTATATGATCTATCATGGGGCTGAGGCATTTCTGCTTCATGCAGAAGGCTAAGATGCGGGTAGACCAACTTTATGGTGAAGGCCAAGGGTGAGTTGATGGCAATAGAAACTTAAGCGATTGTGAGCCTGTTGGAAATAGAAACTTAAGCGATTGTGAGCCTATGCATGCATATGTATTGTAGTATATGGTATTTTGGGGAACTCACTAAGCTTCGTGCTTACCTCATTCATTATAAATGTTTTTCAGGAACTTCATTGATTCGTGAGAAGGGCACTGCTCGACTGTACACACGCGCATTCACATCATGTTTTCCTCATATGGTAAATATACTTTGATATATTTTAATATATACAAATGAAAATATTGTGTTATGAATCAGGATGTTACAACTTAGTATCATAAACCTGGTTTGAGAGAATTGGATAAACACACGTGTGTTTCCAGGCTCAAACTAAGGATCTAAGTAATTAATAAATCTTTTTTATAAAAAGAATAATACAAAGAATACGAGGCATACAGTCAGCTAGAGCTCAGAAGGGAAAATGATTTCCAAAATATCCATATTGTTATGACTACTGATATGTGAAATATTAGAAATGCATGCTAGTATGTAGGCTAGGGATATTTTCAAGAATTACAAGATAAAAGTGCTTGATACTTAAGATGCCTTGCCTATAACCTATATTGATATTAATTAGTTATTTGAAAAATACGTTAGGTTGCATGATCCCAGAATTGAATGGTTTTAGATTTCTTGATTTGGCGTTATTACACAGCTCTCGTTTGAGTCTAACTGTTGTAGTGTCGAATCTTTCAGATGTCATATTGTTTGATTTTAGTGGCATGTAATTGTATACGTCCGATAATTAGTTAATATTGGTAGAAGTTCTTCCTCGACTAATAATAGATTAAAGTGGAAAGGAATCCTAGAAGGGGATTCTAGGAAGTTTAATATATGCTTGATAGGGAATATATTCGTAAGGGAGGGCATCGGTAGAAATACAAAGTCCTAGTGGAATCTAGGAAAATATGTTGTATGTGCTCATTGGGACACAAAGATATATATGTTTAGGGATCATCATGTGTAATGTTGAAAAGTGACTTATAAACTTCAGGGCAATTCTTGGGACAAGTATGAGTAGGTGTGAAAGGTAGCAAAGGCCTATATTACTAAAAGCACAGGATCCACACTTGGATCAGGAAGTGTCGCAAAGTTTCTAAGGCACTAGTAGTTGGATAGATAGTGTGGTTAACACTATAAATTTATTTTGCGTTTTTTCCGTCATCACCAATGGTATGGTGATATCTAGGAAAGTGACTCTAATTTCGGGACCAAATAGCCATAAAAGACCGAGTCCGGATAAAATAGAATTGCATAAGAGAGCTGGTTCTAAGAACCTTTTCCGACATAGTGCCAACTTTAGTTGGGAGATTTAAGAAGGAAGTGATCACGATAATCGACATAAGAATTGCATCCTTCATTGAGGCGAAGCAACTAGTTGCTAGAATTGCAAATTGTTGTGGTGTGGTTGTATGTTGACCCCATAATCAAAGGAGGAAGATTTGTTAGCAAATGAAGGATAATAGAGATGGAAGGTGTCTTCTATACAAGGGTTTGTCTCATAGAGACAAGGGTTCATCTCATTATGAAACATTTTACAATAAAAGGTTGTTAGGATATGATCATTCAGTCTGATACTATAGCTGGGATAGAAACCGCATCATAGGATGAGTGGGGAAGGAACATGTGTATATCCAGTGGAAGTTGACTGTCTTAGTCAAAGAGTTGGGACTGAAGGTCCATCAGAGGATGAAGGAACATGTGTAGGTTCAAACACCACCATCGACAAATAGGTTTAAACCTATTAATTCACGCACAAGAGACTAGGGAAGCATCGATCATTGTAGCTAGTATAGAAAGGCACATACGAGGATCTTTTGTAGGCTTTCACCTAAGTGATTTATATGTGTTAGGAGTATCGTTACAAGAAGTGACAATTGGAACACGACAAGGTGACTGTACCAAAGAAACCAAATGGATGGAGTGGAACCAACAACCGTCGTTGTTGCTAGTAGTTTGAATACATTAGTAATAACATTTATATCATGTAGGCATGTGCGTGCATTAGATCATTTCTATAGAACGTTGTGCTTGTCACGACCTTATCATTTTTTGGTCGTGTTATGCAAGGAGACCACTTACGATAATTACAAGCAGTAATGCTACGATGAGAATGTTGAAAGTCATCGGATATGACAGTCGTGAGTTTCTTCAAAGTTAAAAGGAGCTACAAATCACATAGGGAGAGCTAGCTTTGACTTGATCGGCTATGAGTAGCAGCTGATAATGGGTCGAATCCAAGTGGGGGAGAACCGACCCTTAAGGCGATAGTGTGAAGGGCGATTTGACTTTCGGTTACGATGTCAAGGCCTAGGAAACTTGTGACACCATTGAAAGAAGGTTGTTAGTTTGATTTAGTCGTGCTGGTAAAAGACGAAGGAAATCTTCTGTAAGAATACCCATAGGTTATAAGTTTCTCAGTGTGATTCTCAAGGGATTGTTAGACCTTCATCCTAAGTGTTAGGTAGAATCCAGAAAATACACCAAATTCCCGGGTGTGGCTTAGATAGCCAAGAGAACCATCTAGGTTCGTACCTTCACGGATGAGGGATTTATCCTCGCAGTAGAGGATCAGTTAAATATGGAATCCAGTAGGTGGTGTAATTTTCCATAGGGAACTTCGAGTACTCAAAACACATACAAAACTTAGAGAGTTGATTCAAACCATTGTAAGGATTCAGTTATCCTGCTCCAAGGAATTACAGAAGTAGGATCGACGTCAAGGGAGAGAGTGTTTCCTTAGGTACGTCCATTTAAGGGCATCGCCTAATGCGCTTATAAGTAAAATTAGAGACACATAGTAGGAGACCAATTGAAAAGGGCTATGCCCATTAGGCATATGGTAATGCCTCAATGTTATTTTAGGCTTGAGTGTAGACTACATTTTTGGTCTAGTTATTTCTCGTATTGGTAAATGCAAGAATTACTCTAAAACTAGGATCAAATTATAACAATCATAGTTTAACATAAGAAAACAATTAGACTTTAGCATCTGTACCATGTAGATTAAGGACCTTGGATCTGTTGTAGCCTCAAAAAGTTTAAGTAGCAGAGACCTGTTGTGATTAATAGAATCTAGGAATGAGGATGGTTGGGTTTCTTCAAGACAGTCGGATAATGATTGTGAGTCTTTAAGACCACCAAAGGGTTGATTATGAGTCTTTAGGCCCAAGGAGACTGATGATAAAAGTGATTTGGCATCGTAATCCTTGTAGTTGGATAGTATCACGACGTGTCATGAGCAAGCATATGAACGAATTGCTCGAATAATAGTTGTAGCTTTACATAGGTAAAGTAGTTAGAGCCTTGCGAGAAGGCCATTGGTGACCTAGTGTTCATTATAAACCAGTAGGTTGGAAAATAAGCAAGCCTTATAATGATTCTGTCACCAGTACTAGAGTATTGGTTCCAAAGTTTTCGAACCAGTAAATCTCATATTGTGGTTTTAGTTAAATTTTAGGATATGCCATAAGTATTTATAGAGGTATGTTCTAGAAATCGAGATCTGTTAGCTAAATTTCTCTAGTTACTCGCTTATTAACGAGTCGACAATGTTCCAAGTCAAAGGAAAAAATCGACATTTTGCATCTGCAGGCGATCTGTAACATTGTGATTTTTCACCAAAAAATTTTCTTTTACTTTTAACAATTTTTAATCAGAAAACGTTAGTAGAAGTCTTATTAAGAAAACACCACCAGTTTTACTTGAAAATATTTCACAAAAACCCTTCATAATTCAAAGTTGTAAAATTCAAACTATAACAAATATGAAACCATATGTAAATGAAACATCACATCAAGTCTCAAGCTAGTATCATCGCTAGTATCAGACTATAACTACCTCAAAGATCCCAACCTCACCAGACCATTAATATCAAGCTACATGTACCAATGCCAAGGCCACAAAAACAGGAAATAAAAAAGTGTTTGTATTATCACAGTGAGTCAATCTCAATAACACAAGTTCGTAACATGTCCCAACTCCCATTTGCACTCGCAAATCGGTTGCTATTGCGATTCACCATAGGGATGCTGGTGATTAGCCTTCACTTGCTCACAAATATCACATTCCACCATGTACTTTGTTATCTCTCGCTTCATACCTGGCTACTAATAACTTCCTTTCATATCTTCTTCGTACCTGAGTGGATTGAATACTTCGATCCATACATGTCTCGTAACAGTGTGTCATGGACACTACTAACCCTTGGGATCCATAATCGACCCTGAAGGGTCATAAGTCTCCGCTCATTCTCAACCAAACATGTCTGCTGCTTAACAATTACCTTTTCTTTCACATGATCTTCTTTCAAACCCTCAGTCTGAACAATCCATAACTGGTCAAACATACCTGGTACTACAATAAATATCATAAAATTTAGGTAATATGCTACCCTCGGTTCCTCACGACTTAGAGCATCAGCTACCACGTTTGCTTTTCCCGGTTGGTAGCTAATTTCACAATCGTAATTTGCAAGAAACTAAACCCATTGTGGCTGTCTCATACTCAACTATTGCTGATTCTCAATATGTCGCAAACTCTTATGATTAGTATATAATGTCAGCTTCTTTCCATACAAGTAATGTTGCCATAACTTGAGTGAAAATACCACAATAGCCAACTCCAAATCATGGATCGAATAATTTCGCTCGGTGCTCTTCGGCTATCAGGTAGCATAAGTGATCACTTTCCTACACTGCATAACTACACAACCCAATCCCGAATAGGACGCAATGCTAAGAACCAAGAAAGGGACAAGATAAAATAGGAACCTCACATAAGAGCTTCCTTAATGTTTGAAAGGCATCCTCCTATTTATCAGCCGAAACGAACGACTCCACATTTTTCGTCAGCTTGGATGGGTCAGTAGGAATTTTTTTCATTGGTCACTCTCTGACTACCATTATCTTGGATGGGTCCGCCTTGATCCTATCCACACAAAAAATATGCCCAAGAAATTGGACCTCCTTCAACCAAAATTCACATTTGGAGAATTTTGCATAAAGTTTCTCCCTGCCTAGAGCCTCCAATACTTCCTGTAGATGCCTCTGATGATCTTCGGCATTCCGAGAATACACCAAGATGTCGTCGATAAATACTATAACCGCCTTATCCATATATGGTCGACATGCCCGATTCATCAGGTCCATAAAACCTACAGGTGCATTCGTCAAACCAAAAGGCATTAGTAGGAACTCATAATACCCATATCGGGTCCTGAAAATGGATTTGGAAACATTCCGCTCGTAGATCTGCACCTGATGATAGCCTGATCGCAAGTATATCTTCAAAAAGTGACTAGCTCCCTACAAATGATCAAAAGATCATCAATCGTTGGGAGTAGTTACTTATTCTTCACAGACACTTTATTCAATTCCCTACCATCTATACACCCCCTCTCTAATAGCTCCTGAAGCTGAGTCCATAACTCCTTCATCTACGATGGAGCTAACTGATACGACTCCATGGCTATTGGAGCTATGTCAGGGACGAGATCGTTCTGAAACACTACCTCCTGTGGTGGTGGTAAACCATGCAACTCATCAGGGAAAACATCACTAAACTTCCTGACCACCTACACATCAGCAAGATCCATTACCTTCATTAGACTCTCGATCGCATGAGCCAAGAAGACCTCACATCCCCTCGCCAGACATGTTCGTGCTTTCACCACACCTCTCAAAACACATAATCTTAGCTCGGTTGGCTTATAACCTTTTCATATCGAGGACAACATTGAAAGATTTGATTCCTATCGAAATCAGGGTCAAAGGAAAGGTGTGATCAAAGATTTTGATCTAGCACCCATCGAATTTCTCCCGCACTAGAACATGATTTTATACTACACATCAATACCTAACGCATAAATCAATGAACTATGAGGTATCACAAGTCGAACATAAATAAATGATAACACCAAAAATGTCTACCATACATCCCTACATTCCACCTATGAGTACTGTCAATCAGTTCCTCAGGGTTCCTTCTGGTTCCTCCATTCACAAACATATATCCAATGCTCATACTGGTATGGGCCTAATATTAACGTTCATACTTATATATGTTTGAGCTTGGCATTACCATGAAGTCTCCTTTCTCCTCGATTTAGGTTAGAGGCTTGCAAACCTATTTCATTTCCCAACTTCCATATGATGCTAGAACCCTTAGACTATGTAAAGGTTCTCTTTCTACTCCGGTGTTTACCAACGATAATCCAACATCTTGCAACTCTTGTCGAATATGTGCATCCCAAGCATCTCCATGTGATGATCCTCCATTTCCCCGATACACGCAAAACCAACCGAACTACAAATTTTATAGGATAACAACCTGCCTCAATCCTTTTTGGTAATCTAGACCACTTCTTGTCATTCCTCAATTGATGTTCCTTAAGGATGGAACCATTTCCTGGAATATTAAGTACTTTTAGAGATTATAGGATCCACAAGAAAGAAGAGAGGATATACTGATTTGAAAGGAATAAGAGTACTGCATGCATATGAGAAATAACACATCATCCTCAGCACACACCCTGATCCCTTAAGAGCCTAAAACACCTAATTAAGTCAGTCTACACTGTGAGTCTGAACACCGACCTCTGTATTCAGTTCACTCACGATATGGCTCTGATACCAACTTGTAACACCGTGATTTTTCACCCAAATTTTTTATTTTACTTTTAACAATTTTTAATAACAAAACATTAATAGAAGTCTTATTAATAAAACACCACCAATGATACTTGAAAATCTTTCAGAAAGACCCTTCATAATTCAAAGTTGTAAAATTCGATCCTTAACAAATACCAAACCATATGTAAAAAAAACATCACATCAAGTCTCAAACTGGTATCATTGCTAGTATCATACTATAACTACCCCAAAGATCCCAACCTCAACATGCCATCAATATCAAGATACCTGTACCAATGCCAAGGCCACAACAACATGAAATAAACAAGTGTGAGCAACATAGCGAGTCGATCTCAAGCACATAGAATGGAAACAAATCATACATGTACATTATGTCAAAACATGCAATCACATTAATTCATGCATCAATCATCGATAGTAACTAATATATAGTTTCATATATTAATTTGGACATTCTTCTCATCGCAGTAATTATTGATTTATTTTCTACGCTGTTACTACTATTAATGTCCCACAACTTTGAATGACTATGAACATTTAGAATAACCTAGTTATTCAAGGATTTAAGCATGCTAATATAGAACGCAACAATTATTAAATGAAAGACTCATATCCAATATATCATTCATTACAATATATGTTGCTTTATTGTTCCAATATCCAAATACTAAATTTCAATCAAATACATCTACTTGTATTAACAATGCTTTGTAGCACCAGCTTGACTTTCATGCTTTAGCTAATGAAGCAGTTTTGTTAAGTAGATTTGACAAACTTGATTTGTGTAAACTTTCCGAATACAATCATTTTCAGTTTTATATATATAAATCATATATAAAGAAAAACTATTAAGAATGAATTAGATGTTTGAATATGACTTAGATACCAATACTTGCGTAATGGGATTACTCATAGTCATAATGAACTATACATTAAGCATCTTTGTATGTGGTTCTCCAAACTACGAGGTACTCTAACTCTGATGTGTAACTATAATTAAAATCTACATGGAACCACTATTCATGTAACTATCTCTTCATTCATAATGAGGACACGCCCGATTGTGACTAGGAGTTATCTCAATCTATTTGAAAATTTAGCACATGTGTAACAACTTTAAACATAGCTTTCTTTCAAATACTCCGTAGACTAGGAATATTTCTCTAGTTCTCGCAAGTACTTTAGAATGTTCCTTTAAGTCACACAATGTCTTGTTCTTGGATTATACTGGTATCATTCGACATGCTCTAAGCATACGACTTATTTGGCCTTTATGCATAATCATGACATAAATGATTAATCCAATTGCATCAGCATACAGAATACAATCATATTATCCAGTTCAAAACATTTGCACTAGGATTTTGCTCAAAATCATGTCATATGGTATTTGACAAGATAACTCTCTCAGAGTCCTTTATCTTAAGCTCTTTAAGATCCTTGACAATTAATGCAATTTTACTTAATCCTTTAAGTTGCCATTATCTATCTATATAAATCCTTATTCCATGAATTAATATGTCGACTACATATAACATTAGGAATGTTACTCCGCTCTCACTACTTTGTAGAAAAACACAAGAGTCATCTCGATTCATAATTAAATCACACTATGTAATTAACTTATAAGAAATAAGATTCTTACTTTGAGATGTTAGCTTAAATCTTGGGAAGATTTTCATTCATGTATATTTTCTCCCTTGAAAACTCACTTACTCTTTATAGTCAAGCTATATCGAGGAAGATTAATCAAGCCCATACTTGATAATCATACATGAATGCATATCTATGTGTTTTATTAGTTCATGGTCAACCATTGAGCAGATTCAACAACAATTGAAATTTGCTAGTTCCAAACTATGATGCATTTAGTTTATGGTTCTTAAGCTCTTAAAGTTCCATATAGTTCCCACTTAGAAAAATAACTTTCTAATCACTTGTCTTATGGAATGACAATTAGTGGGATTAGTAGAAACTTCATCCTAAACAATCATTTAGGTTATTCTACATAAATGCAAGTAGTGGATACTAGAGTGGTTAAACTTATTGTCTAACATAATCTTCATAAATCTATACCTTTTAGATAAGGTTAAACCATTTCATCCTTAGTCTAATATAAGTATCTAATCCACTCGTTTTGTTGTAAATATATATTCAATATATATTTGTTGCAGTGAGCATAATTCCAAAATTTTATAAAGTAAATAGTTCTTTTAAAACATCATACAATAGATTGCAAGGTCTATTTATATCCTCTTCAAAAACTTGTACTATCGATATTCAACCAGTGGCCAGGTGACCCTATCCCACTAGAGAATTCGAAGTCTACCTCGAATATTAAAAGATAGATTCGAGTGACCAGGTGATCCTGTGCCACAAGAAACATACTAATGACAAGTGAGTGTCTTTTGTCGGAATGAGTTGTGAATCAATTCCACAACTCCTAAGATGTTCCAAGAAGACTTGGTTTACAAAACTCATTTTCTTTATCATATCGAAAGGTCAATGACGATCTCATTAATGTGTATTTCAATCTTCACTATGGAAAAATTTGATCAAATCAAAAGGTTTTATTAATAACGAATAAAAGTCGTCAGTGAAATTGATTAAGTATCAATCACGAAATCTATTCATGGATTGAAAAAGATTACATACATCACTTATGTATAATTCTTTGTCAAGCCTTTTGTCCTTTAACTACTAATAGATAAAGACACTTGTGAATCATCTTCCCATATAAATAGGATTTTCATATATCAAATGAATCAAGCTCATTTGCCTTCAAAAATTCCATCATTTTGAAGTTGGTATATGTATTTCTTATTTATATTGTCATGATGATTATGACACAGATAAGTTCCAATCTAATATCATTTGATTATATAGGTGTAATGATCAGAACTATTAATTTAATGAAAGATTATATATTTACTTCATAAATAACATTATGAGAAAATGTTCTTTAACACATAATACATCGTTTAAGAACATGAATGTGAACATCAATTAAATGATAAGTAAATCTAGATTTATTCATAAAGTTACAACTGTTACATGTCCCTATATGAATAGGTATAAAACATCTATTGTTTAAATAAAAGACTATAACAACACTTGTTATATCTTCAGCACGAAATATCCTTCGTTTGTAATCAGTTGATCATTTCTTCCAAGCATCAACACATAATATCAATTATTAGGGTCACCTGAAGTATAACATACTCAAGTGAATGATGGAAAAAGAAATAGTTCTATTATATAGATGTATGAAGTTTTGTCCAAGTCAAACTTCTTTAGCTCGATGAGATTAGAGGAGCAATTCCTATTTTAGTGTCTAGTTTCTTCCACAATATAAACAATACTTATCATTTGGTCCTTTCTTGATTTTTGGGTTTATGTTGTATTTCCCTTAACTAAACTATAAGTCTATATGAGTGCACAATCTCTTAGACTTCCTTTTATTCAATGCTTGAACAGACTTGAAACTATTTCTAGTGTTCTGATTGAATATCTGCTTTACTTGACGAGACATCTGATATGTTTCAAAATTATCCAAGACTTTCAGCAATTAATGGTTAATTTCTTCAGTATGATGTGAGACACATCATCATCATCACAATAATACTTCCATCAAAGTATCATGATCAGATTGATTGGTTGCATAGGTTATTCAGGTATGAGATCTTTCAGTATATATAATTTCTATTTATCTTAAAGGTAGAACCTCAAGATATTATATCAGTTATAGAAATTATAACCATCAAATGTTACCGTCTCTTGAAACTCAACAAAAGAAAGGTTTTTGCAGGGCGTAAAATTATTAACAGTTATCAATAAAATTTAACAAAGTTTCATTTAGTATTTTCAATAGTTAGTCTTTAAAAATTAATACCTTATATTGTTTCTTAAAACATTAATTTATTACAGTCTAGGATCCAAGTGACGAAACAAGTAAATGGGTGGGCGACCTTTATCCCATAAACTTAATCAAACTCGGTAGGTAGCGATTACCAATTGCATACGGTATGTAACTCCTAGATTATGGGATCCTAAACAACTATTGTTTAACTTGGCATGTTTATCACATCTATGCCTCAAAACTCTTATGGTTAGACGACCTTTATCACATAAGAAATTGACCAAATCATCCATTTAAAAAAACATGTGAGTTCTATTCCACAAATGGTTAGGTGACATTTTTCCCACAAGCAAATATGAAAACACCTTGACTATTTTTGACAACTCAAATGAATATGGTGACCCAAAAATCCATATGAACTGCACAAAAATCCCAAGTGAATTTTAAATTGTTTGCATAGATTTGAAGTTTTGTAAATAAGGGTTTATATATGTTTTACAATTATAGTTTATAAAAACATGGTCTCATGAATATTGCATGCATCCAACAATTCATGTACCCTTTTTTAAAATTTATATCACTTGTTATGAGGTTCTTAAGGTGCCAAATAAAACTTTATTTTATTTGCCATTAACCGCGATCAATTATAAACTAAAATGCGGTATTTTAAAGTTTAGTCGTAGATCGGTTTTAAGAACCGGTAACAGTCTTAATAAAACTATATTTTATACTTAAGACTTGGAGTTTTGGATGAGTTATAAAATCACTATTTTAAATCTCCTTTTAACAATCAAAAACTTATGACTCCATGAATTTATAGAATAAACTCATTTTATTTTATAAACTTAATTTTATGCATCTTATGATAAAAGTCATATTTTGATAAACCAAAACTTGGGTGATGATATTTATGTTTTAAATCTCATTTAGCATGCATAAAACATAATATCAACACGTTGCGTTATGTTTAAAACACGAATATCATACATTAAGTTTCGATGTAAAAAATAATTACTAGTTTTATTATTTGCCGTTATAACGCTATAAACCGATTTTAGTCTTTTTAATAAAAACTCCTTATTTATTATAAATACATGGAGTTTATATAAAGTTTAAACATCTTTTAAACCATTTCAAATATTTTAAAGTTGGGTATTTATAAGTTTTACAATAAAACTATTTTCAACAAAAAATGAGTTTTAACCGGTAAAACGTTTTTATAAATATCCATTTATAAACATCTTATGTTATCTTTTAAATATTTTTACTCAAACTCCAAGTGATATTATCTTATGAAAAAATGTTAATTGACATATAAAAACTATGTTCATACATAAAACATAACATACATTTAACATAAAATAAACATCACAAACATGAATTATAATGTGTATAAGCCAAGCCATGTCTAGTAATAATTTTTTGTGGGCCATCACAAGAATTATTAAGTCTTTCGTAAAGGACTTAAGGGACACTTCAAAAGGTTTTCAAGGTGGTAATTTCTTCATATTGTTACATTTAAATTAAATACAACTAGTCTAACTAATTTATTACATCAAATCAACAATTGAAAAATACATATTTATCTATTACATCTTATGAATAAATAAATATCAACAAAAAACAACACAAAGGTCCAAATGCTTGTTTATACACAACAAAATATCAAATATTATTACAAACAACTCTTTGTTTTTTGTAAGGCAACTTTTATATAACTAAAATACATGAAAAATGGTTATATATAAAAATAAACAATTTTAACCAAGTAGTTGCCAAAGAAGACAAATATGGATTTTTCTTAACCAAAAGAAATTCATGCTTGTTTTCCAAAAACCAAAGATTATATAACATAAAAAATCATTCTAATATATAAAAGATGGCTCTGATACCACTGTTGGGTTTTGATACAAAATAAAAGTTTGTTTTTCACAAAAACCGGCAACGTAAGACTTTAAAAATAACGAGTTTATTTTTAGTTCATAACAAAACCGAACCATCATGGATCCATTTATAGAGGTTAGAATGAAATAAAACCAACCATATGATGTTTTAGAGATAACCTTTGAAGCCTTTGAACCCACTTGGTTTTGGAATGTTGATGAAGATAACAAAAGATCAAAGTGTATGATCTTCTCTACAAGTATCCACCATGAAGAGTAAGACACTTGGAATGCTAGTTCCTTCTTGTATTCTTGAGTGTCTAAAGCCTTTAAGTGCTTAACTCAATTAAGCACTAAAGGGAACAACTCAATATGTCTTCTAATCACCAAAGCAAAGCACCAAACTTCAAAAGAAAAGAGCTTCTTCATGCTCACGGATTTAGAGAGAAACAAGGGAAGAAAGAAGAGCTTCACTCTTGCAAAAATGCAAGCCTCATGCATCACTTATATAGCCCATGAAAAGTAAGGCCTAACCATTAAAATAATCTAAAGTAATGGTAGCCTTTAGAAGCATGGGAGACAAAATGTGGAAGGATGAAAAAGCAACCTCTTACACCATCATTATGCCTTTTAAAAAGTAAGATTCTTTATTTTTTATAAACTCCAAGTTTATAAAATATAAACTGTGTCTTTAGGTAAAAGACAAAAGAATACAACTAGTCCAAAATGTTGTGCATGACTTATTAATTCATACCATATGAAATAATAACTAGTAATACTCTCTTATAATTATTATTTTCACAAAACAATAATTATTCTCTAACTAAAATACAAGAATCGATTTTATTTATTAATAATCAAATTAATAATAAATATACAAAATGTGCCAACTTGATAAATGTGTGACCCTATAGGATCATATATTATTAGCAATATCACTCCATAATGATTATTGGGCATATAGATCCAACAGAATTAGTATAATTTTTTATACTAAAAGGTATGTTTCTAATCTATGTTATTTTCGAAAATAGTATATTATATATGTTTCTATAATGAGAAAATACCATGGATCTCTAGGTTGCATGGGCCCATAAATAGCTTTTTTTTTCCGCTGCATTTTTTTATGTTTTATTCCAACCTAGAAAACCCTTCAATCAGTCCCAAATGGTCTACCATAGCCACAACTGTAGGAGCATATCATATGTATGCTTGCATTTTGTTGTCTTTTCTTAGCTAGTGTAAGGTTATACCAGACTTAAGTTTCTAAGGCCATACTAGGATAGTAGCAGGTTCTGGTACGTCAATGTTCAAGTATTATACTTATCAAATTTTAATGTATAAAGCATCGTTTGATATAATTTCATCACTTTTCATAAATAACATCCCATTTCCAAGAATTAGTTTTCAATACAACTTCAGAAGGTTAAAATATTGTCCAAGAAAATTGTAGTTACTTTTAGACATAAATTTAGGATGTTACAAAGGTTAAGTCTATTTTGATGGGTACAATTGCAAAATAACCACGCAACCTACCAACACAATAAAAAATTAACTGTTTAGGTTGACATTTTTAACACATTTAAGCTAATTAGGTCAACTCATTTAACATGTTAATTAATGGGCTGGGTTAGCGTAGAAATTTTCAAACTTGATATCAACCTACAAACCCATTTATGTATAATAGTGGTTCTTATATTATGTTCATATAATATTAACAATTTTTTTTATTATTTGATACTTATTAAATAAAACCCTAATTGAAATTTTTATCCGCTCAATTTTTATTTATCAATGATTCTTTTTAGGTTCCTATCCAGTTATTTGTCGAGTTGGTGAAAGTGAGACCCAAGTTGCTTAGGGATTAAATATTTATAATGTTATTTAAACAACTCATTTGTATTTGTGTTGTATTTTGTTTTTTTAAAACTTAACCAATAGTTGGAGTTTGTAACTTATTTAACTAAGTATAAGCCTTATTTTATTTTATTTAAATTTTACATTTAAAATGGGTTAACTTTAATTAAGTCCATTTATTAGATACATTGGCTTGAAAAAAATAAAAATAAACATGCCAGCCTATTTATTTAACATGTTGGGTTGGGTTGGATAACTCGATTAATTAAACAAGTTGGGTTGCATTAAGACTATTCAAGTTGTGTAATAAATAAGTTGAACCTTAATCCAAACCAACCTGACCCATTGTCACCCCACTCTATATTATCATCAACTTCGAATAACGATAATCAATCCATGAAGACACCAAACTTTTAAAGGTGGATTTCAGACCATGTATATAAGATATGATCTCTTATGCTCTCACACTCTAATCATTATGTGAGAAATCTCAAATTCTCATCGTAAGAGGAGAAATATGTATCTACTCTGACAGACACTAAGACACTTACAAGATTGATGGTCTTGTACGAGATCATGCAAATAAAGATAGAAAATGAAATATGACTGAATATAGATAATAATATGTGGTGTGAGATTTTATTTAGAAATCAATCAAAATATAAAGCTTCAAAGTATCAAAACTGTAGGGTTTCGAGTTTTTTTTATAGAAGGTTGACCACAAATGAAACAGAACAAGGTACAAAAGGATAACTAAGCTTCTAATGGCTCTTTCTGAAAATTAGCAAAACTCAGAAGACAAATGGGTTGTTTAACATGATTTGAATGATGCATATCTGAATGACTAAGGGGTCTGATTGATTTAGAGTCTTTAAATGAATTTGTCTCTAAATTTTGGTTATACCTCTTTATAAATGTGCTGAATAATAAAAATGACAATTTTAACTATCTAAACTATTTTGTGCTAAATGAAAATCTGTTTGATAATATAAATGAATCAACTTGCTAAATAATTATAAAAAAAATAAAATAAAAAACATCATATAAATACAAATTAAACATAAGTCCTTTCAAAATCTAAATAAAAAAAAATACAAAACATCATTTCATGACATTCTGGTCTGGTAAACACAAACACCGTCCTGGTCTTGGTGGTTAAGGATTTTGTTGATTATGCAAGTGGTAGCAGGTTTGATTCTCCCGCCTTCCGATTTGTTTTATTTTACCGACTCAACTCTAAATGAGTAAATTCCATCCTACATCGCTACAAACATTTGAACTCAACCATTCTCATATGCTATATAAATCATTTATCTCAATGCTTTATTTGCAATCAGCTTTGAATACCACAATGAATCATGGATATATATATATATATATATATATATATATATATATATATATATATATATATATATATATATATATATATATATATATATCAGTGTTGTAAAAATCCCGAATAGCTCCCGATTAATCTCTAGGCGCAACTCAACTGACTAGAGGGCGCCCAACGATTAATCTATGCATACACAATGAGTGAAGCAGTAGAAAACGATATAATTTTAACACTTTGAAGAAGTTCTATCTCAATAGAAACTATTTAAGATTTTATTAGTATTGTATTAATCATATTAACGTATTATGTTGTGATATTAGTTGTATTTACAAACTTTGATATGGTATTAGTTACATTTAATTTTTTAAAATTCAACAAATTAGCAATTAATGCTCCTCGATTAATACTCACCTAGCTGATTAATCTCTTTAACCCAATCCACCGACTAGTATATATATATATATATATATATATATATATATATATATATATATATATATATATATATATATATATATAGACACACACTTTGTTTGGAAAAATAAATGAAGAAGAGTAAATAAATAAAGAAAAGTGTCAATAACCACATTTCGAACCTTAGACCTTAGGTTCAATGTAGCAGCGCCGTAACCACTTATGTAGCAGCGTCCTAACCACTTGGACATCTACTGCTTTTGTTATTTTTTTTAAAGCATCTTTATATTATGTATAGACAAAACTGAAAAATTGGTTCCTATGGTTTGCGAAAAACTATGGATACGGTACAATGTGATTTTAGTCTAAAAAAAACTTGAAATGAGGGTTATGCTCTTTCATTTTCATTTTTGTATTTTTTATAATTAACTTAATACCATTTTAACTTAAAAACAGGAGTATCCCAATCTACCTCCACCGCTCTCTCTCTCTCTCTCTCTCTCTCTCTCTCTCTCTCTCCACCACAATAAGCACACACTCTCATACATACACACTTTTGATTCAGTTTCCAAGTCATACCCATGGCTAAATCAGCACAAACTTACGAAATCAACATTAGTTTGAGTGTGTGTATTTGTTTATGTGTTAAAGATGGAGGAGATTATCTCAGAAAGTTAGTGCACCTTTATTTCAGATTCAACACACACGTTTACAGATTTAGATATTGTTTCTGGTGTTGAGGCTCATAAAAAAATTGCAGGTTCAACCCCAAAACACACATTGTTAACGAACGATCTGATATGGAAGACATATATCGTTGATACAAGTTCAACACCACCCCTCCTATCTTCTTCTTCCTTACCTTCTACTGCAAATGAAACCTCTCACATATACATCCTGCAAATCAAACCTCTCACAAATGAAACCCACTAATCGAGGTTATGGTTTTAGGAGTCAAGACATCTGATGACATCGCTCAACCACCTATTTCATCTTCTTCGGCCTTGGTTTAAATATTCTACTGGGTTTTCAGTTTACGTCATCTCATCTTATGGGTTTTTGATTTGCACCAAGAGGGGTAAGATCAACAACCAAAAAAACCCCTTTAATTGCAGGAATGGAGATCAAATCAGGGAAGCCACAAGTTTTAGCTTCCTGAGTCGACGGTGGAGGCGCGGTCAATGACGGAGGCTTGGTCTCGCCGGAGAGATCGTACCACATTTTCCCGATGAGACACAATATAGAGATGAGGTAGGTGGGTTCAATCGTTTCAATCAGGGGGATGTGTTTGATTAATTGGGGAAGAAGAAGATGGTCGGGAAATGGGTAAGTTGATATTAATGCTTCACTCATTCTCATTCCATTTTTGACATGGATTTTCTTCTCTGATTTGGGTTTTTTTCTTCAGATTTCAAGTAACAGTGAAAAGTGAGGAAGAAGATGGAAAAAAGAGAAATAGTTTCACACACACAGAGAGAGAGAGAGAGAGAGAGAGAGAGAGAGAGAGAGAGAGAGAGAGAGAGAGAGAGAGAGAGAGAGAGAAGGAAGGACATTTTCTTTATTTTTTTTAATTATAAAATAATTTAAATTGATATTAAAAATGAAAAATAAATCAAAAGGGTAAAAAAGTCTTTTCAGGTTTTGTAATGACTAAAATGGACTAAAATCACGTGAATTTTTTGATTTTGAACCTTCAATGCAAGTCGGAAACTTTTTGGACATTATCCATTGTTTTTACGAAACCACAAGGACCAATTTTGCAGTTTTGTTTTATGTATATAAAAAATATATTTTTTAAACATTATGTATAATTGGTTCGGTATGGTTTATTTTGGTTTTACCAAATCAAAAATTGGAACCCTAACCGAAAGTTTTGGTTTTTGAAAAGTCTAAACCCAAACCGTCGTTTATGCTTCAGTTTTCATTTTTCTGTTTAAGTTTTGTCAGTTTTTGTTGGTTTTTCGGTTTTCGTGTTCAGTTTTGCTCACCCCTTCATTCCGTAGAAGACTCATGCAACATCCTTGTGTATATGCATGGCATGTCAATGACTTGTTCTCTTTAAGCCTTCGATTCTTCTTGATGCCAACATTAACCAATAGGAAGAATGTAAAATGAAAGCTAAAATTTCATCGTTCGATTCCCTAAAACACCTTCAAAATTTGGAATCCAACAAATCAAATATACTAAACAACAATAAAAGTGACCAAAACAACATCAAATATACCAAAAATAGCAACAAAATGGACAAAAACATCATAAATAAAAAAACAACATCTTATATTAAAAAAACACTAATAAAAGTAATGAAAATAGTTTAAAAATACAAACAACTTCACATAACCAAAAACAACATCAAATACATAAAAAAAACAAGTTCAAATTTGACCGAAATCGTTATAACCACAAAACAACATCTAAAACACATAAAAACAACTTCACTGAAACAATATTAAAATAACATTCATCAAAGAAAATCAACAACATCTATTACGTAACATCTTAACATCAAATAAAATACCTAACATTTAAAATTCATTGAATAACATCAAAATAAAATTTATCAAGAACACCAAATTCATATTTCAAACAAATATAACCTACAAGTATAAATATTTTCAGCAACTACAAGCTTTCAAGCAAGTAAAGTCAACAAGTAAAAATTTTCATCAACTATAGCAAATTCAACATATTCAAGTTTCAAAAACTTCACAAATAACATCAGATTTCGTGTTTTAACTAAACATTATATTTCAACAAAAAGAAAATACAAAAAACAAAACAAATTTTAAGTTCAAAAAGTTTTTTGCAAAGCCAAAGACGATTCAATAAGAACATAAATATAATGTCATATTATTCAGTAGAAAATAAAAAAAAACAACATATTTCGTTTGTAAATTTAACACTTTAATGTGTTTATACCATAGAAATATTTTCTTAACATTATTACTACTAGAAATAGGACTGTCAACAACAAACAATTTCGTCGATATTTCGTTACTATTTGGTTTGTGACGGATCAACGATGGAAATACTCCATAGCCAATAAAGCATGGCAAATTCTTTTGCGGGGGATTCAACGACAGATTGCCGTTAGTTAGAAAACCTAGCAACAAAATATATGTCGCAAAAAGTTCTAAATCCTCTGATTTATTGTATTAATGACATATACCTTAATAGTGACCAGTTAGATCTCTCTCTAATCCCTCACAATTATCCGTCATAATACATTATTAATCCCTCCCAAATTCATGATTTTAGATTATTAGTTCCATAGGTAACCCCATGTGGCACAAAGTTATTTTTATTTATTATATATATATATATATATATATATATATATATATATATATATATATATATATATATATGGAAAAGTTCAATAGAAAATTATTATAAATAGTTCTCCAAAGAACCAAATATTTTTTCAAATTTTAGAGTTTATTCTTTATCGAAAAAAAACTAAAAATATCTAAATTTATAACTTCACATTGTAAATGCTAAAAAATAAATTATATATTTTTTGGATTCCTGGTGTGAATTCAGATTCACATTGTGAATTTGCACAGATTCACAATGTGAATTTGACGAAAAAAAGAAATTTTTTTTATCGAATTTGATATCATTGGAAAAAGGATAAAAAGTTATAAAGTTCTGTATTTTTTGTTTTTTTATTGATAAAAAATAAGCTCGAAAAATTGAAAAAAAATTGGTTCATTGCTTCCATGTTTAATAATGGTTCTCTATTGAACCTCAGTGTGTGTGTATATATATATATATATATATATATATATATATATATATATATATATATATATATATATATATAGAGAGAGAGAGAGAGAGAGAGAGAGAGTGAGTGAGGGGTAGGTTAATATGTAGATGTACATCTATTGTGTAGACGTAGGAACCAATCAGATTTTAAGAAATATTAATTCTTTAATAAAAATAAATAAGGGTATTTTCGTAACTTTATATTATAACCAAAAATAATTGAAGATATATATGGAAAATCCTTAATACAATGGGTCAGTTACCACTTAAATACCACCGTGCTTAAAACTAAAATGCCACAATGTTATATCTCAAAAACCCTATTCGGCTAATCTCGATTGCAACGACTCCCCCTGCTTTCCCGGTGCTTGTACCTTCACTGGAGATGATGGTATCACAGCCTAGGAGGGAAACTATGCCCCTTTCGTGTGTGTGATTCTCAAATAGGAAGACAACAGAGGCTAGGGAAGCAATAGCGATGATTGTTGTCGATGGTGATCCTACTGTTTACGTTGTCTTTAATGATGTTCATCTTCATATTCATCATCACAGCCTGAGTAAGCCTCCACCGTTCCTGATCTCTCACTCACTCACTCACACACACACACACATACACACACACACACACACTCTCTCTCTCTAACTTGGTAATCAGTGATTCTAGTTGTTTTTTAGGTTTCTAGTAATAATTTTTTAGGTTTCAAATATTGATTATGATTGGAACTTGGAAATTATTTTTGTTTGTTACAAAATATGATAGTAACTTTTTAATTAGTTTGATGGGTTTTTTATATTTGAGGATTTGTGTTCTTAATTTTCCACCAGGTGCATCATGCATACGCTTTGGTTCTGCTCCAAATTGGTGACATCTCATTTTCCTATTGGTTAGTTTTTCAATTCAAACTTTCTCTGTATCAATTAAATTTTCAATCATTTTTTATCTCCTTGATTTTTGTAGAAGTTGTGATGTTACTGTTACTAAAATCGAAATTCATACCTCTTTGTTCGTTTCACACATGTGGGTTGTTAGTGTCACGACTTTCATCATTTACGATTCTTTAAGTATCAATTGATTTGTTTTCTTGAATTTCTGCTAATAAGAGTTTTAGGTGTATAGGAATTTAAAATAGTCTCGTCCCACTCAAGAATTTTTTTTCCATCATTAATAGCTGCAACTTCCAATTAACCTCCATATTTATAAATCAAATTTCTTCAATTTAAGAACATATAATTAACATAAGTTTTCACCTTGTTCCACAGAAAGTGTATTATTCTATTAGAATAATATGTATAGAGTATTATATTATGACATTCATATAAGAATGATTCTTTTGGAATTATATTGAGCTTTTTAAAGTTGTCTTGGTGGTTCTTGCAATTGGCTAATATTTTATCATGACTTCTGTTCTACATGTTTTTTCAGGTGTTTCAAGCTTTACCTATAGATTGCTTGCCATCATTGAGTTCATTTCCTTCTACAACTCCATGCGTAATGTTATTCAGACAGAATATCATTATGACAGAATATCATTATGACAAAATGCCAGGGTATTTTGAAGTGGTTTAGGGGTCAAACATACACAAGACATTTAAAAACTAACCAAGAATGTGAACGGAGATTCTTTCTAGAATGACAATTTTTTGCGAAAGATTTGAAGAATGACTAAATATTAATTAAAAAATAAAGCTTTGTTTTTATGCTTGATTACATACATGTTGGAAACGCACCAAAAAGGATAGGGGAATCTTTCAAGAATTTCATGAATGTTTTTTTATGATTTTTATTGTTTAGATGTATTTTATTTTCTAATTGTATGTAAGTTCGTTGTCATAAAAGTGTTCACAAATTCTATCAGAATATCTTTTACATTATTGGAATGCTATGTTATATGTCACTAATTCTTGGAGAATTTTTTGTTTTAATGGACAATTATCACAGAATATCATTGTAACATAATAAAATCCAATTAGTATTAAAACTATGATAAAATTGAAATTGAATTAATTTTTGAAAAAGTATTTTTTTAATTAAGAGAATTAATTATCCTCTAAAATCTAAAAATTTTCTTTTTTATATATATAGTATAATTGACTAAACTATACTTATAATAAAATTTGTAAGATTATATGATACATGATATTTCATTATAGTATGGTAGACCTTCAAATCCCTGTGGTTTCATGGTTATTTTTATTTCGGTTGTAATTGTTTTGGGAATTACATGGTTTGCCAAATTTGATCCATTTAGTTTATTTAGTTGTTGGTATCGGTTCACTTGCGTAGTTTGGTTATGGGATCGTGAACGTTTTGTCTAAAAATTCCAACATTTAAAGACTCCAATCGTGGAAGTCAAACACTTCAGTTTAGGCTTTAGGACAGAGATCATCAAATAGGCTATATTTTGTAATGATTTCAGGTTTGTTGTTGTTTCTTGATGTGGCAAACTCAAAAACCAAAGGAGTAGGGTAGATATAAGCATACGTCATGTTATAACTCCATGAAAAAAAGAAAAAAAAAATACCCTCAGGCACTAGTACTAATATGTACTTGGACTTTGTATTTTGGAAACAAGGATCACTAGTCGCCACGGTGTTTAACGTGATTACATAAAAAATTAACAAAGCAAAAGCTAAAGGTGCTAACACCAAGCAATTGACAATTGAGCCATATATATATATATATATATATATATATATATATATATATATATATATATATATATATATATATATATATATATATATATATATATAACATGTTATGATTTCATTGGAGGTCGTGCTTTTGTTCTCGTTCATAAGAATGAAAGATTTTGCAACGGACTACTTAATCAGGGGAAATATGTCAATACCATGGTAAAATATAAAAATAAAAGAACACAAAGAAATTAAGCAACTAGAGGTGCTGTATTACCTAGCTACCTGTACATGATTTTTTTTTCAAGGTGTATGTTTTCTTTATTCAACTGATTTCAGCAATTTATCATGGCGTAAAACCTCAGTTGCATTAACAACACTCCTCATCACATCAACCTGTACCTTAAGAGAAAGAATGTAATCTAATGCTTCTTGTATGAGGGAGAATTCATCCATGGACTGTCCACCTGGCACAAGTCTTTTAAGCATTTTAGTCTTTTTCTTCACCAATCTTTTTGCAATAATAATAGCTAAATTCGATCGAGGAATCCCCATCATAGCCTTTTTCATTCTTTTACCAGCACTTTCACGACTTGTTTTCAAGATTTTTTTGCATCGAACCCTCTTATGGTAACTCATGATCATTCTATCTGTGCTCTTCAGTAGCTTCAACTGCGATTCAGGAC
The DNA here is from genome assembly GCF_052849685.1 of Lactuca virosa. Lineage (NCBI taxonomy): Eukaryota > Viridiplantae > Streptophyta > Magnoliopsida > Asterales > Asteraceae > Lactuca > Lactuca virosa. The sequence continues at coordinate 150,567,329 of NC_136433.1, forward strand.
CTAACATTTTGTCCACAAGTATCATGTCTTTTTCGTTTTTCCTAGCGTCGGAAAGTAGTGCATTACTCCATAAGGTTTCTGTCCTTTTTGCAGAAGCCATGGCAATATCTGCAGAAAGCTTTATTTTCTTCGTTTTCTCTATGAGGTTCATTTGCTTCTTTGAAGAAACACACATATGAAAACCCTCAATCCATTTGTTCATAAATTCTTTCTTTAGCGAGCTTGAAGATTGCATTCTTAACCTAGAAATTACAACAATACAATTAATAACCACAAACATCATTTTAGTTATACACTGAAAACAATTTACTTCATATATTGAGAGATCGGGGTATATACTCCCACCGGCCAGAAGTAACTAACGCGTTTACAAAATTACCTTCTTGAGTCTTTCTTCATAACAAGATAAACATGAAACTTTTGAATTAAAACCTCAAGAAAAAAAAAAAGCCAATTCATTAGTATTCAAGTACCTTTAATTCTTCAAATCTTATATTGCATGCAACGCCAAAAGCAAGGTATGGTTAATTGCAGTTGCAGAGGGATCTAACAAAAGTGTTAAAATGAAGAAGTTGAGAGATGAATGAGAATGGAGTTGAAGTTAAGGCATTATATATTCAAAATAAATAAAATAAAAGACACTGCACATGGACTCACATGGGTGTTCATGGCCTACATAAAAACCCTAAAAGGAAATAATCGAAGCTATTGAATTTTCACGTGAAATGACAAACTTAATTAATACGTTGATAACCTAATCATGTTTCGTCAATCTTCTTCCCATTTTGAATAATTGATGACCGTATTTTATTTAAAAACTATTGATATGCACTTTTCTGTTAAAATTAGAAGAATTATTATTATAAATGATCGATGGAATGTTAAACATTTTGTTTAAAAAATTAACTAAAACAAAAGGAAATGTTATTATGAGAATAGATTCTCGCGTCAAGTTGTGACATCAGTAAACATGTTCATATGTTTCTTAGTTACCCACATGCCATAATTAAACACCCATGTTTTACTCCATCTATGACTCTAAACTTTTCACTTATATTTATTTGAAAATAATTTGAGTGGATTAAATTTCATAAAAAACTAATAAAATTTTCTAATTAGATATTTTAACTTCAAATAACCTATGAAAATTATTTCCGATAAATAAAGAACATAAAGTTATTTACTCGTAAACAAAGGTGCACTCTACTAACCAAATTAATTTTATGAAATTCGTTTATTTAACTATACCTTCCGTTTTTAATTTGTGACATCGACTTAGTTGCAGATCCACAAATTAACGACCATAGTACAAAATATTATAGTATCAATAATTGGTACAACTTTTCATACTAAATAGGTTTTATTTTTGTTGTTACTTTATATTAGAAAATTGAAAAAGTTTCTTATTTATTTCAAATAAATGGAATTTATAGAAGTCATTCGTATGAATACCTTCATATCTATTTTCTATTTTCCATACAATTAGTGATGTTTGTTTATTTATTGTTAGTTTATTTTAGTGACACTTATCATAAACTTTACTTTATAAGTTTTCTTTTGATGTTAACTAATAATTAGATTTAATAATGGTTGTAAATCTCCATTCTCCATGTCATGACAACCCTACTTATCTAAGCTATGATATTCATAATCATGTACATTACTGTTTTGGTCAAAAATCAATAAATTAATTCTGTAACTAAATTAAGAAGTATGGTTTGGTGTTTTTATTAAAGAAAATTGTTAAATGTTTAAGATTCTGAGAAATGCTTAAGATCTTGTGCTCGCCCAAGATCTTAGGATCATTGAATAATTGTAAATGTTGATTGTAAATAATTTGAAGGATAAAGCAGTCAAAATCCAAGATATGTGATTGGAAGAAAGTTAGTGTTTTAGTTGTTTAACAGTAAGACTGGTCGGAGTGGGCAACCCACACCGACGTTTTTTGAAGAAAAAAGAAGAAAACGGACATTATAGAATATTGTGGTGGTAACGAAAAGTAACGTGCAAGCTAATAACGCGCAAAAACGGGAAGGTGGGGTGGTGTTTGCGCCGTTATAACGTGCAAAAACGCCCCCATGGGCGTTGCCCACACCCAACAGCTTAAAGAAATATTTAAAAGTGTTTGAAGATGCTCAAAAAGTATGTAACTTGTGTAACGTCCCAAAAATACCAAGTAAAAATTACATTTTTAAACAACCAAAACATTTATTTATTTGTTCAAAAGATAGTCAGAGTGTAATGTATTCTCCAACATTAGAGTAAATCATAAAAGATCGTGCGAAATAAAACTCAAGGAGATGTTGTGCGATCATGTCGGACCCTTCCCTTTTGAACCAGAAGTAGCTGAACCATTTAAACATAAAACTGTAGGCATAAAACTTAATGAGTTCCTCAAAATAATACATAACCATACATCCATCCATGCCCACAAACATAGCTAGCCCCACCCAAGAGTATAACGGGCCCCATCCGACTAATATATCGGGCCTAACCCAACATACATAATGGGCCCTGCCCAACATTAATGCAAGAATCACAAAGGCAATCTAGCATCCTACACAATATAGTGAGAAAACTCACATCACACTTGAATTGAATATACAACAGCTCGTATAGTCGAGAAACTAGTGCTACAACCCACCTAAAGAAACACCCAAGGTCAAACCTTAGTCTACAATCTAAAGCTAGCAAATTGACCAAAAGTCAACTTACTCAAATAAAGTCAACGGTCAAAGTCAACCCACATCTGACCTCCATGTCGTGGCCATCCATTCGCCACGTCGTGGCAGCTTCACGACAAAACAGTCGCGACCAGACAAACCACCATGTCGTGGCAAGCATGTCACCGCGTCGTGGCAACTGCACATGGACAACTTAATGGATTAAGCACTTAACCCCCAATCTTAAGAGGTCCAAAGCTCAGATCCGAACCTCATCAAGGTTTTGATGGATAAAGTTTCCAAATTTATACATTAAGACACCCCAATAAGTCAAGATGTTTAAACCTAAGTTCTTAATTGTTGCACCAAATGCATGGATACCAAACTAAGTCATGCAAGACCACTTTCCAACCAACACTATGGTCTAGAAGGCAAATAATGCAGTCAAAGGCTCTGGAGTTCACTTAAACTCCAACAGCAAGAAGATTGGGACCAAAAAGCTCATAAAATGACCTAGAACAAGATCTAGAGAAGTAATGATCAAGGTTGAGACTTTGTACCTCCAAAAGGCAAGAAATATGGTAAAGATGTTGGATCTAAGCTGGAACCATGCACACAACTAACAAGGCGGACTCCATTTTCCTTCAAGCTTCACAAAAGTGGCTTCACACACTCAAAACACACATTTAAAGGGTAAGGTTTGGATGGGGATCGATTTCATATGATGAAGGATGCCAAATGAGGCAACCCTAAGAGTTAGTGCCTTTAAATAGGGAAAAAAATCCCAAAATTTAGGGTTTTGAACCCTAACCGTCACCACGTCGTGGCGAATGCTTTTCCACGTCATGGTGCCTCGTGAATACGTATTTATTGAACTGAAAATTCCACATTGTGGTCACCCCATGACCATGTCGTGGCCAAGACAAAATCCCAAAAGTTATATTTAAATAAAATAAACTCGGAAAAAACATACCTGGAAAACATATGTCCCAACTCTCCCCCCACTTGAATCAAATTTCGTCCTCGAAATCCGTTGCTGCAAATAACTCTGGGTAATGCTTCCTCATCTCATCCTCGATTGGGTTCATATAAAAACCCTTCTAATGCTTCCACTGCACCTTCACCAAACCCACTACCTTGTTGTGCAAGGTCTTCCTCTTCTTGTCAAGAATCGCAACTGGTCTCTCTATATAATTCATGCGCTCATCAACTTGAATGTAATCCAAGTAAACTGTTATGTAATCATCCGCCAAACACTTCTGCAGCTGAGAGACATGAAATATGCTGTGAATCTGACTAAGCTCGGCGGGTAGATCCAATCGATACCTAACCTTTCCCACCCGGGTGATAACTCTAAACGGGCTAATGAATCCAGGGCCTAACTTGCCCCTCTTGTAGAACCGGATGACACATTTCCAATGCAACTCCTTCAGAAACACAAAATATCTAACCTGAAACTCGAGATCGGAACGTCGCCCATCAACGTAACTCTTCTAGTGACTCTGTGCGGTCTACAAGCTACCTCGTACCAGCTGAATCAACTAAGTATTCTTGAGTGCTACCTTAGTATTCCCTATCACTCATTGTACGACCTCGCCCCAACTAATCGGGGTCCGATTCGTCCTCCTGTAGAGCATCTCAAATGGAGGTCGATCAATACTAGCGTGATAAATGTTGTTGTACGAGAACTCATCCAAAGGAAGATAAGTATCCTAGCTCCCACCAAAATCTAATATGTAAGCCCTAAGCATGTCCTCAGGTATCTAAACAGTCCTATCGCTTCTGTCCGAGGGTGATTAGCCATGCTGAAATGTAGCTAAGTACCCAAATCCTCATGAAATTTCTTCCAAAACCTGGAAGTGAAGCAAACATCTCGGTTAGAAATTACTAAAACAGATAGTCCATGCCGTGCAACTACCTTCCTAATGTAAATATATGCTAGCTTCTCAGCAAAATACTCTCCTGGATAGGGATGCAGTGAGCACTCTTGGTCAATCTATCCACAATGAACCAAATAGAATCCACTCCATGCGCCATCCTTGGTATATTAGTGATGAAATCCACGAATATGTGCTCTCATTTCCACATGGAATATCCAACGGTTGCAACTTTCTGGTGATACCTTTGATGCTAGGCATTGACTTTTTGGAAATTCAAGCACCTCTCCACATAACATGCCACATCCCGTTTCATATAACCAATAATCAAGTATGAGATCCTTGTACATCATCATCGCACCAAGATGAATCGAAAATCTCGATTTGTGAGCCTCCTCTATCAAGGTTTTCCGAGTCCCATTCAGATAAGGAACCCAAATCCTCCTATGAAAAGTTCATACTCCCTATCGGTCACAATCAAAAGAGGAAACCTGGCCCACGATTCGTTTGCTCTTCCGATGTTCCTCATTCATTGCCTCAGTCTATGCCTCTCTAATCTACTCCAAAAGAGGAGTAACAACTTTCATCCTCAAACATAAGTACCTGATAGGAGCACCAGTGGCCTTTCAACTCAAGGAATCGACAACCAAGTTGGCCTTCCTGGGGTGATATAAGATCTCATAGTCATAGTCCTTCACTACATCAAGCCACCTGTGCTGCCTCATATTCAAATTTGGCTGATCCATCAAGTAACTCAAACGCTTGTGGTCTTTGTAGATGGTACAAAAAACCCCATACAAGTAATGATGCCAAATCTTAAGGGCAAAAACCACAGCCCCCAGCTCCAAATCATGCGTAGGATAATTCGCCTCATGAGGCTTCAGCTGCCTCGAAGCGTACTATTCACAAACATAAAAACATAAGCATAAATAATGCAAGCATTAAATAATATAATAGGGATACATACCACTGATAACATATGGTGCTGCTCAGGCCTCCTCGACCGTCAAATGGAAAGCTTAACTCTTCACCACAAGAGCCTCCGCCTTGCCTCACGAAAGTTAGTAATCCTCAATGTAGCTGGAGCAGGTGCCCTAGCTGCTCCTCCAGATAATCTTGGGCAATCGGCCTTCTTGTGGCGCGTCTGATTGTAGTGTAAGAATATCAGTGCTCCACTAGTGCAATCTTTGTTGTAATGTCCAGTCTGGCTGCATTAAAGCAGCTTCTCCCTTCTCCTGGAAACTTCCCTCATGAACCCTCCAACACTTTCCGCAATGGCCATGGCCCTGCCGGCCTCTAGATCAAAAATTAAAAGTCTTGGTCCACTTTGATAGGCCTTCTGTTGTCTGAAAAAGAGTTGGCTTCCGCTTCTTCCAAAGCTCCAACTCAATCTCCCGCTCACGGGCTCTGTTAATCATATCCTTCAGGGTCCTGTAACCCGAAATGATAACAAACTTCTCGATGTCATCCCTCGACATATCACGATATCTGGTCTTCTTCATCTCCTCGTCTGCACCATACTGAGGAACCAATAAATCCTTCTCCCTAAACATGACGGTGATCTCTTACAAACTCTAAATCGCATGACGAAGGTCCTGAAACTACCTTACCAACTAATACACCTCAATAGATGGTACAAACTATGATATGAGTCTAGTAACAAAATTTGTCCAAGTCATGACCTCAGTGGCCTCAGCTCCCAAATCATGATCAATCTCCTCCCACCAGTCACGAGCTCTGTGTCTCAGAAGGCAAGCCACAAACCTCACCTTCAACCTCTTAGGGCTGAAGCTTATCCGAAAAGCACTCACGATATCTGCAATCCACTTTCTTCTAGAAATGGGGTCCTTCTTCCCGAAGAACTCAGGATCCCTAAAAGCATGAAACTCTCGAAAAGTGAGAACACAAGCCCTATGATGACCAATGGCTAACTCTGTACGAAAGGCAAACTCTCGAAAAGTGAGAACACAAGCCCTAGGACGACCGTACTCGTGAAGCTCAGCATCACTAGGTCTAGAACCAGAGCCTGAAGCAGAATTAGAACAAAAAACAACTCATACTACAAACTCCTTATATTCTCTGTGACTTTCCTTGATTCGAGTATGGATCTTATTCTTTTAGTAGTACGGGACCAAACTACCTTCCACATCTATTCACAATTTCCTCAAGAATCATCCCAAATTTTCTAAGTCACTCCCTTATGACTACTCACACTTTGGCTACATCGCTAAACAACACACATGACATACTAAAGATACTTCCTAGGATCTCCTAGGATTCTATTCTCCACATGTGGCGAAAAATCTATGCTGACACCGACAGCCATCCAATGAGTACAGGTCGTACATAGTTGCAATAAAATTAACGTTCGAATAGATGTCTCTACCATAAGGCCTTTATCAGACAAGAACATGCAATAAGGCTATCTAGTCTTAACTATGTACCACCCTAGAGCATTCATCAAAAAATTATTAGTATCAACACAAACCCTAAAGCACCTAATCAATCCACACATATTAGACATAAAAAGGCATCTCTCCTAACAAGCATTCTATCATGCAATTCTGAGCATATCCTTAGCCCTATTCTTTCATGCAATTCACTTATTAGCATACTAAAACGTAACATTCATTTATGGGTATTTTGGGAATCACTTACTAGAGCTCGGTTAATTGCATGCATCACATCCCTTTCTTTATAAAAAACCTTTTAAGAAAATCGTTTTCTTTTAAAAGATTTCATTAATCCTCAGTTTGAGTTCAGACACACCAGAAAGTATGTCTGAATCCCTCAAACCAAGGCTCTGATACCAACTTGTAATGTCCCAAAAATACTAGGTAAAAGTTTCATTTCTATACAACCCAAAACATTCATTCATTTGTTCAAAAGACAGTCAAATCGTAATTTAAACATTAAACTGAAAGCATAAAGCTTAGCGAGTTCCATAAAATACATATAAACATACATGCCCTGCCCAAAAACATAGTGGGCCCCGTCGAAGAGTATAACGGGCCCCGTCCAACATACATGTAAGAGGCGCAAAGACAATATATCATCCTACATAGTATAGTGAGAAGACTCACCTCACGCTCGAATCAAATATACCACAGCTCGTATAGTCGAGAAACTGGTGCTACAACCCACCTAAAGAAACAACCAAGGTCAAACCTTAGTATAAACTCTTAAACTAGAAATTTAACCAAAATTCAACCCTCAGTTGTACTCCATGTCGTGGTAGCTTCACGACAAAACATTCATGACTAGACCAGCCACCACGTCGTGGAAAATATAAAAGGGAAACTTAATGGATTAAGATATTAACCCTAAATATTAATAGCTCAAAAGGTCAGATCTGAGCCTCCTCAAGTTCTTGATGGATAAAGTGTCACACCCCAAAACCGGAACGGCGGAAACGTTCGGGGGAGGAGGATGTCATGTTTAGTATCACAAATCATGCATCATAGTAAGCAAAGTAATAAACAACCATTTCATTAGAAATAAAGTGTTTACAAAGTATGTGGTTCACATAACATAGACTACAAAGTAAATAACAAAAAGACACGAAGCTATTATGCTCCATCTTCTGAATCCCAGAGCGCGTACCTGTCTACTGGTCTCCTGAGAATACAAGTTATTTTGAAAGCGTAGATCAGCATTTAAGCTGGTGAGTTCATAAGATTTTAGTGATGTAAGTAAGTTGTAAGAAAGTTGTAGTAAGTTGTAAGTTCTGTTTAGAAAAGTTCGCCTGTTCCTCCAGAAAATACTATATTTCCTGCTTTGATGAAAGATAAGTAAAAATGACTCTACAATCCTTTCTATGAGTACTAAATGGATACAAGTTATATAAAACCCAGAGTAAACAAACAATCGGTTGTGTGTATCTGCCCTAAGCCCACAACCAATCAAGGAACAGGAAATGAGGCCGAAGGCACACATCCCATTGGTTGTTAGATCCTTGTTGTATATAACCCTGGTGTATTCACTTGGTACTCACGGAGTTAACTGTAATAGTTCCTTTAATTTGATGTAAACATTCTTTAAGAAAACCCTTATTTCTTTTAGTAAAAATGGTAACCACAATAGTTCCTTCTATAATCCTTTCTATCTTCTTGCTCTCAGGGGTAACCATCCCGGGGCATAGTGCTGCTAGGTCGCTAAACCTGTCAGTGTAGGCCACTATGTCTGAGCCGACCATAGTGAGCTCCCATAGTTCTTGTTCCAGTTTTTGAACTTCGCCCATCGGGCAGTATTCTTCCAGCATTAACTCTTTTAGGTTCTCCCAACCTATTGAGTTAGCAACTGATAGGGTCAGTGAATTAACATGGCTGTTCCACAATGTCAGGGCTCTGTTGGAAAAGGTGCAGGCAGCAAACTTCACTTTGCTCCCTTCTGGGCACGAACAGATTACGAAGATCGAATCTGTTTTCTCGAACCATCGCATCAGAGCGATGACTCCACCATTTCCATTAAAGGACTTGGGTTTGCAGTTCATGAAGTCCTTGTACGAACACTCCCTTGGGTGTCCGTGATAATCTCCGGGGTTGGTTAAGTGGGTACCGCTACCAAATCCGAAGGTACCACTTTAGCCGATGTGAGCTAGAGCAGTTGCCACTGCAGTTGAAATCGCTGCTTGGATAGCAGCAGGATCGAACTGTGGAGGAGGTAGTGGCAGTTGAGTTGGATTTATCAGAGTAGTGTGTCTGTTTGATCTGGGAGGAGGCATCTTTGCTAAAAGAATACAAAGATGAGATGGAATAAGTCTATAGCAGTGGTTTATAAGCCGAAAGCTGAAAGACAAGGTTATCCTAGTTCTGAGTGTATCTGGTTGTGGAAACAATTCATAAAGGAAGTCTATACAAAATAAACTTTATGAATTTAGAAATGGCTATCCTCGAATGACTATCTGCGAATTGAATAACTGATACTAGTTGCACGAAAGAAAATAATCCTAACACATAATGTGAGCAGTGTTCCCACTAACTCATTTAGTTAACCAAGATTATTATTTATTAGTGTGACACATAAGACGTTTTGGTTACTTCGGCTGATCCTTCTTTGAAAGCTTCTCCTGAGCCTGCTCTCGTTCCTCCTTGACTCTTCTGTTGTCTACTATGAGGAAGTGGTTACATCTATCTGGGTTTGTCATGCGAGAATGGAAGTGACTAAAGAATCTATGAGATTAAGTGAAACATTATGGGGTGATCCTTACAGAGTCCTCCTATAATTGAACAATGTATACAAGTTGTATATAATTTAAGATTAAATAGACCTTCGACTAAGTGATTCTACTCCAAAACCACAACCAAACAAGGAACAGGTAGTGAAGCATAGATCACAAAGTCTAAGTCTATAAAATCTCAATTATATAAAACCATGGAAGTATACACTCCAAAATTATAGATCTATCCGTAAGGGTCTTTTAAGTTATCAGATAAGTTATTTATAGTACCTAAAATACTCCTATAGTATTTTAATGTAATGAACTTGGTATTTTTTAAACTTGTTGTCATGTTATAGTATCATAAAATACTCCCATAGTATTCCAACTTTGTGTACTGATCTAGAAATCCCTTGAATAGAGTTAGGTAAGTTTTAAGACTGTTGCAACACCACATCACTCCCAAACACATGTCGGTCACATCTCGAATGAATATAGTTAATCAGGCTATATTGATCCTAGATATGATTACATAACTGTCCAGGTTTGACAGTAGTGTTCAACCTTTAAATACTTCTGTTCTGTTCTTCTTGTGATACTTGTTCTAGTATGTATATATGTATAAGCATGTATGTATACTTTTATAAGGTATCATTATATATTTAAAATATATTATTATCCAGAGCACTTCGGCCCCATTGTATTTATAGTTGTATATCTTTTATCGGTTGATATACTTAGTTCACTATAAACAATGCTCGGATACCAATCTGTCACACCCCAAAACCGGAACGGCAGAAACGTTCGGGGGCGGAGGACGTCATGTTTAGTATCACAAGTCATGCATCATAGTAAGCAAAGAAATAAACAACCATTTCATTAGAAAGAAAGTGTTTACAAAGTATGTGGTTCACATAACATAGACTACAAAGTAAATAACAAAAAGACACAAAGCTATTATGCTCCATCTTCTGAATCCTAGAGCGCGTACCTGTCTACTGGTCTCCTAAGAATACAAGTTATTTTGAAAGAGTAGATCAGCATTTAAGCTGGTGAGTTCATAAGATTTTAGTGATGTAAGTAAGTTGTAAGAAAGTTGTAGTAAGTTGTAAGTTCTGTTTAGAAAAGTTCGCCTGTTCCTCCAGAAAATCCTATATATCCTGCTTTGATGAAAGATAAGTAAAAATGACTCTATAATCCTTTCTATGGGTACTAAATGGATACAAGTTATATAAAACCCAGAGTAAACAAACAATCGGTTGTGTGTATCTGCCCTAAGCCCACAACCAAACAAGGAACAGGAAATGAGGTGGAAGGCACACATCCCATTGGTTGTTAGATCCTTGTTGTATATAACCCTGGTGTATTCACTTTGTACTCACGAAGTTAACTGTAATAGTTCCTTTAATTTGATGTAAACATTCTTTAAGAAAACCCTTATTTCTTTTAGTAAAAATGGTAACCACAATAGCTCCTTCTATAATCACTTAGTTTATACTAGCTATATATAATCTAATATCGAACAGATAGTTAGTTGCGTGAATCTACCCTAAGCCCACAACCAAACAAGGAATAGGAAGTAAGGCGGAAAGCACACATCCGACTACCTAGCGGATATTAAATATATATAACCCTGATCTATAAACTAAGGTATTATAGAATTAACCACCTAAGGTCCTTTAAGTTATACTGGTTTAATAAAATGGATTAAACCTTTACTGGTATGTTTCTAGTTTTGACTACCAAATGTTCTATTTGAAAGGTATGTTTTGTACTAGAAAACGGTGCATTGAATTAGTGTCCTATGACCTGACCCATACATGGTACTCCTTATGATTACTTGGTGTATACGGAATATATACATAGCTAAGATCGGATAGATAGTAGGTTGGGTGAATCTGCTCTAAGCCAACAACCAAACAAGGAACAGGAAATGAAGCGGAAATCACACATCCTACTACCTGTCGGATCCGCTTAATATATATCCATGATGTATAGACTAAGGAATCATAAAGTTATCATTATAGGTCCCTTTCTACTGAATGTACTAGACTCGACTGTTCTGTTTGTCGCTTGAAAAGATGTAAGTTTTCCCTAGTTTATAACTATCTTAACTCGAAAATAGTTTGCATTAACTTTCAAGTGGAACTGTCACAATATGAAAGTAATTGGAAAATGTAAGTACACAGTTGTGTTTTGAATTGAAAAACTGAAGTACTGAGTTCCTTAAAACAAGTTTGTTTTATTAAGGTCATAATGTGATGAATAGTACCCATACTATACGCTCTCCCTGCAAGAGATTCTGGTTACCAAACGCGACTTCCGCAAACATATTGCTAAGCCGTGTAAATTCATATTAAAGTTATATGATCATGTATACCCAATTTACTATCACCTTTTGTTTAGAACAATGAGTTAGTGATTATTGGTATAATTAGATCCTATATTGTTCTTCTGCTATAGCATCTTAGTATGTTCTTTCTGTTATAGTATCTTAGTATGTTCTTTTTGTTATAGTATCTTAGTATGTTCTTTCTGTTATAGTGTATTGTATCTTACTCCCTGTTTCTCTTTATAGTATGTTCTAGTATCTAGTATGAACTGAACCCCTAAACTATACCTATTATAGTTTACTACTATGTTTACTTGAACTGTTACTGAAAAGACTCACTTATCTACTAAGTTATGATTGTACTTATAAATGGAGTTTTATAAACTATAAAGTAACATAACTTAAAAAGAGTTTTTGAAATGTTTTGATCACTTATAAAAACATAAGCAATCCTTTGAAAGATGTTTATAACAAACATTTACACAATTATCATTGTGTTCAACTTGTATCCCCCCCTTAAAAGCATTTAAAACAGTTTAAAAGATTGATTATAGGGGTATGAACTCGCCTTATGTGGGTGATTCTAATGAATATGCGCGTAAGGATGAGAAGTTCCACGAATGAAGTCCCGAGACACAAACAATTCCTAAATGACATATATGGCATGTATTGGCATGAATATAGTGTTTAGAAGCAACTAACATGCAAGGAAACACTCTTAGGGACTAGGAAACACTTGGACCAAGTGTTAGAATCATATGTGATTCATCAAATGGGTGTTTACGGCCACACATAGGTGTTTACGGCCATGATGTTTACGGTCTAGGGTGTTTACAGCCAAGGGGTTTACGACCAAGGGAGTTTACAGCCAAGGGGTTCACGGCCAATGGAGTTTACGGTCGTAAACTCCTGGAGATCATCCTCAAATCGCTTTCCAAGCATTTAGGCTAGTGATTCTACTAGGTAGCAAGTGTATGGAAGGAATACTCACCTTTGGGAGGCTTTATGGAGTTCACGGCCACTAAGAACAAGTGTGTGTTCTTGGTGTTCTTGGTGAAAGATGAAGATCTTGAAGATCTACTCAAAAAGATGATTTTTATGGATGGAATCAAAGGGTGATTCATGAATAAGAAGGATAACAACAACTAGATGGAAGAATCACTTACTTTTTGAAGATCGGGAATCGAAAATCTTGATGATACTTGAGAGAGAAATCAAGTGTTCTTGAGGTGAAAGTGTAAGAAATGAAGAAAAGTGAAGGAATATGATACTTAGAGGCATGAGTTTACGGCTGGCAAGAGTTTACGGCCGTAAACTCCTTGTTTGCGGCCGTAAACTCCTTGAGATGGAGTTTATGGCTTGAATGATGCACAGTGAACTCAAACAGATACTTCCTAACACTTTATCTCTTAAGGTAACCGACTTAAAACACCTTAACAGACCCTTAACAGGGCTAAAAGATAGCAGAAACGAGTCTGACACATGGTTGAATTGAATGGTTGGACTTACGAGGCAAAAAATTTCGGGTTGTCACATAAAGTTTCCAACTTTATCCATTAAGACACCCTAATAAGTCACGATCTCTAAACCTAAGTTCTTAATGGTTGCACCAAATGCATGGACACCAAACTAAGTCATGTAAGACCATTTTCAACTAACACCATGGTGTAGAAGCCAAAAAATGCACTCAAAGGCTCTAGAGTTCACTCAAACTCCAAGAATAAGAATATTGTGACCAAAAAGCTCATAAAATAACCTAGAACATGATCTAGAGCATTAATGACAAATTTTGAGACTTTATACTTCCAAAAGGCCAGAAATGTGGTGAAGATGTTGGATCTAAGTTGGAACTAGGTACACAAGCAACAAGGTGGACTCCTTTTTCCTTCAACCTTCATAAAAGTGGATTCACACACTCAAAACATACATATAAAGACTAGGATTTGGACGGGGATCAAATTTCAGAGGATGGAGGTTGCAAAGTGAGGCAACCCTAAGAGTCAGTGCCTTTAAATATCACATAAATTTTGGAATCTATGATTTTGAACACCTACCATCACCACGTCGTGACGAATGCCTTTCCTTGTCGAGGTGCATCGCAAATGCCCGTTTCTTAAAACCAAAATGCAACATCGTGGTCACTCCGTCACCATGTTGTGGCCAAGCCAAAACCCCAAAACTTACATTTAAATAAAATAAACTCAGAAGTGTTGGATTAAAGTGTCTAAGCACATAACTAAATTTGTATATTCATGCAATTAAAAACATATTCCTTTTTGGGTTGCCCTCATAGCTAAAAATGGTATAGAATAACTTTTGGAGAATGAGGAAATAATTTGTTAATTTATTATGGTTAATAAATAACTAGAAATTGATTAGAAAATGTAATATTTAATTAAGAATTAATCAGAATTAATTTTTGGTTAACTGAAATTAATTTTAAGTGAAAGGACTGAGTTGTAATTATTTAATAGTTGAGAAATGGAGAGGTTCCAGAATCTTCCTAGTTTTGATGAATTTTGAGTTCCATAAAGGGGATTCTGGATGCTTCCAAATGATATAAGGAAACTAGATATTCACTTATTTAAAATAATATTATTTTATGTTTAAATCCAGGGTTTTCAGGGTTTCTATGCAACTATATAAAGGGTCCTCCATCTATCTCTCTAGTGAAGGCATAGCCGAAATTATCCTCTCTCCTCCTTTTTCATAAAAGTCTTCTAGTTTTTAGGGTTTGGGTGTGAGCCATTAGAGGCATCATACTTTTGGTGCTAAGCTTTCTGAAGTTTTAGAAGGGAATCAAGGGTATTGTTTGTTATAAAAATATAAAAGTTATCTATCCCTTACTTATAATTTTTGATTAGAACATAGGGATCTTGTAGTTTCAAAATATGTTGTTATTTATGTGCAAAAACATAGATCCTTTCGGTTGCATGTACCCTTACTTGTAACCTATAAATTTCATCAGTGGTATCAGAGCCATGTCTTGCAATTAAGAGTGCATGATAAATGAAACACAAAATATTCGAATGGCGTGCCAAGTTTTTTTTGGTTTTTTCTGTTATTTATCTGCTAATTCGAATCTAGCTAGTTTTTTTAGTGATTACCTGGATTTTGAACTGCTAAAATCCGAATTTTAATGTTCTAGATATGATTATAATCCTAATCCTAAATTTATGGAGATAAATAAGGAAACCTAACTTTTACTTATAAGATAATTAAATAAGATTATCCTATATGGATATTGATATACATAAAATTAATTAAATGTTAATCAAAAGAAAAATATAAAATCCATAACTGGATTATATGATTTAACTAATTTAATTAATTATTTAATTAAAAGATAAATATAAATCATATTAGGGTTTAAAAGATTAATTAATTAATAGTTAATTTAGATAATTAATATTTAAAGCATTACGTTTAAAATGTTTAAAGTACACCCTTTACATATATAAAACCTTAATTGTATATTTATAACTAAAAGTCAGTCTATTCAATAGTATGCCTCATTCACGAAGCCACACTATAAGAGAGGTATAAAGAAATAACATATAAAATGATCGTTGAATGGGTGTCCTTTTCACCAACCGCTTCTTTGTGTGGTGGAGAGTTGTTAGCCGAACGGTTTTTATAAGACATAAAGAAGATTAAAAGTATAATATAAAGTAATAGAACCTTTTTCAAAATCTCACTCTAGTTACTTTAGGAAAAACGTAAAATGTATGCTAATCCATGAAAACTATAACACTTGTTCTAAGTATGAATTAATCCATTATATTTTTAAGTCTTCATTTTGGGTTACCACGGTGTGGTGGAGCCTCACGATGTTGTGGCCATGTTTTCAAGAATCATGGGATTTAAAGTCCCGTCACGGCGCGGCCATATGTGCCACGATGTGGCAGTTGATTTTAAAGAAACCCTAATTTCTGGGCTTTGCACCCTATTTAAAGGAACGAGGAGGCTAGGGTTTATTCATCCTCATCCTCCATCACTCTCAAACCCCCAGAAACCCTAACCCTTATCTTCCTTGAGGCTTTTGGAGCTCATTGTCTAGCTTTTGGTGGTTTAGAAGGAAGTAGAAGAAGATTTTGTGCAAGACTTTGGTGGTCTAGAGTTATTTTGCTTAATAATTCTTTTATTGGATTTTTAGTGGAGCAAATAGATAAAGTTTGAAACTTTATGACATTTAGGAGTCCCAAGGATATTAAATCTCATAGATGGTTGTGATTTGGAAATCTTCCATGAGCTTTAGGTCCCATTTTTTTAACCTAGATTTGAGGGAGGACATGCATGAGGCATGCTTATCCATAAAGTTCACATTTGTAGGGATCAATAGGACCCCTAGAAGCTTTCTAGAACATTTAGGCTTGTATCCTTTGTGATTAAGGAAATAAAGGATGAGTTATACCTCTTAAATGACCTTTAGAACATAGATTTAGAGATCTTGTCTTAATGGATAACGTTGGAAACTTTATCCATCAAGACGGGTAGGAGTAGATATGGGCTTTTAAGCCCTTGAAAATGTGTTAAGAGCATTATACCTCGAATAAGCCATTCAGACTAGTCCCCACGACGTGGCACTAGCTCGCCACGGCGTGGCTACCAGAGACCAGTCGACTGTTTTGAAGTTTCATGCCCACAGCATGGCCAAGGAAGGCCACGACTTGGTGGGGTGCTGATGGAATTTTGACTTCTTTGACTTGGATCCAGACTAGGTTTAGAACTGTACGCCACGACGTGGCCAAGGATGGCCACGACGTGGAGGTCAGCTAAAATTGAATTTGTCTTTGTCCGTAGACTTTTTGACATGAGTTAAATTTTGGTCAACATTTAGTTTTTGGAAATTTTGAATAAAGGTCTACCTTTTATGAATGTAGGTGGGGTATAGCATCTGTGTTTCGGAAGAGATAGCAGTAGCATTTGATTATCGTCTGAAAGGTAAGTCTCTTCACTCTACTTGTGGGTCGAAGGCAACAACCCCGACCCAATGGTTTATGTATGTTGGATGGTAGTTGTCTTTGTGACTCTTGCATGTATTTGTATGTATACCGGGCGGGGCCTGATGTCGGGCTAGGCCTGATGAATACCAAGCGGCGCCCGATGTATACCGGGTAGGACCCAATGAATTTCGGACGGGGCCCGATACTTTTATTGTATGTGGTATTTTGGGGAAGTCACTAAAATTTGTGCTTACAGTTTTATTTTTATGTTTCAGGTATTTCTGGTACGAAAGGGTAGACCTCGACGTGATTGCATCACATCCTATGGTGTTCCGCATTTTATAGCATTGTTTTGTACTCTGATAATTATTTGATACTTCTCTATACTTTGACGAGTATTTGGGGTGAATGAATGCTTGTTTTAGTTGACTTAAACTAAAATTTACTTAGTATTTTTTGGATGTTACAAGTTGGTATTAGAGCCTGGGTTTGAGAGATTCGGGAACACTCTCGGGTGTTTCTGAACTCAAAGCGAGGAATTGATAATATTTTCGAAAGAAAATGAATTTTCTAAAATATTTTTATAAAGAAAAAGGGATGCGATGCGTGCAATTAGTCGAGTTCAAGTAAGTATTTCCCAGAATACCCATACATGTTTATTTGTTTTAGTGTGTATATATATATATATATATATATATATATATATATATATATATATATATATATATATATATATATATATATATATAGCATGCTAGATTAGGGCTAAGGATCTGCTCAGAATTGCATGGTAGGATGCTAGGAGAGATGCCTTTGTATGTCGGTTGTATGAGCCTTTAGAATGGCACGCTAGTATGAACTTCAGATGATTAGATAGAGTGGCATGTTTAGGCAGTGTACTGGTTTAGAACTCGATGCTTGAACGCTACTTTCTATGTGCTTTTAGGAACCTCCACTGGTATCAATTAACTATCAAGTGAATATTGTAGGTTACATGTTATAAAAATTATATAATTTTAGAAAGTTAGGTTTAACTCTATTGTGCAGCTCTTATGTGAGTCCAACCGTTGTAGTGTGATACCTTGCAGTTAAAGAATTATCTAGTTCCTGTTGCATGTTATTATATCCGTAAGGTAGTTAGTGAGTATAAGTGGGAGTTTCTTCTGCAGGTGATGGAGGAGAGAGGTGTGGAGGGAATCCTTGGAGAACCTAAGAAGCATGTTAGCGTGCCGAACGCATATTTTAACAGAATTGGAGAGTATTTTATGGTAAAGGAGTAACTTAGAGGATTTGGGGCGATCCTTGAGCAAAGTACATATAGGCGTGGAAGGTAGTATTGGGCTTGTATTACTGGAAGCACATGATCTATACTCAAAACAAGGGAAGTCACAAGGATACTAAGGAACTTGCTAAGTGTGGAAAATTCTTCGAGTGTTTTCTAATGGCTGCATCGTTTATTTTCAGTATCATGGTCACTCGAAGTGGTTCAGGACTTGGTGAAGGATCGAGTTCAGGCTTTGGAGTCACACTCTTGGATGATCAGATGTGAGAGTTCATTTTACCAAAGATCACTCACAATATTTTGGTGCAGACTCATCTGATCTTTGGTCCGATCAAGGAGGGAATTATGAAGATGTTGGATGAGCATCTGGGCAATCCGTATTGAGATTGTGGCTATGGTGCTTGCATGCTCTCTGACCTTTCGAGAGTTTCGTGCTTGTGGGGCTCCTGTGTTCTTCGGTAGGAAGGATCCCATTATCAGCAGGAGATGGTTGGCGGACATCACGAGCTCTTTCCAGACTAGCTTCTTCCCCGAGGGGTCGAAGGTCAGATTTCCATCCTCTCTTTTGATGGAAAGAGATCGTGATTGGTGGAGGATGTAGACCACGCCTTGGGAGGCAGGTCTGTTGAGACGATGAAATAGGAGGATTTTACGACGAGATTCAGGGCTGAGTTTGCACCATTGATCGAGGTTCGGCAGTTGGCGAGGAAGTTTTAGAACCTTCGTCATACAACTGAGTCTGTGGCGTAAGTCACCGTCATATTCCGCGAGGTACCATGAGATGCTGAAGGATGAGATTTGAGAGTTTGTTAGCATGTCCATGTTGGAACCTGAAAGTGAACTTCTAGCAATCCTAAGTACATATTCCGAAGGCTGTTGGTTCCGAAGGAAGATGTGATCCGGAACCTGTCCGGAGCTGGAGAAAAGGAATGAAGTATTTTGAAGAGGAACACATTCCGGAGCTGATCCTGGAGTCCGGAATGCATGCTGATCCGGACCAAACTTTTATCTCCGGAACATTACTTGTCCGAAATGAAGTTGTTTTGTCTCTTATGCATTTATTACTTTTGTCTTGTATTTTGATGTAACGTTTCATAGGACTTAGTCTAAAGTTGATTTAGGACAATCAGAATCTCAGACTTGTATCTTTTGTCCGGTCCTACGTAAACACTTGGGTTAATTCACTGTAACATTCTCTCCTATATATAGGAGCATTCAATACAAGTCAACAACGGATCTTTCACTCACTTTTGGCACTTACTCTTATCACATTTAAAACATTCTTCTTGTTCCTTATTTATTAACTTTACCTTGATCACTATTTACTTGTTCTCAATTAATGTCTTGATCATTTGTTGAACTAATTATCTAAGACTTGACTGGTCTTTCCAGTCTCGACTTGAACATCCATTTTATTAAGCAGACATTGATCTCAAGCATTCACTCAAGGTTTGAGTTTTCAAACATTGTCCATGCGCAAAGATCTTGTTCTCACAATTGGTATCAGAGCTCGAGTGGTTCTCCTTTGAATCCATAAGATCAGATTATAGTTGGTTTGAATTTACCTTGGTATTTCAACCATTTCTGTGTTAAGGATAAAAGTTCTTCTATATACCACTTAAGCTTGAACATATCTTGACTTCAATGGCTGCTTCAAATCCTCAGCAAATGATTTCAATGCAAATCGCAAATAGCGTGGGTGGCCCTACACGTGCCCCATTGCTAGTTGTTGAAGAATATGATCATTGGAAAGTTAGAATGGAAAGGTTTTTACTAGCCAAAGAGAAAGGTGAACAAATCTGGAGATCCGTCAAAGAAGGCCCTCATGTTCCTATAAGAACAGTTGTAAGAGATGCACCTGCTCAGCTCATGCAAGAGGATGAAGTTCTTCCAGCCCCTCTAACTGCTGATGATATTGAGAAGTTGCATGTTGATCAAGTTGCCTTCTCAGAAATGGTGTTTGGTGTTCCTCCATCACTCTTTGAGCACATCAAGCTATGCAAATCAGCCAAAGAAATTTGGGACACTCTTCAGGATCTGATTGAAGGTTCCGAAAATATGAAGGAAAAACGCCTCACCTCAGTTTTCAATGACTTTGACACCTTCACCACTACTCTAGGTGAATCTGTAGCCTCAGCCTCCAACCGATATCGAATCATTGTCAACAACATGACTGCTCATGGGATTGTTCAAACTCCTCTCGAGTACAATCTCAAGTTCATTAACAGTCTTGGTAAAGGATGGGGAAATGTAAAGTCCTGTCTTCAAAGCAATGGTTCCTTAAAAAAATTGAAACTCTATCAAATTTTTGATGAGCTTCAAGGACATGAATCAAACGTTGCTCAAACCATAAGAGAAATTTCCGGAGGACCACGTGCTCTAGTCAGTTCTTTTGAATCAACCATTCCGAACCCACCTGCTCCGGAACCTTACAAACCCACTGTTCCATTAACTCAGTCATCCTTAACTTCTTTACCCACACACATTTATCCTGATGATGATTCCGAAACCTTAGATTCTGAACTCCGTTTCCAACAAGAATTTGCCTTACTCTCAATGAAATACAAACGACCTTTCAATCCCTCTTACAAACCATACCAAAACAGATTCAACGCTCCTCACCAAAACCATCCTCAACCATATTCTGCTCCGGAACCAAAACACACCTCCGAAAATCCTCCTGCATACAAACCTAACCTCACTAAACCAAACTCAGCTCCGGAATCTTCTCAAAATTCCAACTCAGAAAAACCAAAGATCTTGTGTCATAAATGTGGTCATGCAAACCACTTTGCCAAAGATTGTCTAGCTGATGCTCCACAAAAACCAAAAGTCAAGGACTCAGCTTATTATGTTCGAAGAGCACAAGAAATGGCTGAAAGTGAGAAGGCATTTGTTACTACTGTTTCAAGAGATGTCGAAGGATATTGGTCATCCGGAGATGATGGTGATTTAGTGATTGGAAGAAACATGTGTTTGATGGCAAGACAAACGGTTGAATGTGATGAAGGTTATTGGTCTTCTGGATCCGAAGATGAAGATGATGTTGCTGAACCGTACTATTGCTACATGGCCACTAACGATCCACCAGGTCGAAGCATTGTTCAGCAGGTAAAATCCATGATCTCTGATAATAATTTTGATTTGACTTTATGTGAACCTTATCTGACCCAGATCCAAACAGATATGAACACCATCTATAAAGCCTATGAGTCTGCCATAGAAGCCAGTGAGAAGAAATACTGTGAACTAAGTCGTCTTAGATTACGTTTTGAGGATAAGAAATTGAAAATCGAGTCTCTAGAGCATGAACTTGTAATGTCAAAAGATGAATGTATCATTTTGAAAGATAAGTGTGAAATCACTTACTCTGAACGAAATATTTTGATCTCTGATAACAAACGTCTCAATGCCAAAATAGATGCTTTGCATAACTCTGTAGACATGCTTGAAGCTGACATTCAGATAACTCATAATTTTCATCATCCATGGTCCAAAGCTCCTGGTCTCGGAAGCGAGTTTTCGAAACCAATTGTTAGTCCCCTGAAGGAATTGCAAAATTTGACATTCATGGGAGAGGTTCCGAGCATTAAACATTCGGACACTCCTGTCTCTCCATTGTCACCCCTTCCGGAGGCTAAAAGATCTTTTGAGTCCCTAATTCCTGAGTTCCAACCAATAGTTGTCAAATGTCCTGATTCCACGCCTCTTCCGCCTCTGATAAACCTGGACCTGAATCGAACCACGGAATATCATTATAGTCTTCCAAATTGTGTAGACTATGTTCCTAAATGCAATCACGTCAACAACTGTGTGATTGAGGAAATTATTCCGGAAACAACTGAAGTCAATGCCTCGAAATTTGTATGGGCATCTTTAGATGATAAAGTTGAAGTCTCAAGCAATGTGTCCTCTGATTCGTGTGAATCGGACTCCGTAGTTTTTTCAAAGACCAAATTGGTTCCCATTACTCCTGAGTTTACAAATCCATCCAAAGGACAAACTTCTGGACCCTCTCCTCATCCTAAGAGAAAACCAATGTTGAATAGAAAAGATGTTGTAGATCCCAAGGTAGAAGCTAGAAATGCTTACAAAAAGGAAATTAAGACTAGACAAAATTCCAGGTTCCTTGCTAACTCTAAACCAAACTCATCTCGGAACAACACAAGGAAGTCCTTGTGTCAAAACCATAGTCAAAACTCGTTTGTTCCCACAAGGATCCTAAAAAGACCTTCCGAACCTCCTGTTCGTTCGGAACGAAAGGAAGTCCTTAACTCCAAATCACCTCAAGCTCATGTTAATGTCCATGTCAAAACCATCCGAAATACTTCGCCAGCACCTCGAAATGTTTCTTCTGTCTTTATTGCAAAATCTGATGGCATAATTTTTAAACCAAAAATTTCAAAGAACAATGTGTCATCAAACAAATCCACAAGTTCAAAAACCACTATTTCAAAATATTCAAATAAAAATCTTGTGTGGAAAATCAAAACATCTGTTAACAAAACAACTGTCTCGGAGATGACAAAAACTGTCAATCCTTCGGATACCAAAGTTCCGAAGAAGTCAGCTCCGAACCCATAAGTAGTTGAATATGACTACTGGATAGATGAAAAGACTTTAGCATTCTGTCTGTTTCCAAAGAACTCAAGTAATCTCACCAAGAAACACGTAGTTGTTCCAAAGTCACAATCAAAGTCCAAAGTCCATGCCTACGTCACATACGTCCCAAAGTCCCAAAGTCTAACTCACTAATTTTGCAGGCACTTTGTGCTTCGGAGCAAGAAACAATATGGTATATTGATAGTGCTTGCTCCATGCACATGACGGGGCAGAAGGATTTTCTGCGAGATTTAAAGCTTTCTCCAAATGCTGGTTACGTGACGTATGGCAACAACTCCAATTCTCAAATTCGTGGTTATGGAACTCTCACCAATGGAAACTTCTCTATTTCACAAGTTGCTTATGTAGCTGACTTGAAACATAATTTGATAAGTGTTGCTCAGCTCACTGACTCAAGCCGACGTGTGGAATTTTGCAAAAAATATAGCTATGTGATGACTGAAGACCGAAAAGAATGTTTGATAAAGTCTCTTCGTAACAAAAACATGTACCCACTTGACATCAATATGATTATCGGCAAACCGCAACTCTGCCTTCTCTCCAAAGTTGTTCCTGACGTCAGTTGGTTATGGCACCGAAGGCTCGCACATCTGAACTTTCGGTACATGAATGATCTTGTATTAGGTGAAATGGTAAGAGGTTTACCTCTTCTCAAGTTCGAAAATGATCATTTATGGGCTGCATGTGAGTGTGGTAAGCAATCAAAGAAGGGTCATCCTGTTATCATCGAAAAATCCATTTCGGATCCATTGGAACTTCTACACATTGATCTTTGTGGACCATCCATTGTAGAAAGTCTTCATCATAAGAAATACATTCTTGTGATTGTTGATGACTTTAGAAGGTTCACCTGGGTCTTCTTCCTAAGACTGATATCCGAAACAGCCTCTGAGCTCATCAATTTTATCAAAGGAATAGAAGTCCTTATCAAATTCCCAGTCAGAAGAATTCGAAGTGATAATGGTTCGGAATTTGTTAATTCCACCATTGAGAAGTTTCTCACAGAAAAAGGAATCGATCACAACTTCTCAGCTCGCTACACTCCCCAACAAAATGGTGTACTTGAAAGACGTAATAGAACACTTGTTGAAGCCGCTCGATCAATGCTGAACTATGCAAACCTACCACTCTATCTTTGGGCTGAAGCTGTATCCACTGCTTGTTTCACTCAAAATCGACGTACCATCAATCGACGTCTCAACATGACACCATACGAAGCAATGAATGGTCGGAAGCCAACGATCTCGTTCCTACATGTCTTCGGATGCAGATGCTTCATCAAAAACAACCGTGATCAGCTTACAAAGTTCCAACCTAAAGCTGATGAAGTTATCTTTCTAGGGTACTCTTCCAAATCCAAGGCTTATAGAGTTCTCAACCAAAGAACTCGTGTTCTGGAAGAAAGCTTTGATATTACCTTTGATGACAACTTTGTTCGGAATTCTGGTCCCACTCACGTCACAACTCACATCATGGAGTCTGATGCTCCTCCGCCAGGATGTCCGAACCCTCAAACCATTCTCGAGGTTGACTTTGAAACCCTCTTTGGTCCTTCCAAAACAACTCTTGATTCCGAATCTCGATCACGACCATCTCTGATTCCAGTTCCTCCTTTGGAAGCCCCAGTTTCTCATAACCTCTCCCGTTCACTTCCGAGCCTACCTCCATTTGATTCCGAACCGTTTCAACCTTCTCAGGTTGAGAGGGAGAATAATGCAAATCCCTCTCTTGAATCAAATGTGGATGGCTTCCAAGATGCAGCTGCTGATTTCGATGACTCAAATCCTCTCAACATTGATGAAAACAAAAATTTCTTTGTGTTTCCTTCTGATGATGATGTCAACCTCTCCGGTTCAGAAGTTCAGGGGGAGCATCATCCCAATATTCAAATCATTCAGGGGGAGCAAATCAATTCTATTGTTGATGTAGGATCTTCGGCTGCACAAGAACTCCCTCGATTGCATGT
Source organism: Lactuca virosa (assembly GCF_052849685.1). Classification (NCBI taxonomy): domain Eukaryota; kingdom Viridiplantae; phylum Streptophyta; class Magnoliopsida; order Asterales; family Asteraceae; genus Lactuca; species Lactuca virosa. The sequence goes on from NC_136433.1 coordinate 150,592,176, forward strand.
TTGGACGAAGGATCATCCTCCAAACCAAGTGATAGGCAATCCGAATGTTGGTGTACAAACTCGCTCAGCTACCAACATCCAAAATAAATGCCATTTTTCAGCATTCATATCCATGTTTGAACCCAAATCCATCAAGGAAGCATTAGAGCATGCTGATTGGATTACAACCATGCAAGAAGAACTGACAGAATTTGACCGAAATGAAGTCTGGACTCTCGTACCTCCTCCTCAACATCACCCTATTGTTGGTACAAGATGGGTATTTCGCAAGAAGCTAGACGATACAGGAGTTATCATCCGAAATAATGCAAGATTGGTAGCTAAAGGTTTCACTCAAATTGAAGTTCTTGACTACGACGAGACATTTGCTCCTGTTGCACGACTTGAAGCTATCAGAATCTTTCTTGCTTATGCTGCCCACAAAAGCTTCAAAGTTTATCAAATGGATGTTAAGAGTGCTTTTCTTAATGGTGAACTTGACACTGAAGTATACCTTCAACAGCCCCCCCATATTTATTAATCTTTCCTTTCCGATCTACTGTTATAAACTCCGAAAGGCTGTCTACGGACTCAAGCAAGCTCATCGGGCTTGGTACGAGACACTCACCGATTTTCTCAAGCGCTCAGGTTTTCAAAGAGGTATACTTGATCCCACTCTATTTCGAAGATCAAATTGAAAGCATCTCATGCTGGTACAAATTTATGTGGACGACATCATTTTTGGATCTACGGATTCATCTATGGTTGCTGATTTTGCCAAACTTATGGTCAGTCGTTTCCAAATGATCATGAATCGAGAATTAAGCTTCTTTCTTGGCCTTCAAGTCAAACAGACTAACAAAGGTATTTTCATTCACCAAGAGAAGTACATTTCTGAGCTTCTCAAAAAATACTCTATGGACACCTGTGCCTCAGCCAAGGTACCTATGGTCTTCGGTCACAAAATCTTTGCCGACCCTTCGGGTGTTTCAGTAGATGAAAAGAAGTATCGTGGAATGATTGGATCCTTACTCTATCTCACTGCAAGTCGTCTGGACATCATGTTCTCAACATGCTTATGTGCCAGATTTCAAGTCAATCCGAAGATGTCTAATCTTTTGGCTGTGAAACAAATATTCCGGTACCTCAAAGGTACAAAGAACCTTGGAATCTGGTATCCAGCAAATGAAAGTTTCCTTCTGCAAGCTTACTCTGATTCGAACTATGGTGGTCTTCAACTCGATAGGAAAAGTACATCAGGAGGATGTCAATTCCTAGGTGGTCGTTTAGTCAGCTCGTCATCCAAGAAACAGAACTGCATTGCTCTCTCTACAGCTGAAGCTGAATACATTGCTGCTGCCAGCTGTACCTCTCAAGTTCTCTAGATGAAATCTCAACTCTTGGATTATGGTTACCGATTTCAACGAATTCCTATCTACTGTGATTCTCAAAGTGCCATTGCAATCTCTCACAATCCAATTCAGCACTCCATGACGAAGCACATTGACATTTGGTACCACTTTATTAAAGATCATGTTCTAAATGGTAACATCGAACTTATTTTTGTTCCATCTGACGATGAAATTGCTGATGTCTTTACTAAGGCATTAGACGAAACCAAATTTAATGGTTTTCTGAACAAAATGAGTATGATGATGCCTGATCCTCAATTCTTTCAGGAGACATGTTCTCTTTGATAGAAGTATTCAGAACAAAAATATGCTCCGAACTCAATTATTTTTGCTTCGGAACTATTTTCCCTCTAAATACATAGGATCCTTTTACCTCCCTTTTTTACTAATTATCCCTTGAGTTTTTAAGCTGTACAGTTCATTCTATTCATCACGACTATCAAGAACGACCATCATTATATGTTCACCTTCTTTCTTTCGGAAGAAGGTTGGGTCAACCGAACCTTGCCTGAATTTTGACATTTTAAGAAAGCGAGTTAAAGTTTCATACCAGGCCCTCGGTGCTTGCTTTAGACCATATACAGCTTTATCTAACACATATCAATGATCAGGGTATTTCTCGTTCACGAACCCAGGTGGTTGCTCAACATATACCGTTTCTTCTAGTTCTCCATTCAAGAAAGCACACTTCACATCCATTTGGAAAAATTCGAAGTTTTTATGAGCAACATATGCCCGAAAAATTCTAACTGATTCCAAACTTGCTACTGGAGCGAAGGTCTCCTCATAATCTATTCCTTCTTCTTGGCAATATCCTTTCACCACCAACCGAGCCTTATTGCGTATTACGTTCCCCTCTTTGTCCAACTTATTTCTGAAGACCTATTTTAAGCCGACCACTGAAGCATCCTTTGGAGTGGGAATTAACCTCCATACTCGATTACGTTCAAACTCATGGAGTTCATCTTGCATAGCTTGTACCCAATCAGCGTGATCAAGTGCAGCATTAACCGTCTTCGGTTCGACTTTGGATATAAACGAATTAAACATACAGAATTCAACCTTAGAGAATAATGCAGTTTGTTTCGCTTTCAATTGAGAACGTGTTAGAACTTTCTCAGATGATTCACCAATTATTTGTGCTTTTGGATGGTCCTTAGTCCATTTCATTAGAGGAGGGTAATTAGGGTCATAAGCTGGTTCGAACTCTGCGTTTACTTCTTCTTCAAGTTCTGATTGATCACCTTCGTCAGTTGTATTCTCTTTCTCCCCCTCAAATGGCGAAGTGTAACCTTTGTCAGGTTCACAGTTGTCCTCCTCTGTGGGAGTCGGATTCTCCCCCTCGATTGGACTATTATTGGGTGGGTTTGGAGTTGGATGCTCCCCCTCACCTGGACTTTTATGGGTTGGGGATGGAATTGGATTCTCCCCCTCGAAAGACATATCGGTTGTCTTTGGTGCTGATGAACTTTCCCCCTTGAACATTGAGCTGTTGTTTGGAGGGTCAGTTGAGGGTTGACCACCATTCGGTTTAGGAGGTTCATTTTCCATTTCTTTTGCAGCTTCATCTATGATCTTTTTGATATTGTCGATTTTGTTGTCTGCTGCTTTCGCCTCCGAGTGTGCAGCCTTCTCAGGTTCATCAAATAGCCTTATGTATTCTTCAAACAGGTTGGAAATTGGAACCGAGACTTGTCCTGATTCAGGAAATATTTCCCCCAAGGCACTTTCGCTTCTTTGAACTTTCTTCATGTAGTTATCATCAAAGGTTACATAGTATGTTTCTTCAATTCGTTTAGAACGTTTGTTTAAAACTCTGTATGCCTTTGAAGTGAGTGAATAACCAAGAAAAATCCCCTCATCAGCTTTGACGTCAAACTTGTTTCGGTTCTCTTTGGAATTAAAGATGAAGCACCTTGAACCGAATACGTGGAAAAATTTAACGTTGGGCTTTCGATTGTTCAGTATCACATATGGAGTTATTCAGAATCGTTTGTTGAGAAAGGATCTGTTCTGAGTGTAGCACGCGGTTGCAACTGCATCAGCCCAGAAGTATAGCGGAAGAGAAGCGAAGCTTAGCATGGTTCGGGCTGCCTCACATAAAGAACGGTTTCGTCTTTCAACAATTCCGTTCTGTTGTGGTGTATAGGGGGCCGAAAAGTTGTGAGATATCCCCTTTTCAGCCAGAAAATCTTCAAAGTCTTTATTCTTGAATTCAAGCCCATTGTCGCTTCTGATATTCCTCACGAGCTTTCGCAGCTGCACTTCCACTTGCTTGAATTCAACATAACCTTTTTAGATTGCTTCTCAATTATTTCAGAGCCCTCATCATCGAATGAAACCTTCAAACCTGTTCCCACAACTAATTGTGATACACTGATGAGGTTATGCTGCAAACCTTCCACATATGCTACTTTTCGAATCGAGAAGTCTCCGTTGGTTATCATTCCATAGCCTTTGATTGTGCCATACGAGTTATTGCCATACTTCACACATCCACCATCCTTTAGGGACCAAAACTCCCTTAGCTCTTCCTTCCTTCCAGTCATGTGACGCGAGCAGCCACTGTCTATATACCATTCGTCATCGAACTGCTCGTCACTAATCACCTGCAAATTCAAGCAGATTTAGGAACCCAAAGTTTCTTGGGCCCTAGTGAGTCTTTCAAAGAAAAAGGAATTGCAGTGGAAATATCAACCAAATAAGTTCTTTTTATTAGAGTTTATTGATCTTTTCTTTCGATGGTATACACCTTGATTTTGGTTTTATCTTGTTTAAATTTTGGTGTATTCGATGGTGTGTTGTTAGATGGCTTTGGAATTTTCTTTTGAATCTTAGGGTTAGCTGACTTTTTCTTATTATTGAAATCAGAATCTGAATTAAGCTTTCCCTTTCCTTTGATATCCTTGACTGGTTTCGGTTTATTTTGGGAGTAGGAAGGACCGAAATTAGTCTTGGGACCGAAACTAGACGTTCGGTTGTTATCCTTGTCGTTGCGACCGAAACTAGACGTTCGGTTCTGAGCACTAGTTTTGGAACCGAAAGTAGACGTTCGGTTCTGAGCTTTTGAATTGTGGGATCTTGGACTAAAATTTTCTTTTCCTTTTAGCTTTTCCTTTCCTTTGTCAATCGACGCTTTCTTTGAAGGAACGTAGTTAGGGTTTTGAGATTGCCAATACCGTTTTCGCTCATTCAGATTTTTCATGTATCTTTGATTTCTTTGGCGTTTCTGTTCAGCTAACTCCTTCTGAGATTTGTGAATATTGAAGCTTGATTTTGGCTTCTCCTTTTGAGTTTCGGTTGTCTTAGTTGTAACATTCGGTTTTCTTTTTGGTTCTTTAGGGATCTCTTTTGTTCCACTTGTGCTTGGTTTGTCGAAACTTGAGGGTTTGTTGATGGGTTCAGCAACATATCTTCCTTTTACCCTCCATGAGGTCTGCTCAGATAAGTCGATGGTTTCGTCTGCGTTATCAATAGGGGCTGACCAAAAGTAATCGTCACACCCTTCAGCATTGTCTTTGTTGACCATGATTTTCAATTCTGCTGTTTGTTTTGCAGTGACTCCTGTAACAGCATAGACCTGATTCGGCACAGTTTGAACCTTTTGATAAACCATAGATTTTTCTTTGAGTTTCTGTGGCTTGTCCTTTGACAGGCGAGCGTATTCAACCGAATTTTCAGATATTAGGGGTTTCTCATTCTCGGTTTCGCTTTTCATAAACTCAGAGCAATCAACTACGTCTTCTACTGAGATTTCGCTCATCTCACTTTCCTCATCAAATTCAGACATATTTTCTATATTCATTTTATGTTCTGAAATTAATTTGGCGTTTGACGAGTCAAATGATTGAATAGTCTCGGACTTAATTTTTAACCTATCATTTTCATCTAAAAGATTTTTGAGCATACATTTATGTTCCTTAGAGTCAATGAAGGTCTCTATCTTGTCCAGTCTGATTTTGTAAGCGATGGATGTCTCTTCTGAGGACACTATTGATTCACATTCAGCAATAACCTCATCCTCCTTAAATTCAAGGAAGGGTAAGATCATCTTATGAATCTTTTTCCCTATTTCACAACTTAGGTGCAATTGAGCAATATTAGTATATAAGCGCTTAGCAATTAAACAAAAAACATTCCTTTGTTTCAAAAACTTTAAATTGTCTCGTTGCAAATAAATAGTTTCATCCCTAGCCCTATTTAACTCCGTCTCCTTCAGCTCAATCCACATCCTTCTCTCCTCAATCTTTGAAGACACCCTGCTGAGTTGGTCAGTTAGGTTAGAGTTCGCTAAGCGAGTTTGCATGAGACTACCACTTAGGTTAGAAAATTTAAATTTCAATTCATTTAATTCTTCTTCATAATTTGTTACTGGAACTTTAAGTGAATTAAGGATGGATTATACCTTTTTGATCAGCCGATCACAGTCGTTGATATTCTCACTCACGGGATTGGCCGCAAAGCACTTGTCCTCAGTCAGGTTCGGTTCCATACTCTCACTTTCAGTTGATCTACCAGCTGTAACCACCAAACATCTTCCAGCCGAACTTTCATCTCTCGCCACATAAGCTCTTCCATGCGTGGGCTTTCTCACTTCTTCATCCTCAGAATCAGTTGACCAAACTTCAACGCCACCGAATTCATCTTCATCTGCATTTTCCTGCACAATCAAGACATTCATTGAACTGTTAGTTGCCTTCTTTTTCTTGATCTCTTCCAACTTTCGCATGTAGTACGCCTCATCTTCACCATCTCTTTTCTCCGCCATCTTCCTCAGCATGCAATCTTTGGCAAAGTGGTTCTTACCGTGACAGTAATTGCAGTCGAATCCAGAGTCTCCTGCAAGCTTGCTCTCCTTCTTGTCGTCATCCTTTTGAGAAGTATTCTTCGCTTCATCTTTCACCTTCTGAGAACTATAACTTCCCTACCAGTTTCGGTTCTTGTTGACAGGAAATTTCCTTCGTGCAAACTTCTTTGGATTGGTGACCATCATAGCATATTCTTCGCTTGTAAGGTCACACTCAGACATATCCGACTCCTCCTCTTCTTCTGCAACGCTTTTTCCATTTGAAACAAGGGCCAATGATCCCACACCCGAAACTACCTTCGCCTCCTTGGTTACCACACTTTCATGGGACTTAAGTATTCTGACAAGTTTCGTTAGTGAGTAAGATTTAAATTGTTCATGTGCTTTCACTGTTGAAACCACAGCCATCCATTCTGGTCTCAAACCATTCATGAAGGTTACTTTTTGTTCGATCAACTTCCTTTATATACCATGCTTGATCATCTTGCTTAGGAGATGATTGAAGCGATCGAAGGTTTGTATCAGCTTCTCTTCTGGTTTCTGTTCGAAAACTCCAAATTCTGAGAGCAACAAGGTTTTAATAGAGTGTTCTAGATCTTCATCGGTTAAGTAGAGTTCCTTCAACCTATCCCAGATTTCTTTAGCCGTCGTGTATGAACCAACTAACCGAAAAGTGTCAGATTGAAAAGTGAATCTGATCATTCTCATGGCCTTCACATTACATAACAACTTGTCCTTCTCATCCTATGGCATTTTATCTACGTCTGCCACTAGCTTATTATATTCTTTTTGACTCTTCACAGTCGTGTTCGTTCCAGAGTGAACAAACGGCCCAAGCGTGATAGCTTCCCAGATTAGATAACCATTATCTTTAGATCCAACCACGTAATCTTCAAAGTGATGCGCCCATACTTCATAGTCTTGTGTGTAAAGAATGGGAACCCTTGTAGTGGATCCAATGCTGTTAGAGATGTTGATGGGATTTGTTTGAGAATCTTCGTGAGACATGGTGAGCCTTTCCTTAGAACCGTTAGAATCAGACTTGTAAACTTGAGATTAGGGTTTTATCAAACACCAGAGTTACCGTCGACAGGAAGAAGACGGCTTCTTTATATTCGATAAAAGCGGAAACCCTAAAGAATTCTTAATACATAAGGAATGTGTATTGATCACACAGTCTCCTGCTCTGATACCAATTGTTAGAACAAAGTTCTAGTAGGATCGATAGATTCTAAGCAGATAAATAATTAAAGACGCAATTAAGAACACAGGAATGAATTTAAAGATGTCGAATGATTAAACTTTAACACCTCAGAAGAGCTCGATTAAGAACTTCGACTGTAGAGGTGTTTAGGGTTACAAAAACAATAATAATGATAATCAAGAGCCTTTGTAATGCATACATGCATGCACTATTTATAGTTTAACCCTACAAGTTAATCACGGATGGACAGGCCCAATCCGGATATACAAAATAAGCCCATGACGCAACATATAATACCTAACACTTACATTTTAGCCCCTTTTGTTTGTGAGATGGTTTTGTTTATGATATTAGTGAAGAGTGGCTAAAGAGAATGGATAAAAACATGGCATCAATAAAGCCGATAATGGACTCAACATATGGGAAAGATTCAGCAGTCAAATGGGCAGTTTATTGGAGAACATTCTTCATTTCAGTTGCTGAATTATTTTTTTCAGGTTAAGTTCAAGACTTCTATCATGAAGGAAATGAAGAATTCAAGACTTAATTTATAAACCATCCGTTTATTGTTGTTGTTTTTATGTTATGCTTCAAAATTTTGGTTTTATGTTATAATGGTGTTTTTTCAATTGCACATGGAAAAAGGGTGTGAGAAAATGGGAAATTTTCAAAAGTCTATGATTTCAGCTCTTAATGTTTTTGCAGTTAAATTTACTCCTTTAGTTATATTGTGATTGTGAAAATTGGAAATTATAGAGAAAGAAGAGCAAGTTGTATAACCTGTGGGCATAGCTATAGAGACGACATGTCGTCTCCATAGATGCATCTATAGAGAAGACAAGTCGTTCCTACAGGTGCATCTATGGAGACGACATGTCGTCTCTATAGCATTATCTGTTGAGACCGGAAACGTATAGCGACGAACCAACACGGATGACTTGTCGTCTCTAAATGTAACCTATTGCGACGATATCCATAGCGACGACATAAACGATCTACTGCGACGGGGCTATGGAGACGAAAGCTATAGGGACGACATGTTGCCCCGGTCACCTATAAGGACGACATTTGAACCTTTAGAGACGATAAATGTCGTCCCTATAAGTCCCATTTCTTGTAGTGCACCAAGTTCAGCCATATTTCACCCTATAAATAGAACCTCTCCCACCCTCATTTTCTTCACATCTTTCCCATTCTTTCTTCTCTCTACTCTCTATCTAAACCTCCTACCCCCCCAAGCCCTAGGGAACTCCCCTAGCGCTAGAAGAAAGCCCCGGAGCGCTCGACGGCTCCGAGAAGAAGAGCTTTTCGGCTCAGAATTGCTGCTCTAGCGAAGCCCGATTTTTAATAAAAACCCGCTGTAAGTGAGATACGCCTACCATACTTTAAATATAGCTTATATATAAATATAATATCGTTATTATGAACCTATAAATAAGATTTATCAGTGATTCAAAGTCGTTATACTGATTCATCTACTTACGGGAATGATGTCTAGGCTGTGATTTAGTGAGGTGTTTAAAGTGGGATTTCCAAACAGTATACTTCGTATACCAAACGGACCCTACCTCCGATATAATCCTACCTGGTTGTTCCTTACTTGATAGATCATGAAAGTAGACTTTGAGTTAATGATGAATCTAGACTAATAGTTAGTCGTAATAAATATTAGACTAAATTCTAGTGGTAATAATACTAGGTTTCATCGAAGGAAATCATATTGTTAAGAAGCGAAGCGCTGCTCGAATATCGATTCGTCACTTTTACAAGTGAGTGCATAGTTACTTTCATCTTACAATAGATATGAAGTAATTTATATAACTTACATGCTATGTGTGCATATTGTCTGTATACTTGCTATCTATGTTGGATGAACGATTTTTATACATGTTTTAAATAATTTAAACTGTATATGTATTTTATATCTACAAATGTGTTGGGTAAAACATGGATAGATGTAATAGATGATGTGTGATAAAATGATGTGAGGCCTCGATGTTTTAAGATGATGCAGTCATCCAGCGGAGTATAGATGACAACCACGGACTATTCTAGACAGTCTAGTGGAACGCTAGCAGGCTCACAACTTGTAGGTGTTTATTTGAACTTAGTGTTCACCAGTAGTACTCCATCCCCCACATGGTTGCCTTATTTGACATAAATTGCTGAGGAACCCCCGAAACAGTGTTGTCACCCCGATGAAAGTCCTTAGACTAGGTCCCTTGTGTTAGATGTTTTAGGGACGTAAAGTGAGGATAACGGGAATGGGTAACCGGGTTTGTTTGGTTTGATAAAGTTAATAAATTTATTTATTGTGGTTTGAAAACCCTATGTGCTCACCAGGCTCCCAAGTCTGACCCACTCAGTTTCTTGTATTACAGGTAGTGGCACACGGGCATAGATATGATGTTGGGATGAGAGATTACGGATTATAGGCCTGTAAATATGAAATTATGTAGTAAGGCTTATATTGTACTGTTTATGCTTTTGATCTATATCAAACACGACATCCTGAGGTTTTTAATGAAATACATTTCTTCGGAAATGCTTTGATAAATCTTTATCATATTTTATTTTGGGAACAAATTCCGCAACACTTTTCTTTAAAATGTTACTCTGATTTTTAAACAAGCATAAACAAAATCGGTCTTTTCTGGCCGTAAAAATGGGGATGTCACAATAATCGAATTTCAGAATGCAATTTACACAATCGCTATCTCCTTAAAATCTCTCTTAGTGAAAGCGTTTCCTCACAATTCATTTTCATGAAGGAGAGAAACCTTATGACACTTAGATTTTATGGTGTATGTGCTCATATCCATGTGAATTTGTCATAACCATAATCATAAGATAATGTTTGTGACAAATCCAAACTCTTATGGACATAACTTGTTCATTCTTAATTTCTTGCCTTCAAGGGTCCCACCATTGCTTCCAAGTTATTTAACAGCTCACCTATACTAGTCAATGTACTTTCATTGAACAAGGTGTTTGCCTTTATGCAGTCTATTGAGAACTCGTAGAACTCATATGCATGATTAACTTTACTGGAATGGCACAGAAACAAGAATATGTCAACACGATAGGTTACAAACCTCAAGTCGTGTGCTAGTGTCTAATAGGTTACTCTTGAATAGTTCTTGAACCTTTTTCAAGATCGTTTAGACTCCCACTGACCTCTTGACATATAAGATTCTCTTGTCAAGAAACCTTTCTTGACAAAAAAATATTCAAGAGTTAGTGCGGATTCTTATCAAGACAAACATTACACACAATTGGTCTTAGTTGGCCTTTGTCTTTTCCAAGACATCACAACTTACCAATTTCAAACGTGCAATAGTAACAAAAACAATTTTTCTACTCCACATTTGATGAGTGTGTTAACAACTTACGGAAGACATGTCACTCAATATCACAATCTTGGAGTATGATTCTAAGACTAGATTTTGGAATGAATTATGATTCACCTATTGATTTAACCATTTCAACAATTTCTGATTCCTCTTCTTATCCATACTAGTGCACTAAGGTTTAAATAGAGGATCAATTGTGATATGGTTTCATAATCAATAAGACGATCATAAAATATGATACAAAAATACTCTCCCTTCTTTCCAGATTGGAGAAACTTTTATCTTTCTGCCTAATTGATTCTTCTTATTCGTTCTGCTATTATTGAAACTTTTCAATAATTCAGAATTATACTTAATCTTGTAAGCATAACCATATTTACTAGACTTTTAGTAAATCATGACGAATCGTCTTATTGTTATTTGTGGTGGACTTGACCGGTGCACAACATTGTGTTCTAGTCCTTTAGTCCTTCACTTGACTCACTTGTGTGATCAAGGAATTAGTCTTAATTTCCTAAGTATCAAGATTTCCACACATCACATGATTCAAATCATGTGATTCCAAGCTTCTGTCCAATTGAAACTTGGGCGATGGTAATCTTTCCTTACTTAGAAAAATTATGACATTACCATAAATAACATAACTAAGAATCACATCCACTTAATATTGCTTACAATAGAAACACATAAGCATCAATTTTCATAAATAACATTGCAAGGAGATATAAATAAGAGAAAACTCAAATTTTATTTTATTTATAAAAGGTGCGGAAAAAACTTGTCCTTACAATGTAAATTCAAATGAAAACTATGCTATTTCATATTCCTAAATAATCTATCATAACTCCAAAAGTAGCAGCTCCAAAAATCCAATCATGGCATCATGCGATCGAAATCCATTTCTTCGCGATCAGACTCAGCTCACTTCTTCCTTTAAGCTTCCTTTCTTTTCTTCGATCCTACAAAATACCAAAATGTAATCTTATCACATCATGTATTAAGAATCTACAAATAGGAAATTAATAGAATTAGATAGTGGATTTTACCTAAAGCAGAGTCATACATCTTGACTCTCCCATCTCTTAGATCTCTCAGGTAGTCATGGCAGCTTCTTAACCAATGCCCTTTCTTTTGGCAGTAGAAACATATGAATTCTTCTGGAATGGTACACGGGACTATCTCAGACTCAGTCTTTATCTTGCGTAGAGAAAACGTTTCTGGACTTCCAATGTTGCCATTGCCCATAGAGGGTTGGTATATTGATTTACCAGACAAATTTGCTCGACCAGTGCGCCAAATCATCGCTGATTCAGCAGCAATAAGCAAATAAGTCAAATCAATGAGGGTCACGTCATGGTCCATCATATAGTACTCTCTTTTGAACTCACTATATGATTCAGGAAGTGACTTAAGAACCAAGTCAACAGCCAACTTCTTTGAGACATCGACACCCAACATTCCCAATCTATCAATATGCAACTTCATATCCAAGACATGAGCACATACAGACTTTCCATCTTTGTGTCTTTTTGCCAATAGGGCTTGAGTGACCTTGAACCTTTCAAGTCTTCGAACACGTGGGTCAGGGAGAATTATTGGAGGAGGCGGAGGAAGTGAAGCATGATTTCCATTTCTATAATCCAATCGTGGAACATCATCCTCATGTGGAAAACTTTTTCCAACAGATTCAGGAAGACCATGGTTGTCAGACTTTGACATCTACAAAATGGGAGAAATTCAAGTTAGTTGATTGGAATCCTTGATATAACACCCAAATGAAACATCAAGGCTAGGACCTAACATAATATTCTACAATTTGGAAGAGGGATGCCGTAATCCAATTTTGCAGAACATTTGAAGGTAGGTAAATGATGATTTACCAATTTCCACCATGAAAAATGAAAATTGAAAATTAAGTTTTAAATGAATTGAAACTCCTAGATCTTTTGAGATTCATTGAACTTTTCAATGGCATGTTTAAATCTCGAGTGTGCCCTTCGTTTGTGACTGGGATGCGGAGGATCACAAACAAGTTGTGGATAACCATGCAAATATACAGGGTGCCCCCAATGTTACAGTCACCTAATCGACGTGCCGGTGAACCACACACGCTCCATCGATCTATGACAAACATCGAGTCACCCTTTGGCACCTTTGCTTAGAGCCCAATTAGTGTGCCGGTTAACCACACACGCCCCACTAACGTCTTAGCAAGGGGACAAAGTGTAATTTCATGGAATAGCACCAACTCCACATTTTTCCTAAAGTAACTAAGATTTGGGAATTTATAAAACATTTAGTTACTTTGTATTTCATTATACTTATAATGGAATGTTGTGTCCTATCATACCCGTTCGACTAACGACCCTCCACTAGTCAAGAGTTCAGTGGGTAAGAGTGGATACCCAATGGCGGTCATTTTACAGGCCGCTTTCTTAACCACCCCTTATAGACCAGCTTCATGAATGAGGCCTACTAACGGTAAGACTGACTTTTTACTCATACATATATAATATTAGACTTTTAATTTTATATAGTATAAGGGTGTATTTTACACTTTTAAAATACTAGGTGGTTTAATTTAATAAATTATACCTTTAATTTTGTTAAATGTAAACCATTTCATTATGGATTTATTAACTCTCTTTTAATTACACACTTAATTAATTTAATAAAACCATAAGGGTGTAATTTGATCTTTTCAAAATACTAGGGTTTTAGAATTTAATATTTCAAAATTAAACTTTTCATCAAAATTTTAAATTCCAAAACTTGAGGACAAATTTTGAAACTTTTCAAAACTTTAGGGATTAGAATTTAAATATTCCAACATTAAACTTTTAATCAAAAATTTAAATTCAAAACTTGAGGGCAAGTTTTGAAACTTTTCAAAACTTCCTAGATCAAATTACAAATAATTCAATTAATCAAATAATTGGTGGTTATCTAAATTTGAACTAATTCAATTTCCATACAAGATAATGCAAATCAAAACTACAAATAATTAATTTTTATCTTATAAAACAAGTAATTTTTTCTTAATTTTGACAATTATCAATAAATTTGATTAGGATATCAATTACCATAATTAAAAAATCTGATTTTTATTTAGAAAAAAATTTTATGGTAATTATCCAAATCAAATTAGGGCAAAAATTTTGAAATCTGCTGTCAGACTGTGTTCACGAGGTGAACATACTGTGTTCACGACGTGAATCTGGTAGATTCGAAATTCGTAATTTTTCAGCTTTGAAAACTTAATTTTGCATCAAATACATTAGATAAACAACCTAGGCTCTGATACCACTGATGGGTTATGAGCACTACATCAACCCTATGGTGTGCATGCAAACCCTAAAGCTTTGGATCTAGTTTGTCTAATGAACATGCAATAATCATCCAAAGCTCATAAACCCTAGATCTTGGATATAATAATCGAAATCAACATGTAATTAGGGTTTAAATCTTACCTTGATTGTTATTTAGCAATAACAATCACAGAACTTCTTGATCTTGACTTCTGAAAGCTTAGTGCCTCAAATATTGCACCTCTCATGGAGTCACAAACACCATGAGCAACAAGATGAACAAGGAGAGAGGGAAGAGGCACCAAAAACGTCTAGGGTTCTCTTAGAAGTGTTAGCCACGTTTTTTGGAGCCTTAGGGGTCCTTTTATACTTGTGTGGGTTGCTAGGGTTTCAGGTGAAACCCTAATTCTCTGCTTAGGCCTTAAGCAACCCATGGAGTTCCCTTAGAAAGCCCTTAGACGAAATCCATATGGGCTTCCCATAGATTTCGTCCAATCCCCTTTCCATTAGGAATCCATAGCCCAATTGCAACTATCATATAATTTAAATATCAGTCCCCTTTATTTAATTAATCTCTTTTAGACACAAAATTAATTCTTATTAATTCTTGACTAATATTAATTAAATAATATGATTTCTCTTTTAATATATTATTCATATAACATATTAATAAATCATAATTAATCCTTTTTCTCCTTAGTTCATCCTATCAGTTACTATGGTGAAGGCAACCCAAAAGGATCATGCTCACAATCGGGTCAAGTACATACCAAAATAGTTATGGGCTTAGACACCTAATCCAACAAGTGCGGCGAGATGTACGAGGGGATTTGCAGGGTGGGTGGTTCTGGCTGCTTCACGTGAGGCAAGATTGGTCACTACAGTAAGGATTGCACCGCCACTACCACTACCACCTAGTGATCGAGTCTGATTTGGTTCCATTGAAATCAGACGTGCCATTAGAAGGATAATTGTCCGAGTTTGACAGTGGGAGCGGTGGCAGAACCCGCTCCAGCGACATTGAGGATCACTGACGGCCGCCAGGGCAAGGAGAAGGCGCTGGTTGTGAGGATTCGAGCTTTCCAGCTGTCTGTCAAGGAGGCACGTTCAATACCTGATGTGGTTACTAGTATGTATCTTCTCCTTGTTTCATTTATTTCTTATTTGATTATGCATATTGTGTATGTTTCTATTTAGGGACGTTCCTAGTGATAGAAATTTCGGCCTTGGTCCTTTTGGATTCGGGCGCCACCCGATCATTTGTATCTTTTGCTCTCAGCAAGAGGTTTGGTGACGCTCCTAGAGAGCTTGATTACCCGATAGAAGTGGAGATTGCCGACGATCGTCCAGTACATGTATCCATGGTTCATTGGGGTTGTGTTCTGGAGTTATTTCATGAGCGATATCCGATTGATTTCTTTCGTATACCTCTGCATGAGAGCAAGGTTATCGTCGGTATGGATTGGTTACTCCCCATTAGGGTGATGGTTGACTACGGGCACCAGTTAGTTCAGGTTCGAACCCAAAGTGGGGGAGAACTAGTTATTCATGGTGAGGGTGCTCAACATGGACCTGCTCTCTATTCAGTCATGAAGGCTAGGAGGTATCTTCAGTAGGGTTGTTTGAGCTTTGTGGCTTATGTATTGGATATCAGAGAGAAGGGAAAGAGAACAGTTGGTGATGTGGCAATTGTTCGAGAGTATCCTGATGTGTTCCCCAAGGAATTTCCTAGAGTGCATTCAAAGAAGCAGGTTGAGTTCCGTATTGATATAGTTTAAGGTGCAACTCTGATAGCCAAGGCACCTTATCAGTTAGCACCACCTGAGATGTAGGAGTTGTCTATTGAGCTGTAGGAGCTATTAGACAAGGGGTTTATCAGGACAAGTAGTTCACCATGGGGAGCACCGATACTATTTATGAAGAAAAAAATTGGTTCCCACATGATGTGCATCGACTACCGGGAGCTGAACAAGTTAACGGTGAAGAATCCTTATCCAATTTCGAGGATCGATGACTTGTTCGACCACCTACAGGATGCGTCTTGGTTTTCCAAGATTAATCTTCATTCAGGCTACCATCAGATGAGGGTTTGGGGTGACGATGTTCAAAAGATAGCTTTCAGAACTCGTTATGGTTATTACGAGTTCGTGGTGATGCTTTTTAGGCTCACCAACGCACCGCGCAACGTTCATGGAACTCATGTATAAGGTTTGTAGTACAATGTTGGATCGGTTAGTGATCGTCTTCATTGATGATATCTTGGTTTATTATAAGAGTAACGATCAGCATGAGGTTCACTTGCCAGAGATTCTGGAGAATCTAAGGAGGGAGACGCTTTATGCCAGTTTCTCCAAGTGTTAGTTCTGGTTGCGTGAGGTGCATTTTTTTGGGCGACTTGTCAATCAGAAGGGTATTTTGGTCAATCCGGCCAATAATAAGGTTGTGATGCAGTGGGAGGTTCCGAGGTCTCCTTCCAAGATTCTGAGTTTAATTGGGAAGAGGTCAACTACTTTCTGTTGACCAGGTTGACGAAAAAGTCAGCTACTTTCTGTTGGGGGCCTAAGTAGCTGGCAACATTTGATACTCTGAGGTAGAGACTACGCGAGGCTCCGATCCTGACTTTTCTTAAGTGTATTGATGACTTTGTAGTTTATTGTGATGCTTCAATCACAGGATTGGGTGTAGTGCTTATGAAACGGGTTCGCATGATCACTTATTCATCGAAACAGTTTAAGCCACATGAGGCAAATTATCTAAGACGTTATTTGGAGCTAGGGGATATGGTTTTCACCCTAAAGATTTTGCAACATTACCTCTATAGGGTCCGTTGTACCATTTATACGGACCGCATGAATTTGAGATACTTGATGGATTGACGAAATTTGAATATGAGGCAATGTAGATGGCTTGATGTAGTGAAAGATTACGACTGTGAGATTTTACACCACCCCAGGAATGCTAAAGTAGTGGCTAATGTGTTGAGTTGCTAGGTGACTAGCGCATAAATTTAGGATCTATGTTTGAGGATGAAGGTTGTTGCCCCAATACTGAAGCGAATTCGCGAGGCTCAGGTCGAGGCCTTAAAGGAGGAGCACTAGAAGAGTGAGAACATAGTGGGTCTGGAGTCCTCTTTTGATTATGATAGTTGGGTTTTGGTGCCCTTGCATCAGAGGGTTTGGGTTCCTTATCTCGATACTGCATGACAGATCCTGATGGAGGAGGCGCCCAAGTCAAGGTTTTCTATCTATCCGAGAGCGACGAAGATGTACAAAGATCTCTGGCTTGATTATTGGTGGCCCTGCATGAATCAGAATGTGGCGTGGTATGTGGAGAGGTGCCTGACTTGCAAGAAAGTCAAGCCCGAGCATCAGCGACCTCATGGAAAGATGGAACCGTTGGCTATCCCCGTTTGGAAATGGGAAGATACCACGATGGATTTCATCACGAAGTTACCGCGGACAGCACGAGGAGTGTATTCAATTTGGATAATCATGGATCAATTGACCAAGAGTGCGCATTTTAAACCTATTCAGGATATTATCTCGATAGAGAAGTTAACAGACATCAATATCCGTGAGGTAGTTGCACGTCACAGAGTCCCGATATCTGTGGTTTTTTACCGGGATGTACGTTTTACTTACAGATTCTGGAAGAGATTTCATGAGGATTTGGGTACTCAACTGCACTTCAGCATGACTTTTCTAACCACAGAGCGATGGTCAAAGTGAGCGGACTATCCAGACCCTAGAGGATATGCTCTTGGAATGTGTTATGGAACTTGGTGGTAGTTGGGATTCATACCTACCTTTGGCTAAGTTTTCTTACAATAACATCTACCATGCCAATATCGATTGACCTCCTTTCTAGATGCTCTATGGGAGGAACTGTCGGACACCTATTTGTTGGGGAGAGGTCGGTCAGCAAGTCATGGGTAGCATAGAGGTGGTGCTTCGGACTATCGAGTTGATACAATAGGTGTACAGGAGATTGCAGAATGCACAGAGTCAGCAAAATACCTATGCAGATCGGCGACGATCCGGTCTCGAGTTTTAGCTTGGTGACATGGTACTTCTGAAGGTGTCACCTTGGAAGGGTCTCATCCAATTTCGGAAGCGGGGCAAGTTGGGCCCCAAATATATTGGTCCGTTCAGAGTTGTTGCCCGGGTGGGTAGGGTTGCATACCATATGGAGTTACCCAACGAGCTCAGTTAGATTCATAGCATGTTCGATGTCTCTCAACTACGGAAATGCATATTTGATGATTCTATGGTAGTCCCATTAGAGGATATTTAGGTTGACGAGATCCTGAATTATATAGAGAAACCGATTGTTATCGTCGATAAGAAGACGAAGACACTGTGAAACAAGGAAGTGGGTTTGGTGAAGGTGCAATGGCAGCACCGGAAGGGCTCATAGTGGACGTGGGAACCTGAGGAGGAGATGAAGAAGCATTATCCATAGTTATTTTGCAGCAGAGGACTTCGAGGATGAAGTCTGATTCAAGTGGGGGAGAGTTGTAACACACGTTCTAGGTATGAATTAATCCATTATACTTTTAAGTCTTCATTTTGGGTGGCCATGGCATGCTGAAGCCTCACCACGGCGTGGCGATGTTTTCAAGCTTCACAAGAATTGAAGACCTGCTACGCCGTGGCCATATGTGCCACGGCATGGCAGCTGATTTTAATGAAACCCTAGTTTCGGTCTTTTTACTCTATTTAAAGGAATGAGGAGACTAGGGTTTATTCATCCTCAACCTTTATCACTCTCAAACCCCCAGAAACCCAAACCCTTATCTTCCTTGAAGCTTTTGGAGCTCATTTGCTAGCTTTTGGTTGTTTAGAAGGAAGTAAAATAAAATTTTGTTCAAGAGACCAGCAAGAAACACTCCCAACCTCTGAAAGTACATTTTTCGACCATTTATAAGGCTCTTGATCTAGTCTTTTTTCTTCTCCTTAGAGATCTAGAGTTATTTTTCTTAATAAACTATTTTATTGGACTTTGAGTGGAGCAAAGAGATAAATTTTGCAACTTTATGGCTCTTAGGAGTCCCAAGGGAATTATATCTCATAGATCTGAGAAATGGTTGTGATTTGGAAATCCTGCATGAGCTTTAGGTCCCATTTCCTCTTTTTGACCTAGATTTTAGGGAGCACATGCAAGGGGAATGCATGCCCATAAAGTTAACATTTTTATGGATCAATAAGACACATAGAAGCTTTATGGAAAGTTTGGGCTTGTGTCTTTTGTGATTAAGGACTTAAATGATGAGTTATACCTCTTAAATGACCTTAAGAACCTAGGTTTAGAGATCTTGTCTTAACGGAGTGTCTTAATGGACAAAGTTGGAAAATTTATCCATCAAGACGATGGGAAGGAGTAGACCTAGGATTTTGAGCCCTTGAAAACCAGTTAAGAGAAGCTTAACACGAACAAGCCATTCAGGCTAGTCCCCATGGCGTGTCACTAGTTCACCATGGTGTGGAGACCAAAGAGCAGTTGACTGTTTCGTCGTTTCGTTCCCACGGCATGGCCAAGGATGGCCATAGTGTGGAGGGGTGCTAATGGAATTTTGACTTCTTTGACTTGAATCTAGATCGGGTTTAGACCACTGGGACACGACGTGGCCAAGGATGTGCATGACGTGGAGGTCAGCTAAAATTGATTTTGTATTTGATCGTTGACTCTTTGATCTGAGTTGACTTTTGGTCAACTCTTAGTTTTTGGAAAGGTGGACTAAGGGTTTACCTTGTATTAATGTATAGGGGGGGGGGGTATAACACTTGTCTTTCAGCAGAGAGAGAAGTAGCAGTTGATTATCGTCTGAAAGGTGAGTCTCTTCACTGTACTTGTGGGTCGAAGGAACCAATGTTGACCCAATGGTTTATGTATGTAGGATTCTATTTGTCTTTATGAATCATGCATGTATTTGTACGTATATCAAGCAGGGCCTGATGAATACCGAGTGGGGCCTGATGTCGGGCTGGGCCTGATAAATAGCAGGCGTGGCCCGATACTTGTATGTCATGTGGTATTTTGGGGAACTCACAGAGCTTTGTGCTTACGGTTTTATGTTGATGGTTCAGGTACTTCCGGTACGAAAGGGAAGAGCTCGACGTGATTGCATCGGATCCTCCGGTGTTCTGCGTTTTATGACACTGTTTTGTACTCTGATAATTATTTGATACTTCTATGTAATTTGATGGGTTTTTGGATTGTATGAATGGTTGTTTTGGTTGATTTAAACAAAAAATTTTACTTAGTATTTTTGGGATGTTACAAAAACACACATAATTTCTTTATTAGTCGTTAGTGGGGCGCGCACGGTTAACCGACACATTAATTTGGGACTAGAATGAAAATGGGAATGTGCCCTACCTACCTAAATAAATTAACAATTATATTACAACATACTCTTATCATTTCAAATTGTATTTTTGATCATAGCCTTGAATATTAATTTGGGTTAAAATATTAAGGAATCATATCAACTAACTAAAACTTCTTTCTTACTATAGATGTCTGGAAATGGTGATGCTTCTTCTACTCCAAATTCAAACTTCACTCTCTTATTTATCTTGTCCAAGGAAAAGCTCATTGGTCAAAACTACATGGATTGGATGCGCAACCTGAAGATGGCTCTTTTCTATGAGAAAAGGAATATGTTCTCAATAGCCCTATTCCATAGATTGATAAATTGATTGCTACTCGTGAAGAACTAACTCTTCATAAACAACATGTTGATGATGACACCAAGGTCGCTTGCATCATGATTGCAACTCTGGTACATGACCTACAAAAGTGCTATGAGGAATATTGTCCATATGAACTGAACTCGACTCTTGCTGGAATGTTTCACAAGAAGGCACGACAAGAAAGTTCTGAAGTTGTCAAGTCCCTAATGGCGTGTAAGCTCAAGGAAGGATATTATGTATGTGGTTATATTCAAAAGATGTAGAGGCATGTAGAAATGTTGAAGAAACTCAATGTGAAATTCGATAAGGAGTTGGACATTGACATGGTTCTAAGCTCGTTACTTGCCAGTTATGATAAGTTCATCCTGACCTATCATCTGAACAGCACTGAAATGACATTGACTCAACTTCACAACTTGTTGCAAACTGCTGAGGCAAGAATGAAAAAGTCTCATGTCCCTACTGCAAGAACTGCTCCTGTCCTGTCCGTCAATCATAACATATGAAATCAAAGGAAGGAAAACGCCCAACCCAATTGTAAAGGAAAAATCATATGTTGGAGCGTCTAGTAGTAGGTCAAAGGGCAAGGCCAACTTTGATGTTCCGAATGTTACTGATCCTAATAAAAGCCACTTGCTTTCATTGTGGTGAAAAGAGGAATTGGAAGAGAAGTTGCCTGAAATACCTGCAAGAGTTGAAAGAAGGAAAGATCAAGCTATCTGATTCTTCATTAGGTATATACACCATACATATCAATAACACATAACTTACTAATTCTTGGGTCCTTGATTGGGATGTGGTTTTCACATTTACACTGATATGTAGGGTTTAATAAAAAGTGAGGATGTTGAGAATGGAAGATCAAACCTGATCATGGGGAATAGTCATTCTTCGCCTGTTACCAAGATTGGAACTTATGAACTTATGTTTGATAGTGGTGTTAGGGTTTACTTGTCAAATTGTTTTTACTATTCTAATATGACTAGAAACATAATTTCATTTCACGCTTTGTTTAAAAAAGGATATCGCTACTCCTTTGATAATGACAATGGTTCTATGTTGGTTTATAAAAATGGTATTTTTATATTCAAAGCTTTTCCTTGTAATGGCATTTATGAAAATGTTATATGTATTGATAACTTAGGGAATGGTGTATTTAATATTGATTCATCTAATGGTATAGATAAAGCGTGCTTATGGCATTGTTGTTTTGGACACATAAACAAGAAGTGCATCGCCCAACTACAAAAGGATAGAGTGTTGGAATCATTTGACAAGATGACTAAGTTTCCTTTCACTGGAACATGTGAAAGAGATGACGGACTATTAGACCTAATCTATACAGACGTATGTGGGCCTTTCAGATATGCCACAAGAGATGCTAATTTCTACTACGTGACATTTACTGATGATTATAGCAGATATGGGTATATCTACTAAATCAAGCATAAATCAGAACCCTTTGAAAGGTTCAAAGAGTTTAAGCACGAAGTAGAGAAACAATTGAGAAAGAGGATAAAGATGCTCCGATCTGATAGAGGTGAAGTGTATCTTAGTATCAAGTTCAACGACTACATCAAGGAATGTGGAATTGTTTCACAATTGACACCTCCAAGAACACCACAACTTAATGGTGTGGCTGAGAGGCGCAATCGAACCTTACTTGACATGGTTCGGTCCATGATGATTCGAGTCACTCTTCCTATATATTTCTTGAAAGATCTTGTATGCCCAAGAGTCATTATAGAAATATATTGCTAATAACATGTGATCATATAGGGTCACACCTTATAGCAAGTTAGCATCAACAGATTATTTATTAGTATAATTTAATTATTAATAAATATATCAGCACTTGTATTTAATTAGAGTAACACTATTTTGGGAAATAATATTTTATCACTAATTGGGAATTTATTATTTATGGAAATAATATTTATTGGAGAAATAACAACTTATGAAATATATCATATAATGTGATTATTTATTAGTTACATTTATATCTTAATAAACTAGTTAGAGTTTATTTATATAAAAGATAGTTTTATATACAAGATATATATATATATATATATATATATATATATATATATATATATATATATATATATATATGTATATATATGTATATATATATATATATATATATATATATATATATATATATATATATATATGTATATATATATATATATATATATATATATATATATATATATATATATATATATATATATATATGACTAGTTAATTAAATAAAGAGAATAACTTTTTGAACTTTGTCGCCTTGACCTTCATGGACGAAAATGATGAAGGGATGGGTCAAGAATAGCATTTACTTATTTTAATCAACTTCCCATTCTTGTAAGAGAGACACTTTTGCTTTTCCTTTTGTGTCTCCCCTTGCTTTAGTTAAAAGGTAATATAAAGTCAATTCATGAGAGGTAATGAACTAGTTCTTCCACTTGTCTTTCTTCTTTCGTTAGGAGTTCAAATCCGAGAGCTATAAGAGCTCCCAAAGGCTGCCAAAATTTGAAGTACCAAGGTCTTTCTTCCCTATTCCTTTCTTTCATTTTGTGCTAGAGAAAATTCCATTTGTTTCTTCATCTTTGAAAATATGTTTGTTTTATATTTCTAAGTCTTATGAACAACAAATTACAAATGATTACTAGCATCTTATTGTGGTTTCATATTGCTTGGTGGATACTTCTAGAGAGCTTCTACTTTGGAGCTTAAAGTTGATTTAGAAAAATAAAGAGTTGTTTTATATAATTTTTATTATATAAATATCTATGATGTGCATAAACTAGCTAAGGACATTTGTGTGGCTGTTTGTGTTGATTTGTTGAAAAAGTGGTTGTGATATTTATTCATATGGTATGTAATAATTAAATATCTTAGTTTTCTTTGTTTATTTTTGTAAGTAATAGATTAGTTTTTAGAGATAATTTATTTGTACAAAAATGTAACAAGAAATGAAGGTGGAGCCATTTTTTGATGACCAAAAGTTAATATTCGCAACTTATAAGTGTGCAGGGAAAATTGTGACACTTCTTGAAACTGTCACTAAAGTTGCCGCTGTTGGCAGTTCCCTTAAAGGATGTTGGAGATTTTGCGACACTTTCTACAACTCTTTCTTAAAGCGTTGGATGTTGCTGAATTATTACTTTCAAGATGTTTTTCAACTTTTTGCAAGTATTGGGTGTTTTCTCAAGTGAAAGTTTCTACAACAACATTATTAGATGATTTTTTGGTCCCTTTAAATGTTCTTTTAGGAATGGACTTGACATTTTGTGATGGCGCACAAATTGTCATTAGATGGTTGGTTTACGCACATATGTTTTTAATATGTTTGTGTGGTTTTATATTTATGTTGTCATTATTATGTTATTGTTGATAAATATGTTTTTAAATGCAAAATAATATTTGAACATAAATAAACATCACAAAATAGTTTGGTTTAAATGAAATTTACCTTTTTTTTTTAACATAATATGATAAAAGAGTTTTAAAATTAAAACAAGCTTTATCGTTAAAACTTGTAACCGGTAACATTTCGGGATTAAAATTATATAAGTGTAAAATAGAGATTTATAAACTTATCAAACTCCAAACCTTATTTTATAAAGGGAAATTTTATTAAGAGGTTTCCAAATGTTCTAAAGCGCTCAAACGTCAGACTTAATACTAGTTATTAAAATTTGATCGCGTCAATTTTATAGAACCAGATTTTATAAAAGAACATTGTTAAAATGTAATTTTTACATTAAATAAGATTTTTTTTAAAGTATATCATGGTTTATTGGATGCATTCAATAACCATGATATAATATGCCTTTTTAAACTAGAATTAAAAAACATCGAAGACCATTTACAAACCTCAAATCGATGCAATCCATTTTGAAGAATAGTCGCACATCTCTTGTATTCACTAGTGGGATAAATGTCACCTAACCACTTAGTGTTATCTTTTGATAGTCGGGGTGTTCTCAAGATTTCTATAACCACAAGCTTCTCAAATTGGTTGATTTGATCATAAATCTTTTGTGATAAAGGTCACCTAAGCAAGAGAGTTTTGAGGCATAGATGATATCAAACATGTCAAATGAAATTTATTATTAGCGATCCCAAAAATCTAGGAATTACATAGTAGAATATAACTGATAATCGATATCTACCGGATTGTATTCAAATGAATTGGATGTAGATCACCTAACCATTTATTTGTTTTGCAACTTGTATCATTGACTTTCATAATTAATGTTTTTTTTTGAAACTAAAAGGGTATTAATTATTAAAGATTAAATATTGAAAATACTAAATGAATTTTGTTAAATTTTTGTAGATATATAATGCACTCTCGGTACCATGAATTGTCATTTTCTTTAATGACTTAATAAAACAATAACACTCTATAGATACAACTTTAATGAATGGGTTCATGTCTTGATAGAAAATCTCGTGAGATATGTGAAATTGTCTACACTTAAAGGTTGTAGTCCTAAAACAACTTGCTCTGAGCAATAGACCTAAAAATGATACATAGTAAAGGCATCACTGTGATGTTGAAGATGTTTCTAACATCATACTACGAACAAGTTATTCAAGATTTCCAGGAAGTCTTGGATAATTTATATATATATATATATATATATATATATATATATATATATATATATATATATATGTATATATATATATATATATATATATATATATATATATATATATATATATATATAACTGCTTCTCTTATCTGAAAAGAAAGTCTGGAAGAGACTAGTACTTAAAGTATCTACTAGATAGAATTTATACTTTTCATAGAATTCCTAATCATATTTTCACTAATCTGTAGAAAAAAATAATTATTAAGGAACTATACACTATGATGTATGACTTCCTTTCTAGTTAATGTCTAAGATTTAATGCAAGATACCAATGAAGTTTATTGACAACTATAGTAGTTATAATTATATTTTACATGGTAAGGAATAATTGTGAAATGAAGCTTTTAAATATAAAGTTGAGATACAATCCAATAACACCATTTAAAGCTTTAAGTGATAATAAAGGTTGAATTAGACCTTACCGGATAAAGTTTACTTTTTAATCGGTAAAAATTATCTTCCTTTATGCTCTTGGGATTATACGTTAATCACTATTAATTGTATCTTGAATACACCCCAACGAATTACATGTATGTAAAATATTCTAAAATGGCAGTTAGATTATTATATACAAACCCACCAAGAATAAGTTCCCTTATTTCTCTGAATCATGAGTTAGAATAAAGAAAGCTTCTATTGACAAAGCAAGTAAGAGGCATATGGAACTTGAAGTAGCTCAAGAACCATAGCCCGATGTAGTAATTATTGGCACTAGTTTCAACAAGGAATTGTTGAACTTGAAAAATAGCTATCTAAAAACACAAGCTGTTTGCATTAATGGTAGAAATCATATTTGACTTGAGAAATGTGGAATCTCTCATTAACGAGTTCTTATTGATGGTTTCTTGCAAATCCATCAACCACCAAATGGTATGTACATAAGAACTAAGATACGATCCAAAGATCTTCAATAAGATCACAAGAATTAGTTAATGTTGTGACTGGTTTATGTCCGGATCTTCGACCTAAAGTAGAAAAAGAAGTCAAACAAATTCAAGATACAGAAGAACCAAAGAAATGGAACAGTTTTACATATGAGGCTTCTAATTCCAAAGGAATAAATATCAAAGTCGTACTAAAATCACCACAAGGGGACATTATACCTAAAGCATTAAATTGAGAATTTCAAACAACTAAATGAAAAAGAATATAAAGCATTAATTATGGGCTTACAAATTGCCCATGATCTTGGAATCACAAAACTTCAGGTGTGTGTTGATTCATTGTTAATAACTAACCAAATTAATGGATCCTACACAGTTAAAAGCGAAAGGATAGTTGTATGATTGAAGATAATAAAGGACTTGGCCTCCAAGTTCCAAGATTTCGAAATAAAACAGGTACACGGAGAAGACAATATAAGGGCATATACATTATCCAATATTGAATCTGCTTTGAAGATTCACCTAGACGTCAAGATATCGATTTCTTACATTGCCAAGCGTGAGGTATAAGATATTAAGGAACAAATGGCGCATCTCGATAATCGTCAATCCAAAGATCCCGAAATCAAAGATCTTAGACCAGAAGAACTTGAAGCTGGCATCTTGAGCTAAATCTTCAATCTTGCCCATATTACAATATCTCAAAGATGGATCTAATCCCAAAAGTGAAAAACACCTAAGAACATTCAGATTAAAGCCGAACAATTTAACATCTTTCATCGTATCTTATTTAGGGAATCTAAAATAGGACGTTATTTTAGGTATCTTGAAGATAAAGAAGTAAAGATGATTCTCATGGAATCCATAAAGGAGAATGCGAAACTCATACTGGGGGCAAAAAAATTCTTCTCCAAGATCTTGAGAACTGGTTACTATTAGCTAACAATGAAGAAGGACGTTGCTGAACATGTCCAAAAATGTGATGCATGCCAAAGAGATAATAACATCTTGCATCAACCAGCTGAGCCTCTAAACACAATAATATCTCCATGGTCATTCATGAGATGGGAAATGTACATTATTGGCAAAAATTCCATAGCATCAGGTGGTAAAGTTTTCATGCTAACAATGACAAACTACTTCTTTAAATGGATAAAAGCTGAAGCCTTTGTCCAAGTTAGAGAAAAGGAAGTGATATCCTTCATCAAGCGCAACATCCTAACCAGGTTTGACATATCATCTAAATCTATATTTTATAATGGATCCGAATTTATAGGTAAAAGAGCACAAAACTTTTGTGCAAGATGGGGAATCAAAATGATTGCTTCTACGTATGTTTATCCTCAAGAAAACGGTCAAGATGAGTCAAGCAACAAGATCATCATCCAAAACTTAAGGAAAAGACTCAAAAAAAGAAGAGGGAGAAGGGCTGAGGAACTAATCTTAGTTCTTTAGGTAAATATAGCCACAAAAAAAGTTTCCACATGATAGACCCTACATTGTTTGGTGTCTAGAACAGAAGCAGTGATCTATGCATAAGTCATAATCCTTATAGACAGGATAAGATTCTACAATCCCGAAGAAAATGAAAAGATCTTGAACCAAGATCTTAATGTAGTGGATGAACTTAAGGATCTTGCCAAGATAAGGATATCAACATATCAACAAAGGATTGCAAAATCCTATAAGAAGAACATCAGAATAAGAAGACTCCAGGTAAGAGATATTGTCTTTAGAAAAGTTTTCCAAAATTGCAAAACTTAGTACAGGTAAACTTTCTCCAAAATTTGAAGGTCTTGGAATGCTATAGACATTAAAACACATTTTACATAAACCAAAGATCTCGACTCAAGATACTCAGGTATGTTTTATTTTCTAATTTTAAATTATATTTATATATTTTCATACTTGATACTGACTTAAGCATCAGATGGGTGTTAGTTAAGCTAACACGCACCCTTTACCCAAGATATTTGTTTCGCAGACATCAAAGATCCTCACCAAGACTTTATGGACTAATCATCCTTCCTAAGATACCTTCTATGGTTTAGAGACTGACGTCTTTCTACGAGATTAGGTTAAACCACCTCTTTTGGATTCACAAACTCAACCAATAATCAAAGGGAATAGGGTTCAACTTACGCTTTAGTACCCGACAACCTCCATATTACTAACTATCTGTTAGAACTTAAGCAAAAATCAATGGAATGACATGGGTATGTCATACACTGGGAAATTATACCCATACATTTAATATTAACATGTGAAACTAAAGCACAAGGGAACATCCTAAGGATGTGGAAAATCCCAAGGGAACAATCTTAGGACGAGCTTATCCCAAGATATGCAACATTTCTATGTTCTCAAGTGGTTTAGACATGGTCATTTCACTAAGCTAAGAAATACAAAGACACATGAATATATCAAACCTAAGAGATTAAATTAAAACCAAAGAATTAAAGCAGTGGGGACATCCCAAGATATCATCCATGGAAACTTTCACTCAAAATGTCATCCAAGATAACCCTCACTCTCATAAGTACTTGATTTTGACAAGTCAATCAAAGATTGAACATAATCATATTGATAGAAGCTCAAGTGTTCAAAATTTTGAAAAGACATCAGAGGTACATTCATCAAGTCTAAGATTTTGAAGATCTCAGAAGAATTTCCAAGCATTGCATAAGAACCTAGAAGAAATTCATCCAAGTTTTCTGGATTTATATGAATCTAAGTTTCTATGACAATTTCAAAGTTCCAAGACTATGTTCAAGACATATAAAGCTACTTCTAAGGTACACAACCTTTCATATTGAACTTTTATAAAATCTTTAGGAGATTTACTTTAAAATCATTTTTAAAGGAATTCGTCACTTCAATTTTTTAGATCTATTCTTAAACATCTTTTGAACTAATATTTTTTTAAGTATGATATTCTTTCTTCTCTCTTAAAAGAATTTGGAGTCTTAAAATTATTTAATCTATGTATAAAACCTTTTAAATATTTTCTTAAACACCTTCTAAAGGTTTATAAAATACATTCCTTGAAAGTCTATTTTTTCTTGACTATTTAGGATTTGATACCTAAGATTTTTATCAAAATATTCTAAGAACTTAACAACTAAGATATCCAAACATTATTTCCTAGAAAATTTTCTCCAAAAATATAATAAATAACATCATGAGTTATCTTTAAAAAATATTCCATTTTTTTACCATTATAAGATATTCTCAAAGATTATTTTCCTATTTGAATATTAGCAAGAAAGATAAAAACAAGGAAAATATCCAATCACTTCTACTTTTATTTTGCCAAGTTCTTGGCCCTGTTCTAGAAATTCTTTGATGGAATGAGATTTAGTTTATTCATATATCTAGAATATGATACTTTTGTTAGAATTTTTTTTTAAAGTACATTAAATTTTAGAGTTTTGAATTTTTCTGAAAGCTTTCCAACAAGGCTTGAACATTTCATACTATTAAATATTTATTTTCAAAATTATTTTCCTAAGTGACATATTCCATTTCTAAATTATTATTTAACATATATCTTACCAAGATATGCTTCACCAAATATTATTTAAAAAGTTTGAAAAACTATGCTCCCATTAGTATATTAAAAATTAAACCAAATTATTACAAAATAAAACTATTTTTCAAACATAACCATTGAAAAATTAAAACGACCATACCCTCAAGGGAAACATCTAACCAACTCTTCGGCTCGTTAACATATTGACCCTCCTTATCTTTTCTACTCATCAACATTTACCATCTTCAACGATTTCACCCACTTCTCTCAACCCTAAAAAGCTTTATTACCCATCTTGAGAATATGTATCATCTTTGACCTCACCTCCAACACCAATTTCAAAGGAAAGACCTTAGCCTCATTTTTAGTCTCATAAATATTTCCTTCATGTTCAACATATGTGACATCCCCAATTTCACGGCCAGAAAAGACCGATTTAATTTATGCTTTTAAAGTAAAATCAGAGTAATCCTTTGATTAAAAGAGTTGCAGAATTTGTTCCCAAAACAAAATATGATAAAACAAAATTTATCAATGCATTTCTTAAAGAAATGCATTTTCATTATATAACAAAATCTCGGGATGTCATGTTCCGATACAGACCAAAATCATAAACAATACAAAATAGACCTTACAACAGTTATAAATAACTATGGTCTAAAATCCAAAATATCTTGACAAGTCATCCAACTTATGCTCTCGTGCCACTACCTGTAATACAAAGAAAAACTGAGTGGGTCAGGCTTGGGAGCCTGGTGAGCATATAGGGTTTTCAACCCACAATAAATGATTATATTAATTTCATCAACCAATAATAACCTAATTACCCATTCCCGTTATCCTCACTTTACGTCCCTAAAACAATTAACCCAAGGGACCTAGCCTAAGGATTTTCATCGGGGCGACAACACTGCTTTGGGGGTTTCCCAACAATTTATGTCAAATAAGGCAACCATGGGGGGATGGAGTACAACAAATGAACACCCAAGTTCATTAACACCTACAGGTTATAAGCCTGCTAGCGTTCCACTAGACTGTCTAGAAAAGTTTGTGGTCGTCATCTAAACTTTGCTAGATGACTGAGTCAGCAACAACAACGAGGCCTCTCATAATTTTATTTCATCACACACCAACTGTCTACCCATGTTCTACCCAACATATTAGTAGATAAAAATATATACATTTATATACAGCTTAAACCTGTGCAAATCATTCATTCAACAATTATTTCAAATAAACAAATAATATATAAACACATAACACGTATTTTATAAAGAATACTTCATATCTATGTGTTAGAAGAAAGTGACTACACACTCACATGATCAGAAGATGATCAGACAGCACTACGGCTCTAAGAGTAGTATTCTTCAGTGAAACCGGGATGCTTTCTTGAAAATCAGGCTTCTCGCGGGCAGAGTTTCGGCTCGGAAACTTTACTTCTCGGGATCCTCGGGGCTTCGGGACTTGCTTCGGGTCTTGGGAATGATATCGGGGCTTCGGGGTATAAGTTGCATGCAAAACGAGGTAATAACGAGTGAGAGAGAAGAATTTGAGCACTAAAACTCGGCAGCCCATGACATCTATTTATAGGGTGCTAAGCATCGGATTACGCTGGGCGTAATCTCAGAGTACACTGGGCGTACTCCCTCTACAAGCAGTACGTTGGGCGTACATTGGGTACGCTGGGCGTACTAAGCGGATCAGATCGAATGCGTCACTGCTTACGGACCCGGGGCACTCGAGTGGTGGAATAGGGCGACGTGGCCCATTTCGATCCATGTATACAGGTACGCTGGGCGTACTCCGATTTATCGAACTTCAAAAATTCGTAACATTCGCATACGATCTCCGTTTTCAACGTTCTTTATTTCCACGCGTAGGTGAGACTATGATCTACAACTTTCATTTAGACTCCGTCGGCTAATTTTTTCTTTATTTTTAATATTATATTTTTAACAGGTCTGGACAGGAAATGTCCGTTAAAAGTTCATAACTTCTTCATCCGACGTCCGTTTTCGTCTGTCTTTTTACCGTTGCACTACTAATAAGGAGATCTTCGATTCTCGTTTAGATTGTTTCGGCTAAAAATCACTCCATCTCATATTCGAGTTTCGGGCTGCATACTGCTAAGCTGAAATTTAGAAAAATCATAACTTCGACTTACGAAGTCAGATTTAGGCGTTCTTTTTACGCACGCTCTCGGTTTAACGTATTCTACGACTTTCGTTTAGATCACTAAGGCTAAAACCGCTCTATCGTAAATTCACATTTTACGTCATCCAGCGTCGAACCGGTTCTGTCGCGAAACTTCGACAGGTCATAACTTCTTTGTTATAACTCGGATTTCCGTATTCTTTATACCTCTGGAATCCTTGTTCCGACCACTTTAAATTCATTCATAGATATCGGCTTTTTCTAATATTTATTTTCGACGCTCATTTTTATTCTTAGATAAATTAAATCACATAATTAAGCATAAAACACATAATACTCAAATAATACATTTCTATTATTTCAAAATGACTTACAAAGGTTAACCTAGACTATTACATCAATATTAATGCCTAGCCTAGAAACACGGGCGTTACAACATATCTCTTGGATAACCCTTCATTTTCGGCTACAAGATCCTTAAACTTAAGACAAAGATCTTTATCCTTTTTCTTCGACTCTCTCTCATTTCCAGACAAATTGACTGGCAGTTGTCTCTTCAAGGCTGCAAGATCCTATTTGAACTCCTTAATACCCTTCAACATCAGTGTAACAGTTTGAAACAAGTAATTTATTCATTAATATATACTAACAATTAAGAAATAAAAATAGAAGCGACTTACAGTTTGAAGAAAGATCGAAAGAAATCTTACCTAAAGGATTTAAGGATCTTCGTAATTGCCAATAAAGCGATAATCATAATCAGGTTGGAATTTTTAGTAGGTCTTGAATGGAATTTGAAATTATCAAGTAAGTTGAACAACTAAAATTTGGTCCTGATAAAAGAGCTATCATCACCTAACAATATGATTTCATAATGCAAATTTATGTGGGAAATTTTTATGGGTAGATACTTTGACTTACTACTTTTATATCTTGAACCTGTATTGACATCCTAGTCAAGTCCAAGATTTTGGATTTAACCAGTATCTTAGCTAGCCATCGTATTTCTTGTGATATCTTATGCAGGAACTTAAAGATTGAATACAAATGAATGGACCAAGTCTACTACACGTGGTCAATGCCTCGCGAACATTAAAGACTCTCGAGAAACAAGGATCAAACAAAGATGAAGGAGAATCCCAAGAAAGTCAGAATTTTAGTTATTATTGTTATGTATATAAAGACTAGCTGATCAATGCATACATAGACACTTCCACTGCCATTTTTTCTCTGATTCCTTCGACACTTGAGCATATTCACTTCATTTCTAAGATCAGCTAGCACTTGTAATTTTATTTCGATTTAATATAAGTTCTAAGGAAAGTGAGTTCATCACTTCTAGGGGTTTTATTGTAGAGATCCGTAAGGATTAAGGAATTTCCTCTTAATTCTCTTTATTCTTGCATTTATTTTTATATACTTCTATTATTTGATTAACAAAAACTTATTCCATTGTTTGCTTGATTGATAACTTGTTTTCATATCGAAATTATCAAGATACTTAGTTGTATCTTGGTACCTTTTTTAGTACCTTAAAGCTTTATTATGCATATTCGCTTATTGATTACTTTAACACTATTTTTGTCCCAAACATACTCATTTTCATCTCAATATTATTATACTTTAACTTAATAGCTCCTCGAGTACTATAGTTTTCCACCCCGAATCTTGGGCACAACCAAGACCTTAGACATATTTCAAAATCTTAAGCTCTCCAGTTTTTAACATCATATTTCTAACATCACACCACAATTACTAATTTGGTTAAGACATTAGTTTGTTAATTTTTGACCAAAACAGACATACTATGAAGTTTAATCATAAAAATACATCACGTGCCAGCTCCCTTGGCTTTTTTTCTTCTTCACGTCTTCATAGTATTTTGGGCATCTATGTCTCTAGTGACCTTTCTCTTGGTAGTAAAATTGTGTTTGTGTTAGGTGCAATCTCAGAATCGGCTTTCTCTTAAGGCCTTGATTGGAAGATCCAACCCTGTCTTTGCCCTTAACATGAGAAAACTTCTTCTTCTTGCTTGTACCATGCCTTATGGCCAAGATATGCATAGTAAGGTTGGAGCTTTTGGTCTTAGCCAAACCAACTCTGGTAATTTTCAAAATACCATGATGTTCCATGAGGGTCTTGTTAAGATGGTTCATATTATAGTTCATGACAAAATTGATGATACAAACTACAATGTGAGTTCAATACCATATCAACGACTAACTCCTTTGGAAATTTGACACCCAAATTCCTCAGTTTTTTTATGTTCGACTTCGTTTTTTGATCGTGCACATACAAAAAATTTCCATCTTGGTGTTTTCATGCCATCAAGGATTTGACAATCTCGAATTGTTCTTATCGAGCTCGGTCTTGAAACATTTCATTGAGTTGCTCTTTTATTACAAATGCCCCAACATTCTCTAAGTTCTTTTGAATCTCGGGAGACATGGTCGCCAACATTATGCAAGCAAATTTAGTGGATTCTTTGTCATGGTTGTTGTAAGTAGCTATATATTCTCAAAATACAAGAAGGCGGTGAGGGTGCTAAGCACAGAACATTTTAAAAACCGAACTCATTAGGAATCAAAGCAACCTCCTTAAACCTTTCTTAGAGTATTAGAGTGGGTGAGCATAGTCTTGATTCGGCGATAAGGTGTTTATTAACATGTGAGGACACATGTGGTATAATTGTCATACATATAGTAGGATTATACCATATAGCAAATTTTAATCATTTAAATTTATAAGAAAAAACTGCAAGAATGGTCCATGTGGTATGTCAAAAATTTACACTTTGGTTCAATAAGGTTTGGACTAACACCAGTGGTCCAAACGTTTTCATTTTTTTTGCGACTTTGGTCCAATTTGCTTTGAACATTTTTATAATGACGGTTTTGTCATTACTTTTTGCATTTTCAGTTATTTATTTATTTATTTATTTAAATACTTTTATGATTAAAAGAATATAAAAAAGAGAAATAAAATACTCTCTCTCTCTCTCTCTCTCTCTGATCACTATGACTAGGGATGAACATCAGCACTGGGTACCTGCTTTTGGAACGGGAACCGCCTTGGAACCGCCAGTTTTGGAATTGGAACTGCCCTAAGCTGTTCCGGTTCCGTTTTTTTACAGAACCGTTACCCGCTGGCTACCCATCGGAACCAGTGTGTGTATGTATGTATGTATGTATATATATATATATATATATATATATATATATATATATATATATATATATATATATATATATATATATATATATATATATATATATATATATCACAATCACATACTTTATACAGTATCTTAAATAACATCATTTAAAATTATAGAATTTTGAGTAATTTGATTTGAACCTTCAAAGGTTTTAAGAAACATTCACATAATTTTTTGTCATATTATATATATATATATATATATATATATATATATATATATATATATATATATATATATATATATATATATATATATATATATATATATATATATATATATATATATATCACAATCACATACTTTATACGGTATCTTAAATAACATCATTTAAAATTATAGAATTTTGAGTAATTTGATTTGAACCTTCAAAGGTTTTAAGAAACATCCACACAATTTTTTGTCATATTATTCAAGCTACTGATATTTTATAATGATCATTTTTAATACGTAGCAAATTACATATTGATGTTATCGATAACTTCTTGTAAGTTTACAATAGGTATACTTTTTTAAGTTTTAAAAATTCAACAAATGTAACGAATCGAGTACCCAGTATTGGAACCGCTACCCGCCGGTTCCGGTTCCGGTTCCAACATTTTAGAAACCACCGGTTCCGATTCTGGTTCCAGATAATTAGGGCAGGTACCTGCCTACGCTCATCCCTAAATTTAATCGTCTCCTTGAATGTTGTGAAACTACATACCCTTCAAAGAAATTCAATACTGCAGTCTCAAGATCATCAACAAAGTACTTGATATAATTTTCAGGGT
Source organism: Lactuca virosa (assembly GCF_052849685.1). NCBI lineage: Eukaryota > Viridiplantae > Streptophyta > Magnoliopsida > Asterales > Asteraceae > Lactuca > Lactuca virosa. Next base: position 150,628,164 of record NC_136433.1, read on the forward strand.
GCCTCCCACTCTTTATATGACTCATGAATCTCCCAAAAATGAATTCTAAGCCAGAATGACTAGATCAGAAATGGAGATTCTTAGCTCTTCACGAAGCTATGTATATGATATTATCCATAAAGCTTGAGCTCTATGCACATCTTCAAACATGGTGTTAAAGGACTTGAACCGTTCTCTCAAAGCAGTTTTTGAAACCCCAGATGAGAAAATTCCAATCACATTCTATCAAAGCAGTTTTTGATATGAGCTTTCTCAGGTAGTGATCTCTGATTATCTCTCTCATCTCTGGTGATTCTTTGATTTTTTGGGTGATGTAGTGAAGACGAAGGGCGGCGACGAGTTAGGGTTTTCAGTTTCGACGAGTTAGGGTTCCTAGACCAACGATTCATCACCACTATCTTCACAAGAAAACCCTAGATCCACCATCTTCTCCAGTGAAATGTCGCTGCCACTATGAAGGGTTTTAAAACCCACTTGCAGTGGTGGTTTGCTAGAAATCGAGTCGGAGTAGAAGGATATCGTCGTTCTCGAAGAAGGGCAATGACCTAGGTTTTCGACCTCCATCGTCATCGTTGTTTGGAATGGAGGACAACGACTCTCCTCAATTTATGGTTCTCCGATTTTAAACCTAACACCTCTCTTTTAACATATTTCAGCCTCTTTCACAAACATCGATGGATCTGTGGTTGAGCACCACCACATATCTTCACCACGATTGTGGAAATGCTTTCTAGTGGAGTAGACGAACGGAGAAGGTAACGACGAATTTTTAACATTCCAGTGAGTAGCACATTGGACCAAACTCGCATTATAAAAAACTTCAAAGCACATTGGACCAAACTCGTAACAAAATGAAAAGTTTGGACCTCTTGTGCTATTCCAAACCTTTTTAGACTAAAGTGGCAGTTTTCGACATACTACGGGGACCATTGTTGTAGTTTTGTCAAATTATAATCTTGTCTTTCTAATTTAATATTCTTATTAAATAAAGTTCTAGATAAATGTTGAAATTTTAATTCATATTTAAATAATATTAAATTTAATTAATAAAATATTCAAATTTCTATTTCAATCAAATAATATTTCAAATCAATTACTAAATTCCAATATTCAGATTTAAATAATTTAAATAATATTTTAAAAAGAGGCTTATCCTTAGATTTTCGAAATCAGTCAAAATCCAGAAATTTAAGAATCCGGATAGATGTGTTGCGTCGGCCAGGGACGCGTCATGTCCGTCAGTTAACAATCAAGTACACTATCTAAAGGAAATGAAATAATCAAAAGATTTATCTAAGTGCACATGCATCCTAGAATCTTGGTTTTACTAGTTATAGCAACAGACTTTAAAAAATCAACAAATGAAATGGTTACTAGCCTCATGATTGCTTGTTTGTGATCTTTTATGTGCCATCTCGTCGCAAGGATGAAGGATCTAACGCCGAAACCATCTAATAGAATCAGACCCACAACACCAAAAGCAAAAGAAAGAACCCAAAGACTAGGGTTTATTGAAAAATCACCAACCCTAGGAGAGATGTTATGATTTTCGTCCAGATGGAGAGATAAGGGCGAGGGAGAGAGAGAGAAAGAGAGAGAGAGAGAGAGAGAGAGAGAGAGAGAGAGAGAGAGAGAGAGAGAGAGAGATAGAGAGGCAAAGTAAGGATGATTTTATGAAAGGAATAAGTAGACTCTAGGGTTTACGCTAACAGTCTATTTATAGGTAGCATATATAATTCTAGAAGGATACAAACACTTAGGTTTTATCCTAATCTGATTCAAATCAAGCACATCCATATCCTTGGCACACCAAAACCGCCCCCCTATAGCCTCCAGAGGATTATGATATTCCAATTAATCCCTTTGATTAATTAATACTCAAGCCTTTTATTTAATTACGAAAATAATTTCTAATTAATTTATTAATTCTTTAGTAAATTAACAACTTATTTATTTCCATTTCCTTGTGCTATTTGGGTCATCAAGCCAAATAAGTTAGGGGTCTGGTGTTGATTTATAGAACAAGATCACTTCAGTTGTGTTGAATCTTGTGGATATTGTTCGAAAAGTTCTTGGGTATTTTTCACTTTCAGGAATGGAAGCATCTTTGAGATATTGCAAGATGGTCAACGTCCGAGGTTTGGCTGAAGATGTTGATCCTTCAGGTTGAAGATCTTCAGGTCTAATATATTTGGATTCAAGATCTTCAAAAGCTGCCACTTCTTTTTGATATCTTCTATCATAGGCTTGATGATGTAACAAATTGGTATCTTGCTGTTTGGATGAATTTTGAAAGTAGAACCAAGATTATCTGATGCATCTTCTTATGTATTGTCTTCTCGAGGTACATTTTCTATGTCAAAATCTTGGAATTTAGACGCCAAGTCATTTACTATCGTCATGTATGAAGCTAGTTTTTCACTTTTAATTGTGTAGGATCCATTGAATTGGTTAGTTATTAACAATAAATGAACACGTACCTGAAGACTTCTAATACCAAGATCTTAGGCAATAAGTAAGCCCATGATTAATGCTTTATATTCTGCTTTGTTATTGGTTATTTGAAATACACAACTTATTGAATGGACTATAATGTCCCCTTGTGGAGATTTTAGTACAACTCCAAGACCTATTCCCTTAGAATTGGAAGCCCAATCTGTAAAAAGGATCCATTTCTTTAGTTCTTCTGTATTGTGGATCCAATGGACTTCTTTTTCAACTTCAAGTTGAAGATCTAGAATGAAATTAGCCACAAAATATGATAATGGTTGTGATTTTATCATATATATTGGCTCGTACATTAGGTTATATGTACCTAATTGTACATACCACTTATCCATTCTTCCCAACATCGCAAACTTTCTCATTACATTCTTAGTCGAATAGTTAGATCTTACACAAAAAGGGCTAGTTTCAAAATAATGTCATAACTTAGTTGAAGCACATACAAGATATAAGATTAGTTTTTTAAAATGTGAGTACATGGTCTCAACATCAAGAAACTTTTACTTACGTAGTAGACTGGATGTTGAGCATAATCTTGTTCCTTTACTAGGAGTATACTTGATGCATTCTTTGATATAGCTAGGTATAGGATCAAAGGGTCTCTATCTTCAGGTTTGGCTAATAATGGAGGCAAAGATAGATAATTCTTCAGTTCTTGGAATTCTTATTTATCCTCCGTTTTCCATTCTAACTTCTTGTTCTTTCTCGAGATATCATAGAAGGGTTTGCATCATTCAGATGTTTTAGAGATAAACCTGTTTAAGGCTGCTAATCTACATATTAATCTTTGGATATCTTTGGATGAGGTTGGGGATCAAAGTTTCAAAATAGACTTTATTTGTTTTGGCATAGCTTCTATACCTCTTTTTATTATCACATAGCCCAACAATTTTCCAGCCTTGATGCCAAAATGGGACTTCTAAGGATTGAACATAGTGTTGAACTTGTACAAGATGTTGAACACCTCTTCAAGATCTTGGAGATGATTTTCAGCCTTTTTGAACTTTACCACTGTATCGTTGTTATGGGTGTGCAGGATTTGGGACAACATGTTAGAAAAAATCTTCACCAACTTCTTAATCAAGATACCATTGATTACTAACTCTTACATTTTCCTCTTTATTTATTTATTTCTTTGATTTAGGTTATGAATATGTCAACTAAGACCTGGTAAAATTGGAATTACAACGAGAAACGTGAAGAAAATACTCAATCATTCGGAAATTCATATTAATGGAACACTGGTCATCAAGAATATCAGGGTAGAAGATAATGTCAAGATTTTAGGGATTTGGGTTGTAACAACCCAATTTTCAAAAGAAAATTTTCATTTTTAATTTATCAAAACACTTCCAATTATCCATAAAATCTCCAAAACAATTGTTTTCAAATTCATACATCAACAAACTTATTTCAAATATCAGAGTGTCCCAAAAGAAAAATGCCAGTGAGAGTGCATACCGCGCCATCAGACCTTGCCCTTGACCTTAGGCTCAGATATACCTGAAACATATCCACAAACTGTAAGTTAATGCTTAGTGAGTTCCCAGAGCATACCCCCACCCAATCCACATAATCACATAATCATATTTGCTATAAAAGCTACATAAACCACATAAGCCATTCATACAACATATAAGGATGCCATGGAAACCCTCCAAGGTCTTATACCTAGTGCCACTGGAACCCCCAAGTGGTCTTAACTACCTGCCATGGGAACCCCCACTTGGTCTTCCTGCCATGGGAACCCCCACATGGTCTTCATTAACTGCCATGGGAACCCCCGCATGGTCTTCACTACCAAGCAAATATCATACAAACTAAACATGCAAATATACTAGGATGCCATGGAAACCCTCCAAGGTCTTACATGCAAATATCATACAAACTAAACATGCAAATATACTAGGATGCCATGGGAACCCCCACATGGTCTCAGTCTACTGCCACGGGAACCCCCCGGGGTCTTCCATGCAAATGTCATACCAACATTACGCATAATCAATCGAAAATCCACATATCATAAAATGGGCCGGCCTTGGTGCCTTAGACTCATTGGTATGGTGAGAAGACTCACCTCTCGCGAATGCTGAACTGACAAGATAAAATCAGATAAGTCCCACACACTGCTCCAACTCAACTGCCTATAATCATCATGTGATTAACTTGACAAAATCCCGAAATACCATAAATGCCCTCAAAGTCAACCCTGGTCAAGGTCAAGGTCAATAGTCCATGTTGACCTCAACTCGTTGAGTGCATCCAACAACTCGTCGAGTTACCTGAGTAAGTCGATAAATCGCCGACTTACCTTTGTAACTCGTTGAGTTCCTTAATGTCCAGAAGACCGAAAACTCATGTAGACTGAAAACTCTAATCCTTCACCGAATTCACTCGAAATAACAAAAACGGGTAAACCCTACCCGACTCGTCGAGTTGGCTAAGGAACTTGACGAGTTCCTTTAGTCCTTTTTGTGTTCAGACATTTTTAAGCTACCCTACAGCTCCAAATTGCAGATCTATCCTCCTAGGGCATGGTTTCCACGTAAAGTTGCAAACTTTACGTGCATGCAATCTTTTAAATGCCAAAACCAAGCTAAGGGAGGGGTTTAAGCCAAAAAGAAAAACCAATGCTTGATAAATTCAGTGACTTTATAAATCTAAGGACTTGGAGGAGTCCATATCTGAAGTTACAACTTCAGATCATACCGAATACCCGAAATAATCCACAAATGTACTAAAAATGACCTTAAACCTAAGAAAAAGGGGATCTAATGCTAGAATGACCAAGGTAACAACTTGTTACCTTCAAATGGAAGCCCAACCGATGTTGATGTTGGATCTACAAGCTCCTTCCCATTCCAAGCTTCTCAACCTTCGATCTTCTTCAACAAGTTGCACCAAAAACACTCTCTTAGCCTCTCAAGCACAAGGAAGCAGCAAAGAACGGCTAGGGTTTCTTCTCTGGGTAATGAAGTGGTAAGGGAGGCCACAAGAGGCAGATTAAGTCCTTTATATAGGGTGCAAACCCTAAAAATTAGGTTTTTCCTTTACAGTGCCTACTCGTCGAGTCGGGGCCTTCCGACTCGTCGAGTAGAATCTAAATCCTGCGTCTTCATAATTGACCACTACTCGACGGGTTTGTGCTCTCCAACTCATCGAGTTCCAACACAAAACTATAAAAAAAATAAGAAAATTAAATGGTACCTGGAACAGGTGTTACAAATCTCCCTACTTGCACTAGACTTCGTCCTCGAAGTCTACTGACGCGAATAAGTCCGGATAATGATCTCTCATCTCCTCTTCCGGCTCCCATGTCTATTCGGAACCCCTTCGGTGCTGCCATTGCACCTTTACTAGATGCACTTCCTTGTTCTGAAGAAACTTGGTCTTCCTATCCAAAATCGCAACGGGCGTCTCAATGTAGTTCTGGCTAAGCTCGTCCGGCAGATCCAAGCGGTAAGCCACCTTGCCCATTCGGGCCGAAATCCTGAAAGGTCCAATATATCGGGGACCTAGCTTGCCCCTCTTCCGGAACCTGATGACTCCCTGCCATGGGGACACCTTTAGTAACATAAAGTCCCCCACCTGGAACTCAAGATCACATCGTCGCCGGTCATCATAGCTTTTCTGACGGCTCTGTGCGACTCGTAGTTGGTCGGGCACCTGCTGAATCAACCCGGTAGTCTTGAGCACTACTTCGGTGCTCCCCATGACTCGGTGTCCAACCTCGCCCCAAAAAACCGGGGTCCTACATCTCCGACCATACAACATCTCAAACGGAAGTCGGTCGATACTGACATGGTAACTATTGTTGTATGAAAACTCTACCAATGGGAGGTATGTATCCCAACTACCTCCAAAATCCAACATGCATGCCCAAATCATATCCTCGAGTGTCTGGATCGTCCTCTCGCTTTGGCCATCTGTCTGGGGGTGGTATGCCGTGCTGAAATGCAACTGAGTGCCCAGTTCCTCGTGGAACGTTTTCCAGAATGTAGATGTGAATCGAACGTCCCACTCAGAGACTACTGACACTGGTTCTCCGTGCCTAACCACCACCTCTCGTACGTAAATATCCGCTAATTTCTCCGTGGAGATGCTCTTGGAGATCGGAATAAAGTGGGAACTCTTCGTCAACCTATCCACATTCACCCATATGGCATCCACACCCCTCGCTGTCCTTGGTAACTTCGTGATGAAGTCTATAGTGATCTCTTCCCACTTCCGCATGGGAATGGGTAGCGGCTGAACCTTTCCATGAGGTTGCTGATGCTCGGCCTTGACCTTCCGGCAGGTCAAGCACCGCTCCACAAACCAGGCGATCTCCCGCTTCATGCAGGGCCACCAGTAACTCAGTCTCAAGTCTCTATACATTTTTGTAGCCCCCGGATGTATAGAGAACTTGCAATTGTGTGCCTCCTCCAATATCATCTGTCTTACTACCCTAGTCACCGGTACCCACACCCGGCCACACTGTGTCAGAAGACCTCGGCTATCCCGAACAAACAAGGGGTACTGACCCCGAATCCGCTCTATCTTCCAATTCTCTTTCTTCACACCCTCGACCTGAGCTTGTTTGATCAAATCAAACAATGGAGAGATCACCGTCATCCTCAAGCAAACGTTCCCAATCGGGGAACCTGCCGCCTTGTGGCTGAAAGCATCGGCCACCACATTGGCCTTTCCTGGATGATATAAGATCTCACAGTCATAATCTTTCAGCACATCCAACCACCTCCTCTATCACATGTTGAGGTTCTATTGATCCATAAAATACTTCAAACTCTTATGATCAGTATAAATAGTGCACCGTACTCCATATAAGTACTGCCTCCAAATCCTGAGGGCAAACACTATTGCCCCCAATTCCAGGTCGTGATTGGGGTAATTCACCTCATGAGGCTTCAACTGCCTCGAGGCGTAGGAGATCAGATGTCCCCTATGCATCAGTACCTCGCCTAACCCTGAGATTGATGCATCACAGTACACTACCAAGTCATCCAGCCCCTCAGGTAGTACTAGAATCGGAGCCTCACATAACCTCTGTCTCAGGGTCTCAAAAGCCAACTGTTGATCTGAGCCCCATCGAAATGTCACATTCTTCTTGGTCAAGCAGGTCAAAGGCACGACGATCATGGAGAAATCCTGGATGAATCTTCGATAATAGCCCATTAAACCCAAGAAGCTACAGATCTCGGATGCGTTCTTCGGTACTTCCCACCGCATCACTGCCTCAACCTTGACCAGATCAACCAAAAAGCCCTCCTGGTTGATGATGTGCCCCAAAAATTGCACCTCACGCAACCAGAAATCACATTTTGAGAACTTGGCATATAGCCTTTCCGTTCTCAATGTCTTCAATACCTCCCTCAGATGTTGCTCATGATGCTCCTTGGTCTTAGAATAGACCAGGATATCATCAATAAAAACGATCACCGACCGATCCAGCATCGGTCTACACACTACGTTCATGAGATCCATGAACGTTGTTGGGGCATTGGTGAGCCCAAATGGCATCACCACAAACTCATAGTGCCCGTACCGGGTCCTGAACGTTGTCTTCAGTATATCCTCATCCCGAATCCTCATCTGATGGTATCCCGACCGAAGATCAATCTTGGAAAACCAAGACGCACCCTGCAGCAGATCGAACAAATCGTCGATCCTCGTTAGCGGATAACGGTTTTTCACCGTTACTTTGTTCAGCTCTCGGTAATTAATGCACATCCTGTGGGACCCGTCCTTCTTTTTCACGAACAAGATCTGATCTCCCCACGGGGAACTGCTTGGACAGATAAACCCTCGGTCTAGCAGCTCCTGAAGCTGCGTAGATAGCCCATGCATCTCGGGCGGAGCTCTCCGGTATGGTGCCTTGGCTATCTGAGCGGCACCCGACACCAAATCAATGTGAAACTCCACTTGCCTCTCCGGAGGCACTCCAGGTAACTCCTCAGGAAAGACATCCCGAAACTCCTGTACAACCGGTACACTGTCCAAATCCCTTGGGGTCTCAACCCTCGTATCCGAGATATATACCAAAAATCCCGTACAACCCTGCTGCAAAAACCTCCTAGCCCTCGTAGTTGAACAGAGGGTTGGCCCCTATGAGGGCCTCTCTCCATGAATAACCAGTTCTCCCCCACTTGGGGTTCGAACCCTCACTAGTTGGCACTCACAATCAATCATGGCCCCATTGGCCCCCAACCAGTCCATCCCGACAATCACCTTTAGCCCTCGTCACGGTATCGGGACTAGATCAACACGAAACCTCTCCCCAAGCACATTCAGGACACACTCCCGATACACCCTCTCAACACTCACGGTGCGGTCGTACATAATCTCAACCTCAAGCGGGGAATCCAAAGTCCCCGGTGCATCCTGAAACTTCTTGCTAAGTGCAAGAGATACACATGATCGAGTAGCTCCTGAATCGAACAAAACATGGGCATATATACCATTGACCAAAAAGGTCCCTATTCATAAGCACAATATACACATAAGCAATGCAATAAATCTAGAGCAGGAAGATAAAATATATACCAGCCACAACATTTGGCGCTGCCCGAGCCTCCTCGGTTGTTGACTGAAATGCGCAACTCTTCACCGCAGGAGCATCCGCCTTAGCAGGGCAGCCATCGGTGATCCTCATTGTGGCGGGCGCAGGCGCCGCCACTGCTCCTCCCCCTCCCTGCAACCTCAGACAATCGGCCTTTTTATGGCCAGTCTGGTTGCAGTGGAAACAAATCAAGCCCTTCTTTGGGAAATCCCTGCTCACGTGGCCCTGATGGCCACACGTATAACATACCGACCCGTCACCCAAAAAACTGCACCATGAGATCTCCCACACTTGGCACACCGGCCACGGCCCTGTTGTTCCCTACTGGATGAATCTGAGGTCTTAGGCTTTTTAGCCTGACCTACTACTATCTGTGTCTGCTCAGGCTTCCGCTTGGTGCGAAAGTCCAACTCTATCTCCCGCTCACATGCCTTATCCACCATCTCATTCAGGGTTTTGCACCCTGTGAAGCTTACATTGGTTCGGGCACAGGTCTTGTGCTTTCAGTAGTACGGGCCCAATAATACTTTCCACACCTACTTGTACCTTCCCCAAGGCTCTACCTGATAACTCTAATTCGTCCCAAAAACAAATCATATCTCACAGGCTACCGCATAGCTCAAATCCTAGGCTAACCTAAGATTCCCTCCATCCATATCAAACCATAACTCAATCATAATAGGTTGCCTTTATGCATGCAAATTATACACAGAAAAGGATCAAATAGACTTTCGAATAATAAATGCTACCCTCGGACCAAAACCAGACAAGGAACATGAAATAAGGCCAAATCAATCATTCTAAGCCTATAAGCTCCTAACCATATACAATTTTAAGAGCATACACATAGCAAGATCCATACGATTATCATAACTCAAATATCAGTATAACATGGCTAACACATTGGGGAACTACTTACTTGGCTAGGTCGATCACGCGCATTCCACTCTCCTCTTTTCCAGTTAAGAAATTTTTAACTTTTATTTTTTTTAAAACAATTTTTACCATTTCCTTAGTTTGAGTCCTGATACACCCGAGAGTGTGCCCGAATCCCTCAAACCAAGGCTCTGATACCAACTTGTAACAACCCATTTTTCAAAAGAAATTTTTCATTTTTAATTTATCAAAACACTTCCAATTATCCATAAAATCTTCGGAACAATTGCTTTCAAATTCATACATCAAAAAAATTATTTCAAATATCAGAGTGTCCCAAAAGAAAAACGCTGGTGAGAGTGCATGTCGCGCCATCAGAACTTGCCCTTGCCCTTAGGCTCAGATGTACTTGAAACAAATCCACAAACTATAAGGTAATGCTTATTGAGTTCCCCAGAGTATACCCCCACCCAATCCACATAATTACATAATCATATTAGCTATATAAGCTACATAAACCACATAAGTCATGCATACAACATATAAGGATGCCATGGAAACCCTCCAAGGTCTTATACCTAGTGCCACTGGAACCACCACGTGGTCTTAACTACCTGCCATGGGAACCCCCACATGGTCTTCCTGTCATGGGAACCCCCACGTGGTCTTCACTAACTGCCATGGGAACCCCCACATGGTATTCACTACCAAGAAAATATCATACAAACAAAACATGCAAATATACTAGGATGCCATGGAAACCCTCCTAGATCTTACACCAAATGCCATGGGAACCCCCACATGGTCTCAGTCTATTGCCACGGGAACCCCCCGGGGTCTTCCATGCAAATGTCATACCAACATAACGCATAATCAATCGACAATCCACATATCATAAAATAGGCCGGCCTTGGGGCCTTAGACCCATTGGTATGGTGAGAAGACTCACCTCTCTCGAATGCTGATCTGACAAGATAAAATCAGATAAGTCCCATGCACTACTCCAACTCAACTGCCTATAATCATCATGTAATTAACTTGACAAAATATTGAAATACCATAAATGCCCTCAAAGTCAACCCTGGTCAAGGTCAGGGTCAACACTCAAGGTCAACAGTCCATGTTGACCTCAACTCGTCGAGTGCATCCAACAACTCGTCGAGTTACCTGATTAACTCGATAAATCGCCGAGTTACCTGTATAACACGTCGAGTTCCTTAATGTCCAGAAGACCGAAAACTCATGTAGACTGAAAACTCTAATCCTTCATCGAATTCACTCGGAATACCCAAAACGGGTAAACCCTACCCGACTTGTCGATTTGGTTAAGGAACTCGACGAGTCCCTTCAGTCCTTTTTGTGTTCAGACGTTTTTAAGCTACCCCAAAGCTCCAAATTGCATATCTAGCCTCCTAGGGCATGTTTTCCACATAAAGTTGCATACTTTACGTGCATGCAAGCTCTTAAATGCCAAAACCAAGCTAAGGGAGGGGTTTAAGCCAAAAAGGAGGACCAATGCTTGATAAATTCAGTGACTTTATAAATCTAAGGACTTATAGGAGTCCAGATCTGAAGTTACAACTTCAGATCCTACCCAATACCCGAAATAATCTACAAATGTACTAAAAATAACCTTAAACCTAAGAAAAAGGGGATCTAATGCTAGAATGACCAAGGTAATAACTTGTTACCTTCAAATGGAAGCCCAACCAATGTAGATGCTGGATCTACAAGCTCCTTCCCTTTCCAAGCTTCTCAACCTTCTAACTTCTTCAACAAGTTGCACTAAAAACACTCTCTTAGCCTCTCAAGCACAAGGAAGCACCAAAGAACGGCTAGGGTTTCTTCTCTGGGTAATGAAGTGGTAAGGGAGGCCATAAGAGGCAGATTAAGTCCTTTATATAGGATGCAAACCCTAAAAATTAGGGTTTTCCTTTACAGCGCCTACTCGTCGAGTCGGGGCCTTCCGACTCGTCGAGTAGAATCTAAATCCCGCGTCTTCATAATTGACTTCTACTCGACGAGTTGGAACTCCCGAACTCGTCGAGTTCCAGCACAAAACCCTAAAAATTAAGAAAATTAAATGGTACCTGGAACATGTGTTACATAGGTTATATACGTTATGACTCTTGTGTAGAAATTTGAAACTAGAGTCGCAATACATACACACACACACACAATTAATCAATAAAAACATCATCTGTAGCCTGAACATATTCGGCTCCGAAGGTTTTTTCCCAGAGATCTTAGTCATGATCAAGGGATTTCCTCATAATTCTAGTGCATTGAACCTTGGAATCTTTTGTAAGTTTTTTATTAAAACTCCACAACCTTTACTAATTTAGTTGATATTTAGGTGATGTTTGTTTTTTCAGAGCGAAACGTCTACAGCCTGGGGGCATATCTACAAACCTCTGCAGTATAAGACGTGGACCAAACGTCTGCAGTACGTAGGAAGAAGACTGTTTGTTTTTTAACGTTCTTAAGCTGCTGAAATAAATAGAAATTTAAATAAATAGAAATTTAAATAAATAGAATTTATAAACACACAATAAATTTTCAATACCAAAATTTAAATCATTACAGTCTAACAATATTGAAATAAAATAACAATTGCAATTCAAGACTCGGTTTAGTAAACGTATTTTACTAATTATATAATTTTTTACAGCCTTTTGTTAACCTTTTTTAATAACTATTTGAAACTAATTTACAAGCCTTATAAAAAAAATACAACCTATTGAAGCCGGAAAAATATAGAAGTTTTGGACATTATAAAAATTATAAATAAAAATGTTTAGGAAAAACATAAATTGTAAAATAAAACATTTGAAGCTTTTTTTAAAGCCTATAAAAAGGGATTGTCTTTTTTAAACACTCTAAATAACATTTTAATTGTTTAAAACATTTTTATTTTGTTTTATTTACATTTTTATGTTGTAAAAAAGTTGAGGAAATATGTAATTTTTTAAAAAGACTTGTAAAAAAGTTTAAATATGTTATAAATAAAGATTGTAACAAAACTTTCAAATATTATGTAAAAAAGTTTAAAATGTTATCAAAAAATTTCTAAATATTATAAAAAAATATAACGGACGTTATAAAAAAGTTGTAAAACAGTAGTAAAAAAGGTTGTAAAAAAGTCTATAAAGATCAATAAAAAGTTTGTGCAAAAAGTCTTTAAATTGTTTTAAGAAGTTTAAAAATAATAATACTGAAAAAAAAATTTGGTAAATTTTCTATAATAAGAGTCCATACCAAAATTTTAGGTTTTTATATATCTTTTTTGTTTTGCAGAGGTCTGCAAGAAATGTCTTCCCGCCCGAAGACATTGGTCTAGGTTTTTTGGCGCTCAGATCCTTTCGCATCTATAGTCTTTTAAAAACCAAACAAATTTCATACTCCGCAGACATAGATGTCTTCCCGTCTGTAGACATAAGTGCTCAAAAAGACATTTTTCCAAAAAAAAAACAAACAACACCTTACTTAGTATATTTTTGACCAAAACAATTTGGCACCCACCGTGGGGTCATGGTGTTATTCATCATCAAAATGTTATCATCCGAATCATCTCTCAAGTCATGTATACTCTACCCATCACATGTTCAACCTCGATGCCTTCACAAGTTTCCAAAATGCCTTTTGCATTTGTACCGCCAACCACGAATCCTCAGACCAGGATTCCATAATATATCTCAAGATCATCGTTCACTTCCGTTGGGAATGTTGTCCGACATCCTGATATAGGAACTCCTCAAGAAATCCTGATTCCGATTTCCAATGATGAGATCTTGACCACTCTAGGTCAATTAGTAGAACACATGAGGAAACACTATGAAAACAACTGAAGTTTTCGAAGAGAGATGGACCGATTAGGAATTCCTCAAGCAACCCATGTTCTGATTTTCGTCATCCTATGCTCCAAGGATTACTCCTTTGTCCCTTAGAAACCTGAACTTTGATATGGAAGTATCTTCATTGAATCATAACAAAGATCTAATCCCTATAGAAAGCGTTATAACAACATATCACCTCACTATTACTATTTGACTACAAAATCCAATACACTTGGATGGAATTTTCGCAAGTGTAGAAATTAATAAACTAATGATGTGAATGAATAATTAATATTAGAAATAATACATGAGATAAAATGTTGAAATTTATAGCAAAAGAGAAAAGGTCATAAGTATTGTTATAGTGATAACAGTAACGTGATAACAAAATAAGAATGGTAATATTGACAAGCTAATAAAATGGTAAATTAGTTTTCAAATGATGAATTGGTGGAAAGTCCAGAAGATGCACCAAGGGATGGAGATAAACTTGCTTGAAGAATCCTTGAACTAGAACACCTTCTTCTTTCTTCAAAAACCATAAGAACAACATAAAAGGCTTAAAAGTGGAGGAGATGAGATTAGGCTATGGTTCAAGGCACTTGGAGGTGATGGATGTTGAGGGTGGGAGATACCCTACCCATCACTTCCTTTAAATAGGGCCCCAAGCCCGAAATCTAGGGTTTTAAGCCTTAGAAGTCACCAAGTCGTGGCCAATACGTGACCACGTCGTGCCCTCTTAAAAATCACGGCTCAAAAGACGTTGGCACCACGTGGTGATTCTCCTTCACTACGTCGTGGCCACCAAAAACACACAAGATTAAAACATAAAACTCATACCTGAAAATCGAATGTTACATCTCTCCTCCACTTGAATCAGATTTCATCCTCGAAATCTTCTACTACAAATAACTAAGGTTAATTCTCTATCATCTCATCCTCAGGTTCCCATGTCCATTCGGAACCCTTCTTGTGCTGCCATTGCACATTGACCAGACCCACCACCTTGTTGCACAAGGTCTTTGTCTTTCTGTCAATAATGGCAATCGTTCTCTCTATATTGTTCATGCTCTCATCAACATGAAAGTCATCTAAGGGTACCACTACACAATCATCAACTCAACACTTTCGCAACTAGGAAACATGAAAGATGGTGTGTATCTGAATAAGCTTCTTATGGAGATCAAACTGATAAGAAACCATGCCTACTCGAGCAATAACCCTGAAAGGACCAATGAATATCGGGCCCAACTTTCCCCGCTTCTGGAACCTGATGACACCTTTCCATGGTGACACCTTTAGAAACACGAAATCTATAATGGGTTTTGAGCACTATAACAATCATATGGTGCACATACAACCCTAATGCTTTGGATCTAAGTTTTCTCAAATTATACATGGAATTTTTGTTTATCCAAAGAATGAACCCTAACTAGTATACAATTTCGAGATTTACAAAATAAAACAAGTTAGATGAATACCTCTTTGTTGTAGCTTGTAGAACTTGGCCTTTCAAGAGCTTAGTACCTCAAATGTGATACCTCAAATAAGTCACAAACACCAAGAACAATGGAGGATAATGAGAGAGAGGCTAGGAGGCACCAAAAATCGGCTAGGGTTTCTTCTTGGAAGTCTTGGCCGATTTTAGGGGTGCTAGGGGTTACATTTATAGTGTAGAATTCCTAGGGTTTTAACTTGTAACCCCTTATTCATCATGGACTCTTCACATTTGATAGGCCCTTTGGACTAACTCTTCATGGACTCTCACATAGATTTAGTCCATCCCTAATCAACATGGATCATTAGCCCAAACTATATGTATTACTGATTTACCTAATCAGTCCCCGTTAATTTAATCAGTCTCTTTTCATCACTAAATTAATTCCAAATTAATTCCTGATCAATACCAATTAAAAATATGATTTCTCAATTAATATATTATTCTTATAATATATTAATAAATCACAAATAACCTCTTTCTCAAATATCCATCCTATCAAATTGCTCCGGTGAAGGCAACCCAAAAGGACCATGCTACTATCGAGTCAAGTACATGCCAATTATAATTATGGGCTTAGACACCTAATCCAACAATCTCTAACCTGAAACTCGAGATTGGAATGATGCCAGTCAACATAACTCTTATGTCTACTCTGTCCGGTGTGTATTCTACTATGAACATGTTGTATCAACTCCGTATTCTTGAGCAATACCTCAGTACTCCCTGTCACAGGCTGACCAACCTCACCCCAATAAATCGGGATTCTACATTTCCTACCATAAAGCAACTCAAAGGGAGGCATACCATTGATGGTGTAATAGCTGTTATTGTGGGAGAACTCATCTAAAAGAAGATAAGTATCCCAGCTCTCTCTAATATCCAAAACACACACCCGAAGCATTTCCTCTAGAGTCTAAATGGTCTGCTCGCTCTAGCCGTCAGTCTGTGGGTGGTAAGCAGTAGTAAAATGTAATCGAGTACCCAATTCCACATGAAACTTACTCCAGAACCTGGAAGTGGAATGAACATCACAGTCGGAAACAATAGAAACAGGTACACTGATATGGGCATATTTAGTTATAAAATTCATGCATTATCTTAATACTTTATGTTGCTTTGATCTCATTTTGTGGACAAAAGGTACTTAGTTATCTTAATATTTCAATTTCAGCAACAAAAGACATGATCGGGTGAAAAAGCAAGAGGACTAAGTGATTCGAAACTTCGAGATTGAAGACTAAAGAAAGAAGGCTGAAATATGAAGAAACTCGACGAGTTGACCCTCAACTCGACGAGTTGGTCAGAATTTTCCCGATTCAAGGATGCCTTGTCGTACACGCTGTATACGCGGATTATCGAAAAAACTTGTCGAGTTGGTCATGAAAACTCGACGAGTTGGGTTGATTTTTGGTAACTATAAATAGAGAACATCTATGCCCGAAACCCTAACACTTTCTGGAGGCTAGCTGTGATTATTGAAGATCAGAAGGGTTCTTGGAGCTTCAGTTTTCGAGATTGCAACCTAAGAGACAATTTAGAAAAGATCATAGGCAATTAATTATTCTTCTTTTCTTAATATTTGTTTTGAACCATGTTTGAATCATTAGATTTTGAGTTTAGGTTGTTACTTGCTGTAGATATGAGCTAAAAGCTTTATACTTCTGTTTGGATGAGATAATCTTATGAACATGGTTTGATTGAGTGGTTGGATTAATATTGATTTGGTTATTCATCTTGTTAAGCTTGTTAAAGATCCTTATGTATTGATGATAAATATTTTCTGTTAATAAGTAAGTTATTGAGTTGCATGAACATCTTCTTGATTGCTTGAATCATATAGTTTTGTGAGCACAAGATTGTATGCCTAGGAATAGTGAACATGAAACTAGGGTTAACTAGAAAATATATAAATCAATGTGTGAGCATGTGTGATGAACAACCACATATGAGTTGATTGAATTGAACAAATTTGATTAGCTATTATTACAAGTCTTACTTGATACGAACTGAACACTAGGAAACTTGTTAGTTTAATCAACTGGCCACTGTTTGAATTAACTTGTCTACTAAAGGATTGGTAATAGTGAACATGAACCCAATCACATTAGGAATCGGTAACCATTGATATATTGATCCATTGCACTTGCCACGAAATCAACCATAGGAATAAGTGAATCAAATCTGAACATAAGTCTCTTTTATCATTGAATCTAGTTTTCCTTTCTTATTCTTCTTAGTTGTTAATTGTCTTTGTTGGAGTGTTAATTGATTATTTAAGTTTCTAGTCTTGCAAAACAAGATAAACCTCCTCTTTTATTACTTGTTTTATTTAGATAATATTAGTAATAATCTTAATTGTTTACCGTTCCCTGTGTTCGATACCCTACTTACCTGAACTATATTACTAATCGATATGTACACTACCTTTCGTGTGTTTATTTTGTGTCTAAGTTAGTAGGATTAAAACTACTGCATTCTACACACATCATACACCATAACGTGCAACTACCTCCTTAATGCTGATCTCGACCAACTTCTCGTCGGGTGAACTCTCCTGAATCGGGATGAAGTGGGCGCTCTTGGTCAACATGTTGACAATAACTCATATCGAATCAACCCTATGTGCCATTCTTGGCAACTTCGTGATGAAACCCATATTTATCTCCTCCCATTTCCATATGGGGATGTCCAACGGTTGTATCTTGTCGTGGGGTCTTTGTTGTTTTGTAACGCCCGTGTTTCTAGGCTAAGCATTAGTATGATGATGTAATAGTTATGGTCAACAATTGTAACCTATTTTGAAGTAATAAAGAAGAATTATTTGACTATTATGTGATTTATCTTATTTATGTGCATTAAACGTGCTTATAATGATGTAATAAATTAAGAATAAAAATAAGTGTAATTAATAAAATAATAGATAGACCCAATATCTATAAAGAAATTTGTAGTAGTCGTGACAAGGATTCCGGAGATATAAAGAACGCCGACATCAGACTTATAACGAATAAGTTATGACTTGTCGAAGTTTTATGACAAAACCGGCACGACGCTATGTGACGTAAAAAAATAAGTTTACGATAAAGTACTTTTTAGCCTTAGCGATCTAAACAAAATTCGTAGTATACGTTAAACCGAGAGCGTGCAAAAAAAGAACGCCCCAATCTGACTTCGTATGAGGAAGTTATGATTTTTCTAAGATTTGGCAAAGCAATATGCAGCCCGAAATTCGAATATTAGATCGACCGATTTTTAGCTGACACAAGCTAAAAGAGAATCGAAGATCTCGTTAATATGAGCTCAACGATAAAAAGACAGACGAAAACGAACGTCGGGTGACAAAGTTATGAATTTTCAACGGACTTTACCTGTCTAGGCCTGTTAAAATATAACTTTAAAAATAAAGTCAAAACTAGCTAACGGGGTCTAAACGAAAGTTGTATAATATGTCTCCACCTACGCATGGATATAAAGAATGTCAATAATGGAGCTCGTATGTGAAAGTTACGGAATTTAGAAGTTGGAAGAGCTTGTTGCGAGGGTACATGTGTACGCCCCACGTACACAACATGTACGCCCCGCGGTCTCGCATACTCGGCTCAGAAGTGTCCACATCGCCCCATCTGAAATTCGCCATCTTTCCCTCGTACGCGCATCATACCCTTGTACGCCCAACGTAGTTCAAGGTTGGCGCCTATAAATAGCATGCGAGGGCTGCCACCAAAACTCACACCATAACCCTTCTCTCTCTAACTTCTCTCTAAACCTCTCCCAAGCCTTAGTACTTCCCAAGTGCTAAGAGGCGAGTCTTGATGCACCAAAAGGCTCCGATAAGAAGAGCTTTCGGCTCGGAAGTTCTGCCCCAACAGAGCCCGCTTCCTAGCTAAACCTCTTGGTAAGTGAGTTATGCTTACCCTACTTTAAGTATAGCTTATCTTTAAGTTTATTATTGTTATTATAAACTTATAAACAATATATATATATATATATATATATATATATATATATATAAAGTGTTATTATAATCTCTTTTAACTACTCGCGGTACGGGGAATCTGGTTTGAAGGGTCGCATAGGGTTGTTGGATTTCAGAAGTGCTATAATGCCAAAATGGTTCTGCCCTCCGGTGTTTCATGTCTGGCCCCTGTCTATACATTTTGGTTGAAAAGTATTGTTTAACACTTATAAAACAATATCGCTCGTAAATAGTCGCAATAAATATTAGACTAAAATCTAGTGGTAATGATACTAGGTTTCGTTGAAGGAAAATAGAATTATTAGAAACAAAGCGATGCCCAAGTTGGGAATCATCACTTTAACAAGTGAGTGCATAGTTACTTTCATCTTACACATAGATATAAAGTATCTAATATAAATTATGTGCTATGTGTGCATATTATTTGTGTTCCTGATATCTATGTTGGATGAACGATTTATACATGTTTTAAATCATTTAAACTGTATATGTATTTTATATCAACGAATATGTTGGGTAGAACATGGGTAGATGAAATAGTTGATGTGTGATGAAATAAAATAATGAGAGGCGTCGATGTTTATGATGATCTAGTCATCTAGCGGAGTATAGATGACGAACACAGACTCTTCTAGACAGTCTAGTGGTACGCTAGCAGGCTCACAACCTGTAGGTGTTTGTGAACGATGTGTTCACCGGTGTACTCCATCCCCCTCATGGTTTCCTTATGGACATATATTGCTGAGGAACTCCCTTAGCAGTAGTGTCCATCCCGATGAAAATCCTTAGGCTAGGTCCCTTGAATTAGATGCTTTAGGGACAGAAAGTGAGGATAACAGGAATGGGTAATCGAGTTGATTGGTTTGATGAAACAAATAAACTTAATTAATGTGGGTTGAAAACCCTATGTGCTCACCAGGCTCCCAAGCCTGACCCACTCAATTTCTTGTATTACAGGTAATGGCACAGGAGCATAGATGTGATGATCGGATTAGAGTTTGTGGATTATAGGCCAGTAGATATAAATAAATGTTGTAAGGCCTATGTTGTTTCGGTTTATGCTTTTGATATGTATTGACATTGACATCCCGAGGTTTTATAATAATGAAATACATTTCTTCGGAAATGCTTTGATAAAATCTTTATCATATTTTTGGTAACAAATTCCGCAACATTTTTCTTTAAAAGAACAATATGAATTTTGAAATAAAGCATAAACAAATCGGTCTTTTATGGCCGTGAAAATGGGGATGTTACATGTTTGGCCTTGACTTTTCAGAAAGTTAAGCACCACTCCACATACCAAGCTATCTCCCTCTTCATACATGGCCAACAGTAGTTAAGTTTCAAATCCATGTACATATGCATATCGCCTGGTTGGATCAAAAACTTGGACTTGTGCGCTACCTCCAACAATGTCTACTGAACCCCACCAGAAACAGGAACCCACACCCTACCACACTGATTCAACACCCATACCCTGCCAAACTGAGTCAACAAACCCCATCTATCAGTGATAAAGGTAGAAATCTGACCTCTGATCTTCTATTCCTTCCTATTCTATTCCTTTAAGCCCTCAATTCGCGCTTCTTTGATCCAATTCAATAGTGGTTAAGTGATGATCATCCTAAAGCATATGTATCTAAAATGAGTGCTAGCTGCCTTGCTACTCAAGGCATCAGCCACTATATTGGCCTTCTCATGATGATACAAGAGCTCATAATCATAATCCTTCACCACATCCAACCACCTACTCTGCCTCATATTTTGTTTTAGTTAATCCATCAAATATATCAAAATCTTGTGGTTCATGTAAATGGTACACCGGAACCCATAAAAGTAGAGACGCCAAGTTTTCAGGGCGAAGACCACCGCCCCCGACTCTAGGTAATGACTAAGATAATTCGCCTCATGAGGCTTCAAATGCCTTGACGCGTACGCAATTAGATATCCCCTTTGCATATTTACTGCACCCAAACCCATATTCAATGCATCATAATAAACCATAAAATCATCCACAACCTCAGGGAGGGTCAATGTTGGAGCCTCACATAACTTTTGTATCAGTGTCTCAAATATCGACTGCTTCTCAATCCCCGATAGAAAAGTAACATTATCTTCGTCAATCGGGTTAAAGGAACTGCGATCTTGGAGAAACCCTGAATGAATCTCCCACTGCATCATGACCATGATCTTGGCTAGGTCGACCAAAATACCGTTCAGGTTGACGACGTGACCCAAGAACTACACCTCGCTGAACCAAAACTCACATTTGGAGAATTTTGCTTAAACTTTCTCCTTCCTTCGAATCTCAAGAACCTCCCTCAAATGCTCCTCGTGTTGCTCCTTCGTCTTAGAATAGACCAAGAAATCATCAATAAACACAATCACCGATCGAGCCAACATCGAGGTGTAAACCCGGTTCATGAGGTCCATGAACATTATTAGTGTCTTAGTGAACCCAAATGGCATCATGCATCATGAAATAATAATTTCCATAATGAGTACTGAAGGTTGTCTTCTAAATATCCTCATCCATGACCCTCATCTGATGATAAGCCGATATCACATCGATCTTCGAAAACCAAGATATGCCCTGAAGTTGATCAAGTTAATCGTTGATCCTCGGGAACAGATAACGGTTCTTCACCATCAGCTTGTTCATCTGCATATAGTCAATACACAACCAATGGGACCCGTCCTTCTACTTCAAAAAAAGAATGGTATCCCCCCATATGGAGCTACTCGGCCTGATAAACCCCTTTTTCCAGCAGCTCCTGAAGCTGCATGGATAACTCTTACATCTCAGGAGGTGCAAGACGATAATCTGCCTTATCTATCGAAGCCACACTTGGAACTAGATCAATTTCAAACTACACCTTCCGCTCAGGAGAAACTCTCAACATATCCTCTGGAAACATATTAGGAAAATCCCGAACAACAGGCATACCCTCGATAGACTTCTTCCCCTCAACCTGTGTATCAACAACATAATCCAAAACCTCGAACATTTGTGCTCCAAGTATCTCCTAGCTCTTGCAGCTGAAAAAATGTTGGATCGCCTCAGGCTACCTCACTATGAATAATTAGTTCTCCCCCACTTAGGGTTTGAACTTGTACTAGCTAATGCACACAGTTGATCAAAGCGTCGAACCGACTCAACCAATTTGTGACACTTCTTTTTCTAGAGTAACCCATAATTTTTGATTAAGTGATAGTGTAAAATATTGTATGTGAATATATATAACAATGAGTACCTTTATAACAGATAGTGTTTTAGGCCAAAAAGGGTACTTTGGTCATTTATAGTAAACTGTAACTTTGAGTAAAAACTTCTATGTGTATGATAGATGGATTATGCAATTCTAAAGTACAAATAAGTTCTTAATGAAAGTGATTAATGAAATAAGAATGTAAAATCATGGACAAGAGTCAAACAAGAAAAGTCCTACAAAATAGTGATTTTCTAGTTCCCACGACGTGGCGTGGCAAGTTCACGCCATGGCTTGAAAGCGGTAAAGGGTTGACGTAAATGAATAGTGAGGGCAGTGCACTTTTGGAACTCCACAACATGGAGAGAGTTGGACCACGACGTGGGAAAGTAGAAGTCTATATTCTGTCATGACAGAAACTTTTAGTGACGGAGTAGATTTGTCACGAATAAAAGGAAAACGACGATGTAGTGAACAAATTATCCCACGACGTGGAAAAAGTATTGCCACGACGTGGCGATGGTGATTAACGAAAAATATAATAAAATGAACGAGGGTTCTTTTATCCTTCATTTTTTCTTATGTTCGTTCTAGAGATATGAAAAACGAAAGAGGGGTGATTTTGTGTATATCCTAGTAGAAGAACAAGAAGAGATTAAGATAGGATTATCAAGGTATCATCTATTACGCCTAGAATCAAAGTAAATTCTATGTGTTAATCAATCTATGATTTAGGGCAGAAAATGAGTTTGGGGTTTTGAAACCCTAGTTGTGTTATAAGATTTTTTAGTGAAATTATTGTGTGTAATTATCATTGAAAGTGATAATTACATGATTCTAAGTGTATGTAGTAATGATAGCAATCAAATTTGTGAATTTGGGGATGAATTGTTATGAACCCTAAAACTTTAAATTGATGATTTTGATGATTTGAGTTTATAATATGTTTAATATGAATACATATAGGATTAACATGAGGTATATGAATTGAATTGAGTAATTGAAACTTGTGTTACACATAATTGAGTATTATGGAGTTATATGTGGTGTTATTGATTTGAATAAGTCATAACACCTAACAATTATACCTTTGATTAGGTTTTGGCGAAGCAAGAGTTGGAACGGGATTTCACGGGATCAGAACAAGCTCTAATCAACCTCAACAAGGTGTGTAGTTCAAATTTAATTCACATTATAAATTTGTGATGTATGATTTGGAGTTTTATAGTCATTTTTATGTTGTTAGAAGGAAATTGGTGGTGATATTGATATGAGTATTATAGTATGACTTATAGAGAGCATAAGTCTATTGTGTTGAGAGTATAACTAGAGAAAGGTATCGTGATGGTGGAATAATATATGAGTTTTTATGATAAGTTCTTTTAAGATATCAAAAGTTCGTAATGTGTTCCAGGATGGTGTTATGCAAGGTTCTAAATAACGTATGGCGTCACTTGGCGGCAATGTCAAGCCTCATGATTTTTTGAGTCGTGGCGAGTCACGTCGTTTGTAAAGCGTGACTTAAGCCGTCAATTTTGTATATAATTAATAATTATATATATATATATATATATATATATATATATATATATATATATATATATATATATATATATATATATATATATATATATATATATATATTCTACTATTATTCATTTTTATGTACATATGTGACTTACGGCGACATTTGTTTTTCAAAGTTTGGTGGCAAATACAAGCCCTGGAGCCATGGCGAGTCATGACGGAGCCATGGCGAGCTTTTTAGAACATTGGTATTATGTTAATAATGCAAAATTTTGGAAATAATGAATTTTTTTTTATATTTTAAGCGATATTAATAAGCTATTTATTAAGATTATGTTTATTTCTACGAGTGTGATTGTGCTTAGTAGGAAATATTAATCAACGCAAGGGAAAGGCAGCGAAAGAGAAGTAGAAATTTGTTTATATTTACAATTATCATCTTTTGTATAAAACTTTGTGATACTAAACAGATATTGGGTATAGTTTAGTATGTTTTGTGTAATTTTGTTTTGTTTGTAAATATCAAACTAAAACCAATGTTTAAAGTATTATAACTGGAAAAAGTTTATGTGTATTTTGTGTATAAATATTGAGAGGATTATGGTTGTTACAAGTTGGTATAAGAGCAATAATTCAAGTGACCTAAATCCTTGAGTATGGATTTTAGACTTGAATTGTGTTACATAAGAGTGGTGATAGCCTGCAGGGGCATTTGAGTAAATCTTGAGTATGAGTAATGGAGTAATTTTGAATAGAGATGATTATGTACTTGAGTTACAATGTGTTGGAGAGAGATTAATTAATTTTTTTATTTTTGAAGATGGTAAACACTCGAAATACCATAGGTGGTGGTGGTGGTCAGAGAGGTGGTAGACCGGGATCACAAGGCTCAGTGCATCAGCCTGAACCAAAAGTAGCACCGGAATAACCACTTTATTTCTAGTAGACAATTGTTGTAGAGGTAGCAAAAGCTTTAAAAGAGATTATGCATACTATGATTGTAGCACAAATAGAGGCAGATACTAAATTGATGCATGATCGACCACAAATAGTAGAAGGACAAGGTGAAACTGGAGGAGGAGAAGGAACTAGTACCGGAAAGAAAGTTGGGTGCACTTATAAAGAGTTTATTGATTGTAAAGCTACTAAATTTCATGGAACTATTGATCTGGTTGTAGCTATAACCTGGTTAAATTACATGGAGAAAATGTTTTGAACGAGTAAATGTTCAAAAGGAGATAAAGTTGATTTTGTTACAAGTTTGTTTAAAGGAGAAGCTCACTTTTGGTGGGAAATGGTTTGTAGTACACTGGGAGAAAGTCTAGCAAGAACCTTGACATGGGAACAATTTAAAACTAAGTTCACTGAAGAATATTGTTCCAGTCTAGCTACAAAACAGATGGAGGAGGAGTTTGTGCATTTACAACAAGGAGTAAAATCAGTTCAGGCTTATACGGTTGAGTTTAATGAGAAAGCAAGGTCCGCACGAAATCAAGTGGATACCAAAGAAATAAATATTGATCACTATTTATGAGGGTTAAGAACTCAGATATGGTAATTTCTACAAACAAGTATCGTTACTACTTTTCGTCAAGTAGTGGAACTGGCTAAGAAACGAGAACTTGAATTATACCGACATGAGAAAGAAGAGGGAGTTGTAAGAAGTGAAAATCAACCAAAATGAAATGGGAAGGAAATCTAGGGGTAGATTTTAAGAAGAATTTCGGATCACAGTTCCAAATTGAGCCATAGAAAAAGGAATGAGAAATGGTGTGAAAAGTGTTGCAAAAAGCATACTGGAAATTGTGACGCTTTTCTTATGAGTTTCAAGTGTTAT
Organism: Lactuca virosa; assembly: GCF_052849685.1. Taxonomy (NCBI): domain Eukaryota; kingdom Viridiplantae; phylum Streptophyta; class Magnoliopsida; order Asterales; family Asteraceae; genus Lactuca; species Lactuca virosa. The sequence continues at coordinate 150,653,993 of NC_136433.1, forward strand.
AAGTGTGGAAAACCAGGGCATATGGTGAAAGATTGTCCCAAAAGTAGTTTTATTTGTTTCAATTATGGAGGTAAAGGGCATATTTGTACGAATTGTCCTTGTGTTGTAAGGGTGAAACTGAAGATCAAAGTGGTGGGTCACGAGTTAATCGGGGAAATGTTCGTGAGCAGTAAAGAAATGAGGGGGTGTGCGAGGCCGCACTTTTCAAATCACGGTGCAGGAGGCTAAAGTGAAACCAGATGTCGTGTAAGGTATGTTCACTATGAACTCAATACATGTACATGTATTGTTCGATTCTGGAGCTTCTTTTTCGTTTGTGTCAACCTCGATTGTTCAAAAGTTGACTGCTTCTTTAAGCCCATTAGATGAAATCATTTTAATAGAAAAGGTAAGCGGGAATAGAGTTATAATTAAAGAACAATATAGAGAGTGTCGGTTAGAAATTTATGGGACTATTTTTCCTATTGAGCTAAAACCGATTACTACTCGAGAGTTTGATTTGATAGTGGGAATAGATTGGTTATCACTCAATCATGGTCATAGTTTGTGTGATGAGAAGGCGATAGTAATTGAAGCTCTATATGGTTTGCAAATCAAAATACAGGGTGAATATTGTTGTGAAAGAATCCTTATGATCTCAATGGAAAAAGTTTGAAAGGGTGTTAATAAAGGAGGAACATTATACCTTGCATATGCGATGCAATCAAATTTAAAGAAACAAGTATGTGAAGTGGAGATAGATATTTTCCTGTAGTACTTTCAGATGATTTACTAGGGTTATCGCATAATCTACAGATAGAGTTTGATATCGATTTAATACTAGGAGTAAGCCCTATAGATCGTACATCGTATCAGTTAGCCGCGTCAGAAATGGGAGAGTTGAAGATGCAATGGAAAAAGTTATTGGATCGTGGGTTTATAAGACCCAATTCATCACATTGGGGTGACCCATTTTATTTGTAAGGAAGAAAGATGGGTCAATGTGTATGTGTATTGATTATCGAGAATTAAATAAAGTCACAATAAATAACCGTTACCCATTACCGAGAATAGATGATTTATTTGATCAATTGCAAGGGGCGAAATTCTTTTCAAAAAATGATTTACGATTGGGGTACCATCAGTTAAAGGTACAAGAAAGAGATGTACCAAAGACAACATTTCGTACCCGTTACGACCATTATGAATTCTTAGTAATGCCATTTGGATCAACAAACGCACCCACGACTTTCATGGATTTAATGAATAGAGTGTGTTGTCCTATTTTGGACAATTTTTTCATACTATTTATAAATAATATTCTCATTTACTCAAAAAGGTAGGATGAGCATAAAATCCACCTACAACAAATATTGTAGGTCCATTGAAAATAGAAGTTATATGCGAAATTCTCAATAAAAGAATTTTGGCTGAAAGAGGTTCAATTTCTCGGGCATCTAATCATTGAAGCGGGTGTAAAGGTAGATCCTATAAAAGTCAAAGTTGTTATGGACTGGGAACCACCGAAAAACCCAAACGATATACGTGGATTTTTGGGACTAGTAGGGTACTACCATCAATTTATTGAAGGTTTCTCAACTATAGTGATTCCGTTGACAAAGTTGACACGAAAGACTAAGAAATCCGTTTGGCCAGAATTACAGTAGCAGGCCTTTTTACGTCTTAAAATGGTATTATTTGAAGCATCGATATTGGCCTTACCGCAAGGTGGATAAAACTTTATTGTTTTTAGTGACGCTTCGGGTGTGGGATTAGGACGTGTTTTAATGCGAAGAGGTAAAGTAATTACATATGCATCAAGAAAACTAAAACAGTAGAATAGTTTTATCCGACACATGATCTGGAGTTAGCAGCAGTGGTGTTTGCATTGTGTTTGCGTTAAAAATATGGAGATATTATCTTTATGATGTTAAATTTCATATATATATATATATATATATATATATATATATATATATATATATATATATACTAATCATAAGAGTTTAAAATACATGTTTGATAAAAAAAAAGTTAAATATGAAGCAACGAAGGTGGATGGAGTTATTGAAGGATTATGAGTGCGAAATATTATATCATCCCAGAAAAGCCAATGTAGTGGCGGACACATTAAGCCGAAAAGAGCAAGTAATTCGAGTAAGGCTTGCTCAAATGGGAATTTCTAGTAAATTACCCGATTTGATCCGAGAAGCACAGCTAAAGGCTTAAAAACTTGAGAGGATAAAAATAGAGAAAATGAAGGGATATATATCCAGATTGAATGATGATAGAAGAGGTTTGAAAATTTTTATTGGGCGAGTTTGGGTTCCTAAATTTAACGATGTACGAAAGATGATATTAGATGATGCACATTGCACTCAGTATTCTTTTCACCCTGGGAGTACAAAAATGTATTTTAGTTCGAAGTATATGTACTGGTGGCATGGAATGAAAAGAGAAGTGAGAAAGTATGTGGAAGAATGTCTAACATGCTTACAAATGAAGTCAAATCATCAAAAACCTTACGGTGAATTACAACCTTTACCAATTCAGAGGAGAAAATAGGACGACATTACTATGGACTTCATTACGAAGTTGTATCGAACCTCACACAGGTATGATTCATTTGGGTTGTAGTTGATCGACTAAGTCATCCCAATTTTTACCAATAAGCGAAAGTTATACTACTGAGAGATCAACCAAAATGTATATTGATGAAGTAGTAAGACGACAAGGAGCTCCTACCTCTATAGTGTCAGATATAGATAGTCGGTTTCCTTTAAGATTTTAGCAAATTTTTCAAGAACAAATGGGCTCAAAATTGTTAATGAGTACTACTTATCATCCGCAAACTAATGGGCAAAGCGAGAAAGCTATCCAAACGTTATACGATATGTTTAGAGCATGCATGATATATTTTGGAGGAAGTTAGGATGATCATTTACCTTTTAGTAGAATTTGCATATAATAACAGCTACCATTCGAGTATACAAATGGCACCGTATGAGGCCTTATATGGATAAAGCTGATATCTATTAAGAAAGTTGTAGGGGTCGTGACAAAGATTCCGGATATATAAAGAATACCGAAATCCGAGTTATAACGAAGAACTTATGACTTGTCGATGTTTCGCGACAAAACCGGCACGGCACCGAATGACGTAAAAAGTGAGTTTTTGATAAACTACTTTGTAGCCTTGGTGATTTAAATGAAAGTTGTAGTGTTCGTTAAACCGAGAGTATGCATAAAAAGAACGCCCAAATCTGACTTCGTATGAGGAAGTTATGATTTTTCTAAGTTTCAGCTTAGCAGTAGACAGCTAAAAACTCGAATTTTAGATCGAGTGATTTTTAGCCGACACGACCTAAACGAGAATCGAAGGTATCGTCAATAGTAGTACAATGGTAAGAAGACAGACGAAAACGGACGTCGGATGAAGAAGTTATGAATTTTTAACGGATTTCCTCTCCCGGTTTGTTAAAAATAATAATATTAAAATTAAATCACAATTAGCCGACAAAGTCTAAATGAAAGTTGTAGAGCATTATTTTACCTACGCGTGCATATAAAGAACGTAAAAAACGGAGTCCGTATGCGAAAGTTATGGATTTTAGAAGTTTTGGCTCAAAAATCGAGAAAAACACGAAATCCGAGAAATTTCGCATGGTCCGGAATAGGCCACATCACCGTCGCTCGTAGCATGCCACGTGTCCGAATTGCTGAGTCATCCGAGGCCATCTGGCAAGGCGTGTCGCACCATCCTCGCACCGCAGGCTTAGCCAATCAGTAGTCGCCCCGTGACCGATCTCGCTAAGTCATCCGAATCGTGGCACGTCCGAAGACCGATGCGTGTTTGCTGACTCCTCGCATCCGAAGCCACTTGCCTCGCCTCACATCGGACACCTGGCCTTCGCATCTGCTGCCGCGTGGAGTCTTCTCAGCCGTAGATCTCCGAAGCTCGCCCCTATAAATAGAAGGGTGCGAGACCTCCTGGGTAACTTTGGAAATTTGGCATTTTTCACCCTAAATTTCATATTTTAGCTATTTTCACTTCCCCCGAAGCCCCGATATCATTTCCAACACCCGAAACACGCCCCGAAGTGCCCGAGAAGCCCGGGAAATTTATCTTTTCGGTTTGAAGCTCCACCCTTGCAGGGCCCGGTTTTCAATAAAATATCTCGGTTTTATCGAAAACGATTGTTTTAGGAAACGAAGTGCTGCCCGATTATCGTCTTATCAAGTGAGTGTATATTCACTTTCATCTTACACATAGATATAAAGTATTTTATATAAAATACATGCTATCTGAATATAGATTATTTATTTATTTGAGATGGATGATGAATGAATGATTTATACAGGTTTTTAAATAAATTAAATTGTATATGTATTTTTATCTACAAATATGTTGGGTAAAACATGGGTAGACGAATTAGATGATGTGTGATGAAATAAAAATTGATGAGAGGTATCGATGTTTAAGATGATCTAGTCATCTAGCAGAGTATAGACAACGACCACAGACTAATCTAGATAGTCCAGTGGAACGTTAGCAGACTCGTAACTTGTAGGTATGTTTGAACTATATGTTCATAAGGTGTTCTTGAACTATATGTTCATTAGGTGTTTGTGAACTTCCGATAGTTCTTCTTTTTGACACTATTACGGTCGGGGTACGTGAGCGTACGGGAGTACTTTATTAGTATTTTCCCTATACTTTTTATTTCGAAGAGCTTTGGAGTCTTCGTTTCTTTTATGAAGTGATCGGACGAACTTCATGTGTCAGCGTTTCCTTTCACGAAGTAACTAAGGGAACTTCGTAGACTGCCTAATAAAGTGTGTCGGTAATAGACCACTACTAGGTATGTCTGGTGTTATGATGCCGGATAGGGTGAGTCTGGAGGTAAAATACCTCACGATATTCAGATCACTGCTAGGCAAGGTTCGATGTTGGATAGGGTGAGTCTGGAGGTAAAATACCTCACGATATTCAGATCACTGCTAGGCAAAGTTCGATGCTGGATAGGGTGACTCTGGGGGTAAAATACCTCACGATATTCGGACCACGACTAGGCATTGTTATCCAGATAACTACCCCTGACTTAATTGTCTTGTGGTTCTTTCTTTTACGAACAAAGGTTCGTGGTGAAACTTATTCCATTCCCCTCATTTGATGTCTTTATCGATCCTCGTTTGCTGCTAGGGAATTTCCGAAGCAGCTTCGTCAGTTGGTGGTTCATATCGATCCTTTAGGCTAGATCTTGTAAGATCACTGTATAGGATCAGTATGTGGGGATCGACGTTCGTTAGTGCTTATAGTATAAACCTCGGGCAGCGATGGACTTCGTACCTATTCCTTAGGATAATCCTTTGGAATGAAGGACAGATGATTCTTAGGGTAGATCCTTAAGATTAATGAAGATAATAGGGATGGGTAATTGGGTTGATTGTTTGATGATTAAATATAATAATTATATTATTGTGGGTTGATAACCCTATGTACTCACCAGGTTTCCCAACCTGACCCACTCAAGCTTATTTGTATCACAGGTGTTGATATGAAACTACTTTAGACTGAGAGATTTAAAAGAGATGTAGATCACTAGTGTAAATGAATGTAAGTTCTGTTTATGCTTATGTTTCTGTATGGACGACGACATCCCAAATGTTTTAAATGAATAAAATACATTTCTTCAGAAATGTTTTGATAAAGTATTTATCATGTTTTTCTGGGAACAAATTCTGCAACATCTTTTGGAAAATTATTCTAATTTTATTTTAAAAGCATAAACTAAATCGGTCTTTTCTGGCCGAGAAGTTTGGGGATGTCACAGTTGGTATCAGAGCATTAGTTTAAGCGAACTAGGAATTTATAGGATTTCTAGATTTAAACTTAGAATGCTAAGTGATGATCGTGTGATGAGTGTCTACCATATTTTAAGACACGAGCACTAGTATATTTTAGGAAAGATGCCTAAAATTATTTTATGTGCTAAATGTTATATGTTTTCCATATATGATATTATTTGGATCTATGGTCTGTTGCCGACCGGATCTGGAAACCTTATGTGTTTAGGATTCTAAGTGTATGATTACGATATTAGAACCAACATGTAAACATTTCGAAGTGATAAGGAGATTTATACGACTATCGTAAATAAAGCTTTCCTATCTTAAATTCTCGCCCGATACACCAAACGTCTGCTTGGGTGTACAAAACGTTATGGTAAAGACTCGTAGAGAATTGAGTAAATGGAGGAAATGTAAGGTTTATGATAGTGAATGACACCTATCGGAAGACATCGTAAGAGTTGCATCTTGCCTTTAGAATGCGTCTGATAAAATAACGGAACGTTTAAAGGAGTACGGTACGTCTGAAGTACACCTTCGATTGGCAGGATGATGGAACGATTGGTGTAATTCTTGAAGTTGTCCCATCGTCTGGAATTTCCATCACCCACTGAGTTGAAGTAGAATTGATGATTGAAGATACGCGTGGAAGAAGTCCTAGTAGAGTCTAGGGAAATTTTTATGATTATTTGAACACATCTGTATGTGTTAAATTGTTTTGTGATTTTAGGACTTGGGGACTGCGAGACAATACTTGGGACGAGTATGAGTAGGTGTGAATAGTAGTAGAGATCCATACTACTGGAAGCATAGGACTCACACTTGGATCAGGGAAAGTCACAAGGTTACCAAGAAGCTAGTAATTGATTTCGTTTTTGTTCAAGTATGACGTTACCATCATTTCGGTAATGACTAAGAAGATGATTGTTATTCCGACCCTAGTGGTCATATCAAATTGAATCCGACTACGATGAGTTTGTTACGTGGTTCAGAGAACCAAGTTCGATGTAGCATTTGAGTTAAGCCAAATTGAAGTGAAAGATGATCAAAGCGATCAATAGAAGTATCGCGCTCGTTGTTAAAGAAGTTGGTAGTTAGAAATCATACATGTTGAAATGTGATTGTATCACATTAGAACATGAAGGAAGGTATAGTCTGTTCTGGAATTTGTCTCTAAGAGACCTGAGTCTAAGCATTGCATTATACAATGAGAGATCATTACAACATGACCCATCGGTCTGTTACAATAAATGAAGGAAAGTACTTATTCTAAGAAGAAGAAGGAGTCCTCAATAAGAGTTTATTTTGTAAGTCAAAGGTTACGATTGAAAGTCCTACGAAGATCTGAAGCTTTTTAGGATTAGCTGGATATTACCGAAGGTTTATCCAAGGCTTTTCTTCGATCGCTACTCCATTAACAGCTTTGACCCATAAAGGAGCTATTTACACTTGGAATAAGAAGCATAAGGAAGCTTTTGAGAAGTTAAAGAAGAAATTATGTGAAGCACCGATTCTTTCTTTGCCTGAAGGAGTTTATGACTTTGCAGTTTATAGTGATGCATCTGGAGTTGGGTTAGGTTGTGTTCTGACCCAAAGGGATAAAGTGATAGCATATGCATCGAGGCAATTGAAAGAGCATGAAAAGAACTACCCCACTCATGATCTGGAGTTGGCAGCGGTAGTATTCGCCTTAAAGATATGGAGGCATTATCTTTATGGCACAAAGTGCAAACTTTTCACTGATCATAAGAGTCTTCAATATCTCTTTAATCAGAAGGAATTGAACATGAGGCAACGACTTTGGCTAGAGTTACTCAAGGACTATGACTGTGAGATACTTTACCACCCTGGTAAAGTAAATGTTGTTGCTGATGCTCTCAGTCGGAAGGTAACCCGTGAAAAGAAAAGGCCAAGAGCGTTGAGAATTGAAGTTGTCTCGACAATTGTGGAAAGTATAAAGAAAGCTCAAGAGGAAGCTTTAGAGAAAAATGACCGAAAGGAAGAACATTTGGGCAAAACGTTAATGTTCGGTACAAACAATCAAGGGTTGAAGGTATTCTAAGGTAGGATTTAGGTACCTAAGACGGGAGGAGTAAGAGATCTTCTGATGGAAGAAGCTCACAAGACCATGTACTCGATTCATCCCGGCAACACAAAAAAAATATAGGGATCTAAAACCCTACTACTGGTGGCCGACGATGAAGCTCGATGTTGCTAAGTATGTGGCCGAGTGTGTAACATGTGCTAGGGTTAAGGAACAATAGCAGAAACCATATGGGAGTTTAGAACCTTTACCTGTACCCATGGTTAAATGGGAAGACATCACCATGTATTTGATGGGTTTTTGAGCATTCTAACACTTCCTAAGTGTACATGCAACCCTAATAACCTTGAATCTATGTTTTCTCTACATACATGCAAATTTCTTTTCAAGGTTATTTCCTAACTAGCATGGCATGGGGATTACATAGAACATAAAACTAGTAGAAATACATACCTTGTTGTTGCTTGGATTCCTTCAAGACTTTGTGAGCCTAGCACCCCAAATGTTGTGCCTCAAATGCTTCACACAACACCACAAGACTTGGAATAACTTGAGAGAATACTTCTAGCACTCAAAATCGGTTATGCCCTCTCTAGTAACACTAGGTCACCATTTTGCTAGCCATAGGGTTCCTTTTATAGTGTTGTCACAATTAGGGTTTACACATGAATGCCCTTAATTGTCATGACTCTTGATTTCTCATGACCCATGGGTTTGTAACTCCCATGGACTATCCATGGAGCTCCATATGGTTATAACCAAACCCATAAACCATGGATCATTAATCCACCATAAAAGAATTGATGATTGTCATAATCAACCCTATATATTTAATTAGTCTCACTTTGATCACCAAATTAATACTAGATTAATACTTGATCAATACTAATTAAATAATACTATTATTAATATATTAGAACTTATAATATATTAATAATCATAAGTGCCTTATTCTCTCATCTAGTCTATCCAAGTATTGCAATGCCATGCAACCCAAATGGACCATGCCGGGTCGGGTCAAGTACATACCAAATAAAGTTATGGACTTAGACACTATATCCAACAGTCTCCCACTTGGATAAGTCTAATAACTATATTTGCAAATATGACTTCAAAATCCGACTAGCAATCGTAGCTCTTTCAAAGTCTCTCAGAACTGAGATGATGATGATACGCCATTTAAGATAAGTGATCATATAATCCTCTGTTCTCATGATATCAGCCGGACAAACACATGGAACATGGTCTTACTTATTGTCCATCATTTGTTTCTCGATCTCTGAGTTGTTTCGACATAGAACTAAATTGAACACATCAATTAGGTTCTGACCGGGCCCGGTACATAAGTCAAAACCAAATCATCGAGGGGCCCAGATATCGCTTCTATTTCTAGAAGGAACAGATAAACTTCGACTGATATGCTTGTACTAACTACTTGTTGAATTATTCACAAAGGCACGTTTGATGACATCGAGTTACCAATGCGTTTTCGTGCAATCAATGAATAACCAACTCATAGTCAACAACTCATATCTCTAGGTTTGAAGATTTATATGATATTACCGTCTCACGATCACTCGAGATAAATTCCATGAAGTGATGCAAGTGAGCGTGGGTTGGATCCAATACTCAGCCCTTATGAGTACTCATGAATGTTGTAGCAACCATTGCATTGTCCAAAGCACTTTCAGACAAATCATACAAGCCAAATTCATGACAGTCTTAAATCAATACTTACTTCCAAAGTTTGACTGACTGTGGATGGTTTGAATAATAACATAATTATTCTGGAAGTAAAAACATGCAAAATTGAAACATAGTAAACAATCAACACAAGATAGTAACACCTTACTCATAAATAAATAACAACTTTTATTTATCATCAAATGTCAATTACATTTTACAAGTTTCAGGAATCTAATTATTGAAACTAATATCATCCTTCAGCCCAATGCGCCTCGCATGCTGTAAATGCTTAACCCTGCTCAGTCCCTTCGTGAGGGGATCTGTCGGGTTCTCATCTGATGATACCCTCTTAGCCACGAGGAGTCCTTCTTCTATTCGATGTCTGATGAAATGGTATTTTCTGTCAATGTGCCTAGATCTCCCGTGATCTCTCGGTTCCTTAGCCAAAGCAACCGCACTTTCGCTGTCACAGAAAATTTCCATTGGCTCCTTTATAGCTGGTACAACTCCAAGGTCTCCGATGAAGTTCTTTAGCCATATCGCCTCCTTAGCTGCTTCACTTGCTGCTATGTACTCTGATTCACAAGTAGAATCAGCTACTGTCTCCTGCTTGGAGCTTTTCCAAGTAATTGCCCCTCCATTTAGGATAAAGACCCAGCCTGACTGAGAGCGGAAATTATCCCTATCAGTCTGGAGGCTAGCATCGCTATATCCTTCCACTCTCAAGTCATCACTGCCTCCGAGGATAAGGACCCAATCTTTAGTCCTCCGCAGATACTTGAGAATGTTCTTTACCGCTGTCCAGTGTGCTTTGTCAGGGTTCCCTTGATATCTACTGACCATGCTCAAAGCAAAATCCACATCAGGGCGAGTACAAGTCATAGCATACATGATCGAGCCCACAGCGGAAGCATATGGTATATGACTCATCTCAGCTATCTCAGCCTCTGTACTTGGACTCTGAGTCTTACTCAGCTTGGCATTACTCTGGACGGGTAATTCCCCTTTCTTGGATTCTTGCATATTGAACCTCTTCAGCACCTTATCCAAGTAAGTACTTTGACTAAGTCCAATTAGTCTCTTACTCCTATCTCTCAATATCCTTATCCCTAGGATATAGCCAGCTTCCCCAAGGTCCTTCATAGCGAAACACTTCCCAAGCCAGGACTTAACCTCCTGCAAGGTTGGGACGTCGTTTCCTATGAGAAGTATGTCATCCACATACAACACCAAGAAGCTAACTATGCTCCCACTAGCCCTGACATACACACAAGACTCATCCTCACTCCTAGAAAAGCCAAACTCTTTGACTTTCTCATCAAAGCAAAGATTCCATCTGCGAGATGCTTGTTTCAATCCATAAATGGATTTATCAAGCTTAAACACTCTATTAGGGTATCTTGTATCGACAAAACCCTCTGGTTGAGCCATGTAAACATCCTCAGCCAACTTTCCATTAAGGAAAGCGGTTTTGACATCCATTTGTCATATTTCATAATCATGAAATGCAGCTATGGCTAACAATACTCTAATAGACTTAATCTTAGCTACTGGTGAGAAGGTCTCATCATAGTCAACTCCCGGAGTTTGAGTAAAGCCCTTTGCAACCAGTCGCGCTTTGTAAGTATGTACCTTCCCATCCATGTCGGTCTTCTTCTTGAAGATCCATTTGCACCCAACTGTCTTACGACCGGGTACATTGTCAACCAGGTTCCAAACTTGATTGTCATACATGGACTGAATCTCGCTGTCCATAGCCTCCTTCCATTTAGCAGACTCAGGGCCTGCCATGGCTTCCCTGTAGTTATTAGGTTCATCCAAATCTATTAGTGTACTATCACTAATAAATGTATCACCTTCAGTGGTGATGTGATAACCATAATAAAAATCAGGTGTGTTCCTCACCCTAGTGGAACGTCTTGGAGGTACAGACTCATCTATCGGATCAACAGGAGTTTCCTCCTCAGGTTGGTCGATAGCATTTGAGGTTCCTTCACCACTTGACTCTTGAAGCTCTTCAAGGTCAATTTGCCTCCCACTATCCCCTTGGCTAATGAATTCTCTCTCACGAAAGACTCCTCTTCTTGCTACAAAAACCACATTATCACTGGGTCTGTAGAAGAGGTAACCAAAGGATCTCTGTGGGTAGCCGATGAAAATACACCTCTCACTTCGAGGTTCAAGCTTATCATGAGTCTCACGCCTCACGAAAGCTTCACAACCCCAAATCTTGATGTGGTCCAAATTGGGAACTTTCCCAGTCCACATCTCGTGAGGTGTTTTGGCAACCTTTTTAGTAGGGACTAGATTAAGGATATGGGCTACAGTCTCTAAGGCATACCCCCAGAAAGAGATTGGTAACGAAGCTCGACTCATCATGGAACGAACCATATCCAGCAAGGTTCGATTGCGCCTCTCAGCTACACCATTCAACTGTGGTGTTCTGGGAGGTGTCAATTGTGAGACAATCCCACATTCCTTAAGATAGTCAAGGAACTCAATGCTAAGATACTCTCCTCCCCGATCGGATCGGAGCATCTTGATGTTCCTGCCCAATTGATTCTCCACTTCCTGCTTAAACTCTTTGAACCTTTCAAAGGTTTCTGACTTATGCTTGATTAAGTAAATATATCCATATCTACTGTAATCATCAGTGAAAGTCACATAATAGCGATTAGCATCCCTTGTAGCAACTCTGAAGGGCCCACACACATCCGTGTGTACAAGGTCCAACAAACCTTCACCCCTATCACAAGTACCTGTGAAGGGTGATTTTGTCATTTTTCCAAGTAAACAAGACTCGCAACTATCATGTGACTTGAGGTCAAATGATTCCAAGACTCCAGCCTTTTGGAGTTGGCCTATGCGCTTCTTGTTAACATGTCCAAAACGACAATGCCACATGGATGCTTTATCCAAGCTATCTGAAGAATCAATATACAACACATTATTTCCTAGATTGTCTACAACATTCACGGCTTCATATACACCATCACAAGGTAATGCTTTAAAGTAAAATACATCATTGTAATAAACATTAACAGCACCATTTTTATTATCAAATGAAAATGAAAAACCTTGTTTGTACAAGCCATGAAAAGAAATAATATTTCTCGCCATTTCGGGCGAGTAACAACACTTATTCAAATCTAACATTAACCCATTATTAAGCAATAAAGAATAAACTCCTATCTTGGTAACAGGTGATGCTTTCCTGTTGCCCATGACTAAGTTTATCTTCGCGTGGTCCACTTGCTCACTTCTTCTTAGTGCCTGTAAATCAGTACAAATGTGAATACCACAACCTGTATCAAGCACCCAAGAAATAGCATTAGATGAGTTATTAGACAATATTGTGTAAATACCTGCATGGGTGGGTTTAACCTTCCCATCCTTTACATCTTGCAGATATTTAGGGCAGCTTCGCTTGAAGTGTCCCTTATCCTGGCAATAGAAGCACTGTGCTTCCTTTGGGTTTGAAGAAGGAGTAATGGGACCTTTCTTTGTCCCACTTGAAGAGGAACCATCAAGAGTCTTACCCTTGGTACCCTTCGAAGGGTTTTTCCTCTTCTTACCCTTTCCCTGCCCAATAGCCAGAACAGGGGCTTTTGAAGGAGTAGAAGTAGCAACCGCTTTACCCTTAAGGCCATTTTCAGCTGTCCTTAAGAGTCCTTGAAGTTTGCTAAGTGTGACGTCCTCCTTGTTCATATGATAAGTCATACGAAACTGATCATAACTTGGAGGTAAGGAATGGAGAATGATGTCAATCGCCATTTCCTCAGGAAAGTCAACATTTAGCTTCAGCAACCGGTCAACGAACCTTTGCATCTTCTGCAAATGACCGGTGATGGGTTCACCATCCTTCATCCTTGCGGTTATCATGGAGGAGATGATTTCATACCTCTCCTGACGCGCGCTCTGATGGTACCTTTCCATCAGATCCAGGGGCATCTCATAGGGGTAGAAATCTTCATAGGATTTTTGAAGTTCAGGAGTCATGGTGGCCATCATGATGCATGCTACTTTAGTAGCATCCTTTTCATGTGCAACAAACTCCGCAAACTCTTCAGGAGTAGCAGTGGCTTCACTCACAACCTTAAGCTTCCTATCGAGGACATATTCTTTGTCCTCATGGCGGGTAATCATTCTGATGTTTCTGATCCACTCATTGAAATTGGATCCATCAAAGATGACCTTACCATACAAGTTCATAAGGGAAAAGGAGCCTGTTGGGTTTGAGCCAGAAGCATTGTTGGAAGACATCTGAAAGGAAAGAAAGACAAGTTTCATTAGATTAGGAATCCTTAATAATTCACCCAAATGAAATATTAAGGCTAGGATCCAACAAACTATTTATAGTTGGAAGAGGGATGCCGTAATCCATACTATAAAATATTTCAAGGTAGGTAAATGACGATTTACCAATTTCCACCATAAGAACGAAATATTTTATTATTAGGTTTTATTGGTTTTGAAACTCCTAGATCTTTTGAGATACATTGAACTTTTCAATGGCATGTTTAAATCTCGATTGTGCCCTCTCAAGTTTGTGACTGGGATGCCAAGGATCACAAACAAGGTGTGAATAACCATACAAATTGACTTGGTACCCTCAACAATATTACCTAATCGATGTGCCGGTTAACCACACACGCTCCACCGATCTATAATAAGGTCAATTTACCCTTTGCCACTCTTACTAGTCCATGTTAGTGTGCCGGTTAACCACACACGCTCCACTAACGACTTGGTAAGGTACAAAGTGTAATTTTATGGGCTAGCACCAATTTCACATTTTCCTAAAGTAACTAAGATTGGGAATTTATAATGTATAGTTACTTTATAATTCATTATACTTTTAACGAGTATTTAAAGTCGTATCCTACCCGTTCGGCTAACGACCCTCCACCGATCAAGGAAGCGGTGGGTGAGAGTGGACACCCATTAAGTCACCATTTTATAGGCAACAACCTTATACCCCCCTTATAGACCGGCTTCGTGAATGAGGCCTACTAACGGTAAGAATGACATATTCTTATACATATCTATATAATAAAATTATAATAATAGTATAAGTGTTGATTTTTAAACTTTTTAAAAATCTAAGGTTTAATTTGGAATTAAAGTATTAAAGTGTAAGACTTTTCAAATTCCAAAACTTGAGGGCAAGATTTGAAACTATTCCAAGTCTCTTCAATTTGTAACTTATGAGTTTTAATGGTTCATAAAAATGAAGACTCTTCATTTTATGAAACCTCTTTAGTTCTTTAATCATAATTAAAAGAAGTGACTTTTGGTTATCCATAACTTGAGGACAAGTTATGGACACCATCATAGCCATTAAGATCATGAATTAAACACACATGGAGGTTACACATAATTCCTATGATCTTCTAAACTCATATGAACACAAATTCATGTCAAGCAATTTCAAGAAAATCATATAAACATATACAATACTTGAAAATTGATAAAAGTCATGTAAAATGGGTTAACATAATCATTATCATTTTGAAAAACAGATTTTACAAGTCTAAAACAGATTGGGATAATGATCTTAATCCATTTCCAGCAACAAAACTCGAAAAAACTGCCCAGCACGCTCCTACTCGCCGAGTGCATTATTCTACTCATCGAGTAGGATGAATTTGTTCATGGACTCGGCGAGTCCTCCCCATGGACTCGGCGAGTCCAGTAGTCAGAGTGCAGAATTTTCGATTTTCAAGCAGTTTTGCAACAAGTATACAGAAAACAATCCTAGGCTCTGATACCACTGATGGGTTTTTGAGCATTCTAACATTTCCTAAGTGTACATGCAACCCTAATAACCTTGAATCTATGTTTTCTCTATATACATGCAAATTTCTTTTCAAGGTTATTTCCTAACTAGCATGGCATGGGGATTACATAGAACATAAAACTAGTAGAAATACATACCTTGTTGTTGCTTGGATTCCTTCAAGACTTTGTGAGCCTAGCACCCCAAATGTTGTGCCTCAAATGCTTCACACAACACCACAAGACTTGGAATAACTTGAGAGAATACTTCTAGCACTCAAAATCGGTTATGCCCTCTCTAGTAACACTAGGTCACCATTTTGCTAGCCATAGGGTTCCTTTTATAGTGTTGTCACAATTAGGGTTTACACATGAATGCCCTTAATTGTCATGACTCTTGATTTCTCATGACCCATGGGTTTGTAACTCCCATGGACTATCCATGGAGCTCCATATGGTTATAACCAAACCCATAAACCATGGATCATTAATCTACCATAAAAGAATTGATGATTGTCATAATCAACCCTATATATTTAATTAGTCTCACTTTGATCACCAAATTAATACTAGATTAATACTTGATCAATACTAATTAAATAATACTATTATTAATATATTAGAACTTATAATATATTAATAATCATAAGTTCCTTATTCTCTCATCTAGTCTATCCAAGTATTGCAATGCCATGCAACCCAAATGGACCATGTCGGGTCGGGTCAAGTACATACCAAATAAAGTTATGGACTTAGACACTATATCCAACAGGATTTTGTGACTAAACTGCCCAGAACAAGGAACGGTCACGACATGATTTAGGTGGTCGTTGATCGCTTCACTAAGAGTGCGCATTTCATAGCAGCCAACGAGAAATGGTCTATGGATAAACTTGCGAATTCTTACGTGAAGGAAATTGTGAGGCTTCACGGTGTTCCATTAACGATTGTATCAGATCGTGACAGCCGTTTTACCTCAAGGTTTTGGAGGAATCTACAAGAGGAATTGGGTACCAAGTTATGTTTGAGTACTGCTTACCATCCGCAGACAGATGGTCAGAGCGAACGAACAATTCAAACGTTGGAGGATATGCTGAGAGCATGTACCCTGGAATTCCAAGGTAACTGGGATGAACATTTACCTATGGTAGAATTTTCCTATAATAATAGTTTCCACTCAAGCATCAAGATGGCACCTTACCAAGCTTTGTATGGAGAAAAGTGTCGAACGCC
The DNA here is from genome assembly GCF_052849685.1 of Lactuca virosa. Lineage (NCBI taxonomy): Eukaryota > Viridiplantae > Streptophyta > Magnoliopsida > Asterales > Asteraceae > Lactuca > Lactuca virosa. The sequence continues at coordinate 150,670,563 of NC_136433.1, forward strand.
GTCATGTTGGCTGGAAGCTGGGGAAAAGCAGTTTATGGGACCTAAAATAGTCCATCAGACTGCTGAAAAGTTGAAAATGATTAGGGAAAGAATGTTAGCTGCTCAAAATCGTCAAAAGAGTTATGCTGACAAGAAAAGACAACCGATATCATTCGAAGTTGGAGATTCGGTTTTACTTAAAGTCTCGCCGTGGAAGGGACTTATAAGATTTGGTAAAAGGGGAAAGTTGAGTCCAAGGTTTATTGGACCGTTTAAAGTTCTTCAGATGATCGGGAATCAAGCTTACAAGCTAGAATTACCAGAAGAACTAGAGGGTATTCATACCACCTTCCATGTGTGTTATTTGAGAAAGTTCACGGGAGATGTGCCCGACATAATTCCAATTTTTTAATTAAGGTTGGATGAAAACAAGAGGTTAATTGAAGAACCAGAGGAAATCATTGACCGTAAGACTAAAAAGTTGTGACGCAAGATGGTCGATTTAGTGCTTGTGCGTTGGAAACATACGAATGGGCCAAATCTCACCTAGGAAACGGAGAGTGACATGATGAGTCGCTACCCGCATTTGTTTGCTGATGTGTGATTCCGGGGATGGAATCATCCTAAGGGGAGAGAATTGTAACTCCCGTGTTTCCATTATAGGCATTAATGATGATGAAATTATGTGATTATTATGTGAATTATGTGTTTTATGCTTAATTATTAGGATTTAATTAATTAAAAATAAAAATGAGCGTCGAAAATAAATATTAGATAAAACCGATATCTATTAAGAAAGTTGTAGTGGTCGTGACAAGGATTCCGGATATATAAAAAATACCGAAATCCGAGTTATAACGAAGAAGTTATGATCTGTCGAAGTTTCGCGACAAAACCGGCACGGCGCCGAATGACGTAAAAAGTGAGTTGTTGATAAACTACTTTTTAGCCTTGGTGATTTAAATGAAAGTCGTAGTGTTCGTTAAACCGAGAGTATGCATAAAAAGAACGCCCAAATCTGACTTCGTATGAGGAAGTTATGATTTTTCTAAGTTTAAGCTTAGCAGTAGACAGCTAAAAACTCGAATTTTAGATCGAGTGATTTTTAGCCGACACGACCAAAATGAGAATCGAAGGTCTCGTCAATAGTACTACAACGGTAAAAAGACAGACGAAAATGGACGTCGGATGAAGAAGTTATGAATTTTTAACGGATTTCCTGTCCCGGTCTGTTAAAAATAATAATATTAAAATTAAAGTTAAAATTAGCCGACGAAGTCTAAACGAAAGTTGTAGAGCGTAATTTTACCTACGCGTGCATATAAAGAACATCAAAAACGGAGCCCGTATGCGAAAGTTATGGATTTTAGAAGTTTTGGCTCAAAAATCGAGAAAAACACGAAATCCGAGAAATTTCGCATGGTCCGGAATAGGCCACGTCACCCTCGCTCGTAGCATGCCACGTGTCCGAATTGCTGAGTCATCCGAGCCCAGCTGGCGAGGCGTGTCGCACCATCCTCGCACCACACGCTCGGCCAATCAGAAGTCGCCCCGTGTCCGATCTCGCTGAGTCATCCGAATCGTGGCACGTCCGAAGACCGACGGGTGTTTGCTGACTCCTCGCATCCGAAGCCACTTGCCTCGCCTCGCATCGGACACCTGGCCTTCGCATCTGTTGTCGTGTGGAGTCTTCTCAGCCGTAGATCTCCGAAGCTCGCCCCTATAAATAGAAGGGTGCGAGACCTCCCGGGTAACTTTGGAAATTTGGCATTTTTCACCCTAAATTTCATATTTTAGCTATTTCCACTTCCCTCGAAGGCCCGGTATCATTTCCAACACCCGAAACACGCCCCAAAGTGCCTGAGAAGCCCGATAAATTTATCTTTTCGATTTGAAGCTCCACCCTTGCACGGCCCAGTTTTCAATAAAACATCCCTGTTTTATAGAAAACGATTGTTTTAGGAAACGAAGTGCTGCCCGATTATCGTCTTATCAAGTGAGTGTATATTCACTTTCATCTTACACATAGATATGAAGTATTTTATATACAATACATGCTATGTGAATATATATTATTTATTTATTTGAGATGGATGATGAATGAATGATTTATACAGGTTTTTATATAAATTAAAATGTATATGTATTTTTATCTACAAATATGTTGGGTAAAACATGGGTAGATGAATTAGATGATGTGTGATGAAATAAAAATTGATGAGAGGTATCGATGTTTAAGATGATCTAGTCATCTAGCAGAGTATAGACAACGACCACAGACTACTCTAGATAGTCCAGTGGAACGTTAGCAGACTCGTAACCGGTAGGTATGTTTGAACTATATGTTCATAAGGTGTTCTCGAACTATATGTTCATCAGGTGTTTGTGAACTTCCGATAGTTCTTCTTTTTGACACTATTACGTGTCGGGGTACGGAGCGTACGGGAGTACTTTATTAGTATTTTCCCTATACTTTTTATTTCGAAGAGCATTGGAGTCTTCGTTTCTTTTATGAAGTGATCGGACGAACTTCATGTGTCAACGTTTCCTTTCACGAAGTAATTAAGGGAACTTCGTAGACTGCCTAATAAAGTGTGTCAGTAATAGACCACTACTAGGTATGTCTGGTGTTATGATGCTAGATAGGGTGAGTCTGGAGGTAAAATACCTCACAATATTCAGATCACTGCTAGGCAAAGTTCGATGTTGGATAGGGTGAGTCTGGAGGTAAAATACCTCACGATATTCAGATCACTGCTAGGCAAAGTTCGTTGCTAGATAGGATGAGTCTGGGGGTAAAATACCTCACGATATTCGGACCACGGCTAGGCATTGTTATCCAGATAACTACCCCTGACTTAATTGTCTTGTGGTTCTTCCTTTTACGAACAAAGGTTCGTGGTGAAACTTATTCAATTCCCCTCATTTGATGTCTTTATCGATCCTCGTTTGCTTCTAGGGAATTTCTGAAGCAGCTTCGTTAGTTGGTGGTTCATATTGATCCTTTAGGCTAGATCTTGTAAGATCACTGTATAGGATCAGTATGTGGGGATCGACGTTCGTTAGTGCTTATAGTATAAACCTCGGGCAGCGATGGACTTCGTGCCTATTCCTTAGGATAATCCTTAGGAATGAAGGATTGATGATTCTTAGGGTAGATCCTTAAGATTAAAGAAGATAATGGGGATGGGTAAATGGGTTGATTGTTTGATGATTAAATATAATAATTATATTATTGTGGGTTGATAACCCTATGTACTCACCAGGTTTCCCAACCTGACCCACTCAAGCTTATTTGTATCACAGGTGTCGATATGAAGCTACTTTACACTGAGAGATTTAAAAGAGATGTAGATCACTAGTGTAAATGAATGTAAGTTCTGTTTATGCTTATGTTTCTGTATGGATGACGACATCCCAAATGTTTTAAATGAATAAAATACGTTTCTTCGGAAATGTTTTGATAAAGTATTTATCATGTTTTTCTGGGAACAAATTCCGCAACATCTTTTGGAAAATTATTCTGATTTTATTTTAAAAGCATAAACTAAATCGGTCTTTTCTGGCCGAGAAATTTGGGGATGTCACAAAACAGCAAGAAAGATTAAAGATATTCGAGAAAATATACGAATTGCTCAAGACCATCAAAAGCAATATGCCCACAAACGCCGAAAGCCATTAGAATTTCGAGTTGGAGATATGGTGATGTTAAAAGTATCTCTACGGAAAGGTGCGTTTCGTTTCGGAAAGAGAGGAAAATTGAGCCCTTTTATTATGCCTTTTGAGATCTTGTATAGAGTTGGAATGGTTGCATATCGTCTTAAACTACCAAATGAATTTGAAGGTATTCATAATGTATTTCATGTGCCGTGTTTATGGAAAACCTTATTTGATAAATCACAAGAAGTACTGTTGAATGAGGTAGAAATAGATGAGAAATTAAGATATCAAGAACAACCAGAAGAAATATTGGATAGAAAGCAAACAAAACTGCAAAATAAGAACATTTGACTAGTAAAAGTCAAGTTGCGAAATCGTAGATGGGCCGATGTTACATGGGAACCCGAAGAAGAATTTAAAATGGAATACCGCACTTGTTTAACTAGATTTTAGGGACGAAATCTTTTTAAGAGGGAGGTAACTTGTGACCCTTGTTTTTCTAGAGTAACCCATAATTTATGATTAAGTAATAGTGTAAAATATAGTATGTGAATATATAAAAGTGAGTAACTTTATATAGAAATGTTTAGGCTAAAAGGGTATTTTTGTCATTTATAGTAAACTATAACTTTGAGTAAAAACTTCTATGTGTATGATAGATGGATTATGCAATTATGCGGTACAAATAAGTTCTTAATGAAAGGACTTAATGAAATAAGAATGTAAAACAATGGGAAAGGGTAAAACAAGAAAAATCCAACAAAATAATGATTTTCCAGTTCCCACGGTGTGGCGAGGGAAGTGCATGACATGGCATCAAAGAGGTTAAAAGGTTGAGTAAATGAACAGTGATGGCGGTGTACTTTTGGAACTCCATAATGTGGAGAGAGTTGAACCACAATGTAGGAAAGTAGAATGTTATATTCTTTCGTGACAAAAACTTTTAGTGACGGAGTAGAAGTGTCACGAATAAAAGGAAAATGACGACTTAGTGAACTAGTTATTCCACAGCGTGGCAAAAGTTTCACCACGATGTGGCGATAGTGATTAAAGAAAAATCTGATAAAATGAACGGGGGTTCTTTTATCCTTCATTTTTTCTTATGTTCGTTCCATAGCTGTGAAAAACAAAAGAGGGGAGATTTTAGGTATATCCTAACAGAAGAACAAGAAGTGATTAAGATAGGATTATCAAGGTCTCATCTATTACGTCAAGAATCAAAATAACTCCAATCTATGATTTAGGGCATAAAATGAGTTTGAGGTTTTGAAACCCTACTTGTGTTATAAGATTTCTGTAGAGAAATTATCATGTGTAATTGTCATTGCAACTGATAATTACATGATTCTAAGTGTACAGAGTAATGATAATAATCAAATTTCTGAATTTGGGGATGAATTGTTATGAACTCTAAAACTTTAAATTGATGATTTTGATGATTTCAGTTTATAATATGTTTAATAGGAATACATAGAGGATTAATATGAGGTATATGAATTGAATTGATTAAATGAAACTTATGTTACACATAATTGACTAATATTGTGACAACCCGAAATTTCTATTATGTACAACCATTCCCTTCAATAGAAGTCAGAACTGTTTCTGCTAACTTTCAAGCTTTTTGGAATAAGTTTGAGTGTTTTAAGATTAGTACTTTAGGAGATAACAGGAGAGAGGATGCCCTAGGGTTTATTGTGTAGCAATAATGTCCCAAAACTCCAAGAGTTTGGAGTTTACGGCCTAAACAAGGTGTTTACGGCCGTAAACCCCAAGGGTATAAATATGGCACTTAGCCATTTTTAGCACTTTTTCACATTTTCAATATCCAAACTCAAATCCTCTCAAGTATCATCCGATTTTTCTTTTTGATCTTCAACTTTGTAAGTGTTTCTTACCCTAATAAGTTGATATGTACCTTAAACTAGTGATCTTACATGATTCCATCCGTGAAATCATTCCAAATATGTAGATCTTCAAGTTTCACCAAGAACACCAAGAACACACACTAGTGTTCTTGGACTTTTAGCACCCTTTCAAGCTTCTCTATTGTAAGTACTCTTACCCTAGTGTGTTATAAGGCTTGTTACACTTCTAATCATCAAGAAAACACCCAAGAAACAAGATCAAAGGTGTTTACGGTCCAAGGTGTTCTTGGACCGTAAACCCTAACAAAGGGGCCAAAGTGGCCCTAGTCCCTTACCAAGCCTTGGAAAATAGCCTAGACCCCTTCCTTGATGTGCTTAGTACTTGAAAACATCAAAAGACCATAAAACCATTTGGGTTTACGGCTGTAAACCCAAGGAGAAGTGGTCCAAGGACCGTAAACTCCCTAAAGGAGTGAAATGGTGCCCTAATCTCTTCCTAAGGCTTAAACATGAAGTAGGAATGCTTCTTATGATCTTTATGGCTTCAAAACACAAAATGGTCAAGTATCATGAGTTTACGGCCGTAAACTCATGGGTTTACGACCGTAAACTCAATGAGTTATGGTCACAAAACCGTAAACTCCAAGGGAGTTTACCCTTGAACCCCAAACTCGATAGCAATGTTCTACAACACTTAGATGCAATCCTTAGTACTTGTAACACTTAAATAAAGTGTTAATCATGTCCTAGGATGTCTTAACATGGTTAATTAGTTGTTTAAATGACTAATTGGATACATATATGTGTGATTATATGTTAACTAGGATCTTTGCGTGTGTACAAGTCTTCACTTGACACCTAGCATCCTACATCATCCGTTCATCCAAACCACCCACTACAGGTGAGTTCATACCCCTTAATCAACCTTTTAAATGATTTTAAATGCTTTCATGGGGGGGGGAATACAAGTAGAAAACAGGAAGTAATAGAATCAATCACATGTGATTTATAACTGTGTTTTCAACCAACTGATTTCACATACTTCAAAATGTGATAAATACAATAGTTTCAGTTGTTTTATACTTTGTTATCAAATGATTTACTTTTGAATCTTTTTATAAACTGATATCAAGTCATTATTATTTATTGTTCAAAACTCTTAAATGTATTTCAAAACCTCTTTCAACTTATTGTTAAAAACCATATCTATACACTTATGTTTCATATACATATGTATTGATATGAGAGCTTTCATTCTTTCTTCAGTTCCAACACCCTTGTGTAGCAAGGGTGTATAAACCTACTTGGACATTCAATTTACATTCCAGTAAACTATTATAGGTATAGTTTAGGGGATACAAATTACTATTCCTATTACAAGGAATTACACCAGAGTCAGTTCATTCATGAGTCTATACTAATCTATGAAGAGATACTCTTACTTGTTATACGGAGAGAAATACTATATACTATACAGAGAGTGATACGATATATATATATATATATATATATACATTACGGGACTGACCATCCTACACCTGGCTGCTAGCTACAGCGGGACCTGTTCATCGACGGATGTTCTCGGTTGTACTGTTCGGCGAGTTTCCACGCCGTGTTTATCCTGTGGCAACAGGATACGATTTCAATGATTATATAAATTTCCCTATTACTTTTATTTTGTGACACATTCACATAAACGATGAGGTAGACTATATATTTATAATAATAGTCGCACATGGGAAAAACTTTCATTGATACAGAAATGCAACTTTCAAAGCATTCAGGTCTTGGTAGAAGACTACCTTCCATACTAGTAGGAAATATGGGATTTTCTAGGGTTTTCACACTTATACTAAATGTTTTATTAAACATTTACAAGTCTTTCATAACAGCTTTTCAAATCAATGACACCATAATACTTATGAATTCACCAGCTTTATGCTGATCTACACTTTCAAAATAACTTGTATTCTCAGGTCACCAGTAGACAGGTACGATGACCAGGTTTTGAGAAGACGGAGCACAGACAAGACTCGTCTTTTATTTTTATTACATATTTTGGTGTCTTGTTACTATAAAAGAACACTCATGTATTAAAACTTTACTTTTAATGCAATGGATGATGTTGTTGCTTGTTTACTACTTTGCACTGTTATGATACTTTACATGACGTCCTCCACCCCTGAACGTTTCCGTCGTTCTTGGTTTTGGGGGGTGACAGATTGGTATCAGAGATTTGTTTATAGTGAATTGAGTATATCAACCCATAAAAGATATACTAACTATAAATACAATGGGATTAAAATACTGTGACCAAGAGTTTATACTTTTAAATAATAAAATATTTAATTAAGTATACATGCCTGCATTCATACTAAAATCAGTGTCACAACGACAAAAACAAAAGTATTACGATTGTTGGATATCACAGGTAAGCTCGGGGATGTATGGTCAGTCCTAGGAGTGGCATAGCCTGATCAACTATGCTAGTCCGAGGAGTGATTAGCATATGCCCAAGAATGGTTGTGATATGGCAACAAGTCTAAAAACTTACCAACATTACCACAATGAAATACCATAGGGGTATTTGGTGTTACTATAATTACTTATCTGAGAACTAAAAAGGTCGTTATCAGTAGGTCAATAGTTGCTGAGTGGATACACTAAGATTATATGTATCTAGGACGTCATAGACTTAGAATCTATGAATCTTTGCTTTACTTCTTGTCCTTGTTTGGTTGTAGGCTTAGAGTTAGGATCACTTATTCAAAGGTCTATCCTGCCCTGAATACATATAACTGGTATGCACTAAACAAGTATTGAAGTAACTGATAAAGATCATCTTATAATTATCTTAGTTAGTATGTCTATTAATTTCTTCTTATATCCCTTTTCGCGCGTAGATATCATGTTTGGATTCCATCCCCACAACGACCCGTACTACCCTAACCACGGCAATGTTGGATGGCTCGGAGAAGAGCCAGAGAATGATCACCCAATTCCTTTGGATGATCACGAAGCTGAAGACTTTTCTGATAGCCCTGACTCAGAACCAGAAGTCAACAATCTACCCCCAGCTGTTCATGACCCAAACCCTCGCCTAGCATTTCAAGGACCCACACCTTTGTGGGCCACAAACTTGAATAGATGGAGTCAGGAACAGAGTCAGCCCATCCCCTATAATGGAGACAGAAGCTTCTACAACCTCACTGAGGGAGGTTCGGCTGACAGGGTCCTACCCATCATGGTTCGTAGGATTTCCTGGAACACCGAACAGGGTCGAGCCGCTATCGACCGAGTCATGGAGATTGACGCCAACTCTGGCATTAACACAGTCCGCATTCGCCAACTAGAGTCTGCTCATGAAAGGACTCTGATCCACAATGCAGCTCTGCAGAGAGAACTTGCTGGAACCCAAGCTGAAGTCAGGGAACTTCGAGCTCAGCAAGTAAGATCTGACAGGCGTGTGAGGGACATAGAACGCCTTCTGTCGGGATCAAGAACTCACTCTAGTAGTTCTCGTCGTCGATAGAATCTCATCAACTTCTCTTTTGGATATAACCTAGTTATATAAAACTCTGGTCTAATTTCCTATCTTTGTAAATCTTAGACCTGTTAGGTTTTGATTAGGTCGTAGTCCTGTCAAAACTTTTCCCATCTTGGTTGATGTAAGGCCTCCTACTAGGCCATTTTTCCCGAACTTGTTACATCTGTAATTCCACTGATATTGACAGGTACCTAATCTCATGGAAATTATTATCCAAATGCTATCATCTATTAGTTCTAGATCTACATTCAATCTTGCTGTTGGGCTATGAAGAGTTAGTCCATGAGTCATTTTCATCAACTTTCCTATTAAATTCTTATCAATATCTTCATCTTTCTAAACTTATAGTTAAAAGATGCCTCCTCGTAGAAATCCGAGGCGTAACAATAATAACGAAACACCGATACCACCACCTCCACCACCTCCTATGTTCGACGCTGCTATGTTCCAAGCAGCTGTCACGGCGGCCGTAGCGGCTGCCATGTCACACATCAATACTCATGTCCCTAGTGGATCAGGAACTGGTGCACCTATTTCTAACCATGGCGAGAGTCACGGGCACCCCCGGGAATGCACCTACAAGGATTTTACGAATTCCAAACCCATAAATTTCAATGGAACTGGACGGGTTATGATCTTAAGGCAGTGGATCGAAAAGACAGAAGCAGTCTTTGAAATCTGCGCCTGCCCAGAGAACAATAAGGTCAAGTTTGCTACTTGTACCTTTTCTGACAGGGCTTTAACTTGGTGGAATGGCCACGTTAAGTCACTGGCCCTAATAGTGGAAAATTCGATAAGCTGGGAGAACTTGAAGGCCATGCTGATGAGAGAGTACTGTCCACGAGGGGAAATTCAAAAACTCGAGCAAGAACTCTGGAGTCTAGTAATGGTTGGTTCTGACATATCAACCAATACTAATAGATTCTGTGATCTGGCAATTCTTTACCCTGACATGGTTGCTCTAGAGAGCAAGAAAATAGAGAGATATATTTAGGGACTGTCGCCCCTGATCCAGTCAAGTGTGTTAGCATCAAGGCCTGTTACTTTTGACAGCGCTAAAGAGCTGGTACAATCTCTTATAGATCACGGAAACTACCAGAACCCAACGATTTCTACACCCGAGCAACAAAAGGGAAACAACAACAACAACAAGAAAAAGGGGTGTAACAAGAGGAAAAGCGGGACTTCACAAGAATCCTCAAAGAGATAACAACTAGTTACAATCAATGCTACCACGGTAACTCCTGTTGTCCTTGCTAATCCCTTACCAGCGAAGCCTTATGCCGGTAATCTTCCGAAGTGCAACAAATGCACCTTCCATCACAACGGACCTTGCCAGGAAATGCAGTGCACTAACTGCAACAGAAGGGGGCATACTGCCCGTTTCTGCAAGACTCCAGCAAGGCCGACTGCTCAAGTTCCTAACGCCGGCGTGGGCCAAGCTTGCTACGGTTGTGGCGATGTGGGCCACTTCAAGAGAAACTGCCCTAAGGCAGGGTTAGCTGGCGGAGTAGGAAGAGTTCTGGCCATAGACCACGAGGAAGCCGTAGCTGATCCTACGATAGTTACTGGTACGTTTCTCCTCGATAACTCATATGCTTGCTTACTTTTTGACAGTGGAGTGGAGAAAAGCTTCGTAAACCAGAAATTTGCACACTTGCTTAGAAAAAAACCACGTGCACTAGATAAATCATTCACTGTAGAAATGGCAAACGGGAAAATGGAAAGTACTAACTGCACATACGTAGGTTGTACTCTAACTCTAGATAGCCATTCATTTTCGATCGACCTCATGTCGGTCTCAATTAAAAGTTTTGACGTCATTATCGGCATGGATTGGTTGAGTCTTCATTGCGCCGACATCATGTGCTTTGAAAAAGCAGTTCGTCTTAACCTTCCTAACAGCGAAACTCTAGTTATCTACGGCGACAAAACTAGTACGAACCTTCGCATCATTTCGTGCTTACAAGCTCAAAAGTGCTTGCGAAAGGAATATCATGCATTCCTCGCACACATCGTCGATACGAGTCAAGAAGTGAAAGATATTCAGAACATCCCAGAAGTACGCGACTTTCCCGACATCTTTCCAGAAGAACTTCCAGGATTACCACCACAACGCCAAGTCTAGTTCAGAATCGACTTAGTGCCAGGGGCTACTCCAGTAGCCAAATCTCCATATCGTCTGGCACCAGCAGAGATGCAGGAACTTTCCGGTCAGCTTAACGTACTTTTCCAGAAGGGATTCATTAGGCCAAGCTTCTCACCATGGGGAGCACCGGTCTTGTTCGTCAAGCAGAAAGACGGATCGTTTCGTATGTGCATCGACTACAGGGAACTCAACAAGCTTACCATTAAAAATCGTTATCCCTTACCCCGCATTGACGATTTATTTGATCAACTTCAAGGAGCCAACTACTTCTCGAAGATAGATCTACGATCCGGGTACCACCAACTACGACTGTTAAAGGAGGATGTTCCCAAGACAGCCTTCCGAACTCGTTATGGACATTACGAATTCGTAGTGATGCCGTTTGGATTAACCAACGTGCCCGCAGTATTCATGGATTTAATGAATAGGGTGTGTCGTCCTTACTTGGATCAATTCGTCATTGTCTTCATTGATGACATACTCATCTACTCTCGTAGTAAGGAGGAACATAGTCAACATCTTCGTCAAGTCTTAGAAACATTACGATCGGAGAAGCTCTATGTGACGTTCTCTAAGTGCGAATTTTGGATTCGAAGAGTCGAATTCCTGGGCCACGTAGTTAGTGAAGAAGGAATTCACGTGGACCCTTCCAAAATCAAGGCCATTGAGAACTGGTCAGCACCGAAGACACCTACAGAAATCCATTAATTTCTAGGTCTCGCTGGCTACTATCGCAGGTTCATTCAGAACTTCTCCCGCATTGCGAAACCCCTTACAACACTGACCCAGAAGGGCGTGGCCTTTGACTGGGAAGAGAAGCAAGAGAGAGCGTTCCAAACGCTCAAGCGAGCCTTATGCACCGCACCAATACTATCCCTCCCCGAAGGGATAGAAGACTTCGTTGTCTATTGCGATGCTTCAAATCAAGGGCTCGGCTGTGTTCTGATGCAACGAGGTAAGGTCATCGCCTATGCCTCGAGACAGCTGAAGACACACGAGGTCAACTACACCACCCACGATCTTGAACTAGGAGCAGTTGTGTTTGCTCTGAAGATCTGGAGACACTACCTGTATGGTACAAAAAGTACTATCTTTACAGATCACAAAAGCCTACAACATATATTCGACCAGAAGGAGCTCAACATGAGACAACGACGGTGGGTCGAGCTACTCAGTGATTACGAATGTGAAATTCGTTATCATCCAGGTAGAGCCAACGTAGTAGCCGACGCCCTAAGTCGGAAAGAATACTCTGGTCGTAGAGTCAAATCTTTGACTCTAACTATCCATTCCCACTTGTCCACGCAAATTAAGGAGGCTCAGCTCGATGCTTTGAAACCTGAAAATGTGGCGAGTGAATCCCTAAGAGGGATGGATAAGAACTTGGAAGTCAAGGGTGGCGGAGCCTTATACCTCATGGATCGGATCTGGACACCGAAACACGGTGGCTTCAGAGACTTGGTCATGACCGAGGCACACAACACTCGTTATTCCGTCCACCCAGGTTCAGATAAGATGTATTTGGATCTTAAAAAGCTATACTGGTGGCCTAACATGAAAGCAGAGATTGCTACCTTCGTAAGTAAAAGCCTTACTTGCGCAAAGGTCAAGGTCGAATACCAGAAACCCTCCGATCTTCTACAAACAGCTGGAGGTACCAGAATGGAAGTGGGAGCGGATCACTATGGACTTCATAACCAAGTTGCCCAAGACAACGGGTGGACTTGATACCATATGGGTCATCGTCGACAGATTGACCAAGTCTGCACACTTCCTGCCTATCAAAGAAAACGACAAGATGGAGAAACTTACAAGAACCTACATTCGGGAGATTGTACGACTGCACGGTGTTCCCATATCCATTATCTCGGACAGAGATAGTAGATTCACTTCGAGGTTCTGGCAGTCGCTACAAAGTTCCCTAGGAACTAGGCTGGACATGAGTACAGCCTACCATCCACAGACCGACGGACAAAGTGAGAGAACTATCCAAACCTTGGAAGATATGTTGCGAGCCTGTGTGATCGACTTTGGGAAAGCATGGGATACTCATTTACCCCTTGTCGAATTTTCCTACAACAACATTTATCACACGAGCATAAAGGCTGCTCCATTCGAGGCCCTCTATGGCCGAAAGTGCAGATCCCCTATGTGCTGGGCTGAGGTGGGTGATACCCAGTTAGCTAAAGGACGAGTTCCTGAAAGCACTCTCACGGGTCCGGAGATCATTCGGGAAACGACAGAGAAGATCGTTCAGATTCGTGAACGATTGAAAGCCTCTAGAGACCGAAAGAAAAGCTACGCTGATAAACGAAGGAAACCGTTGGAATTCCAGGTGGGAGACCGTGTTCTATTGAAGGTCTCACCCTGGAAGGGCTTGATACGCTTTGGAAAGCGTGGAAATCTAAATCCAAGGTACATAGGGCCTTTCGAGATTCTTGCTAGAATCGGCCCTGTAGCTTACAAACTTAACTTACCGCGCGAACTCAGTAACGTACATTCTACTTTCCACGTCTCGAACTTGAAAAAGTGTCTGTCCGACGAGACTCTTGTAATCCCACTCGACGAGATCGAGATCAACGAGAGCCTCAACTTCGTGGAAAAACCAGTAGAGATCATGGACCGGGAGGTCAAGCAAATGAAACAAAGTCGTATCCCGATAGTGAAGGTTCGCTGGAACGCCAAGCGAGGACCTGAATTCACTTGGGAACGAGAGGATCAGATGAAACTTAAATATCCTCGTCTTTTTACTTAGTTATTTGTAACTACTTATTTGCTTAAACTCTAATTTCGGGAAGAAATTCCTTCTAACGGGGGGATGATGTGACAACCCGAAATTTCTATTATGTACAACCATTCACTTCAATAGAAGTCAGCACAGTTTCTGCTAACTTTCAAGCTTTTTGGAATAAGTTTGAGTGTTTTAAGATTAGTACTTTAGGAGATAACAGGAGAGAGGATGCCCTAGGGTTTATTGTGTAGCAATAATGTCCCAAAACTCCAAGAGTTTAGAGTTTACGGCCTAAACAAGGTGTTTACGGCCGTAAACCCCAAGGGTATAAATATGGCACTTAGCCATTTTTAGCACTTTTTCACATTTTCAAGATCCAAACTCAAATCCTCTCAAGTATCATCCGATTTTTCTTCTTGATCTTCAACTTTGTAAGTGTTTCTTACCCTAATAAGTTGATATCTACCTTAAACTAGTGATCTAACATGATTCCATCAGTGAAATCATTCCAAATATGTAGATCTTCAAGTTTCACCAAGAACACCAAGAACACACACTAGTGTTCTTGGACTTTTAGCACCCTTTCAAGCTTCTCTATTGTAAGTACTCTTACCCTAGTGTGTTATAAGGCTTGTTACACTTCTAATCATCAAGAAAACACCCAAGAAACAAGATCAAAGGTGTTTACGGTCCAAGGTGTTCTTGGACCGTAAACCCTAACAAAGGGGCCAAAGTGGCCCTAGTCCCTTACCAAGCCTTGGAAACTAGCCTAGACCCCTTCCTTGATGTGCTTAGTACTTGAAAACATCAAAAGACCATAAACCATTTGGGTTTACGACCGTAAACCCAAGGAGAAGTGGTCCAAGGACCGTAAACTCCCTAAAGGAGTGAAATGGTGCCCTAATCTCTTCCTAAGGCTTAAACATGAAGTAGGAATGCTTCTTATGATCTTTATGGCTTCAAAACACAAAATGGTTAAGTATCATGAGTTTACGGCCGTAAACTCATGGGTTTACGACCGTAAACTCATGGGTTTACGACCGTAAACTCAATGAGTTATGGTCACAAAACCGTAAACTCCAAGGGAGTTTACCCTTGAACCCCAAACTCGATAGCAATGTTCTACAACACTTAGATGCAATCCTTAGTACTTGTAACACTTAAATAAAGTGTTAATCATGTCTTATGATGTCTTAACATGGTTAATTAGTTGTTTAAATGACTAATTGGATACATATATGTGTGATTATATGTTAACTAGGATCTTTGTGTGTGTACAAGTCTTCACTTGACACCTAGCATCCTACATCATCCGTTCATCCAAACCACCCACTACAGGTGAGTTCATACCCCTTAATCAACCTTTTAAATGATTTTAAATGCTTTCATGGGGGGGGGAATACAAGTAGAAAACAGGAAGTTATAGAATCAATCACATGTGATTTATAACTGTGTTTTCAACCAACTGATTTCACATACTTCAAAATGTGATAAATACAATAGTTTTCAGTTGTTTTATACTTTGTTATCAAATGATTTACTTTTGAATCTTTTTATAAACTAACATCAAGTCATTATTATTTATTGTTCAAAACTCTGAAATGTATTTCAAAACCTCTTTCAACTTATTGTTAAAAACCATATCTATACACTTATGTTTCATATACATATGTATTGATATGAGAGCTTTCATTCTTTCTTCAGTTCCAACATTCTTGTGTAGCAAGGGTGTATAAACCTACTTGGACATTCAATTTACATTCCAGTAAACTATTATAGGTATAGTTTAGGGGATACAAATTACTATTCCTATTACAAGGAATTACACCAGAGTCAGTTCATTCATGAGTCTATACTAATCTATGAAGAGATACTCTTACTTGTTATACAGAGAGAAATACTATATACTATACAGAGAGTGATACGATATATATATACATTACGGGACTGACCATCCTACACCTGGCTACTAGCTACAGCGGGACCTGTTCATCGACGGATGTTCTCGGTTGTACTGTTCGGCGAGTTTCCACGCCGTGTTTATCCTATGGCAACAGGATACGATTTCAATGATTATATAAATTTCCCTATTACTTTTATTTTGTGACACATTCACATAAACGATGAGGTAGACTATATATTTATAATAATAGTCGCACATGGGAAAAACTTTCATTGATACAAAAATGCAACTTTCAAAGCATTCAGGTCTTGGTAGAAGACTACCTTTTATACTAGTAGGAAATATGGGATTTTCTAAGGTTTTCACACTTATACTAAATGTTTTATTAAACATTTACAAGTCTTTCATAACAGCTTTTCAAATCAATGACACCATAATACTTATGAATTCACCAGCTTTATGCTGATCTACACTTTCAAAATAACTTGTATTCTCAGGTCACCAGTAGACAGGTACGATGACCAGGTTTTGAGAAGATGGAGCACAGACAAGACTCGTCTTTTATTTTGATTACATATTTTGGTGTCTTATTACTATGAAAGAACACTCATGTATTAAAACTTTACTTTTAATGCAATGGATGATGTTGTTGCTTGTTTACTACTTTTCACTGTTATGATACTTTACATGACGTCCTCCACCCCTGAACGTTTCCGCCGTTCTTGGTTTTGGGGTGTGACAATTATGGAGTTATATGCAGTGTTATTGATTTGAATAAGTCATAATACTTAAGAATTATACCTTTGATTAGGTTTTGGCGGAGCAAGAGTTGGAACGGGATTTCACTGGATTGGAACAAGCTCTAATCAACCACAACAAGATGTGTAGTTCAAATTTAATTCACATTATAAATTTATGATGTATGATTTGGAGTTATATATTACTCTAACATTCCTATGGTGCACTTACAACCCTAATGCTTTGGATCTAAGTTTTCTCTAATTATACATGCAACATTGTTTTTCCAAAGCATAAAGCCTAAACTAGCATGCAAGGCAACATTTGAATCATAAAAATAGTTAGAAGATTACCTTGTGTAGTAGCTTGCTCGTCTTTGACCTTTAGGAGCCTAGCACCTCAAGTGTGATGCCTCAAATGTCTTATAACAAACCAAGAACAAGATAATTAACTTGAGAGAGAGGCTTGGGAGCTCAAAATCGGCTAGCTTCTACTTTAGTACGCATGGGGGCCGATTTTAGGGTGTTAGGGACTTCTTTTATAGCTTAGGATTACATCCATGCAAACCCTAATGACTCTTCATATTTCTTAGGCCTTTTGGGCTAAACCTTCTTGGACTCTCACAAAGGTTTAGTCCAACTCTAATCAACATGAGTCATGAGTCCAACTAGAAGTATTACTGATTTACCTAATCAGTCCCTGTACCTTTAATCAGTTTCTTTTTATCACTAAATTAATACCAAATTAATTCTTGATCAATACTAATTAAATAATGTGATTTCTCAATTAATATATTATACTTATAATACATTAATAAATCACAATAACCTCTTCCTCAAATATCCATCCTATCAAATTATTCCAGAGTGTTACAACCCAAATGGACCATGCTATGATCGGGTCAAGTACATACCAATTATAGTTATGGGCTTAGACACCTAATCCAATAGTTTCCCACTTGGATAAGTCTAATAAGTATAATTGCGAATGTGGCTTCAAAATCCAAGTAGGAATCATAGCTCTCTAAAGGCCAACGTCGAATCCTGATGCACCATTTAGATAAGGGATCATATAATCATCTGTTCTTCAAGATATCATGCAGACAAATACATGGAACAAATTCATACTTATTGTCCAGCAGTTTGTTTCCCGATTTCTGATTTGTTTGACATAGAACTTAATTGAACACATCAATTGAGTCCTGACCGGGCCCGACACATAAGTCAAAATAAAATCATCGAGGTGCCCAAGATATCGCTTTTAATCCTCTTAGGATAAAAGGAACATATAAACTTCGATTTATATGCTTGTACTAACTACTTGTTAAATCATACACAACAGCATGTTTTATGACATCAAGTTACTGATGCGGTTTTGTACTGTCAATGTACAACCAACTCATAATCAACAACTCATATATCTCGGTTTCAAAATTATACGATATTATCATCTCACAATCACTCATGATAAATTCCATGAAGTGATTCATGTCAGTGTGGGTTGAGTCCAATAATCAAATCTTATTTCAAGAGCACTCATGAATGCTTGTAGCAAACCTTTGTAATGTCTAACACCTTAGACAATCTTACAAAACCTATTCACGACAGTCTACTTACATAACCCACTCCCAAAGTATGATCGACTGTGAATAGTTTGAATAATCTTATTATTCTGGAAGTCAAAACATGCAAAATGAAATAATAGTAAATAATTGACACAAGATAGTAACTTTACTTATAAATAAAACTTATTTTATTCAATCATCAAATGTAAATTACATTTTAGCTATTACAAGTTTCTAAATATCTATCTAATCATTAAAACTAATATCGTTCTTCAGCCCAATACTCCTTGCATGCAACAAGTGCTTATCCCTGCGGAGTCCCTTTGTAAGGGGGTCTGTCGAGTTCTTCTCTGACGATATCCTCTTAACTACGAGTTATCCTTCTTCTACTTGATGTCTTATAAAGTGATATTTTCTGCCGATGTGCCTAGATCTACCATGATCCCTTGGTTCCTTGGCTAACGCAACTGCACCTTCATTGTCACAGAAAATATCCATAGGCTCCTTTACAGCTGGTACAACTCCAAGGTCTCCAATGAAGTTCTTCAGCCATATTGCCTCCTTTGCTGCTTCGCTTGCTGCTATGTACTCTGATTCGCACGTTGAATCAGCCACAGTTTCCTGTTTGGAACTTTTCCAATTTATTGCTCCTCCATTAAGGGTAAATAACCAGCCTGACTGAGAGCGGAAATTATCTTTGTCCGTTTGAAAATTGGCGTCACTATACCCTGTCACTCTTAAGTCATCACTCCCATCGAGGGTAAGGAACCAGTCCTTAGTCCTCTGCAGGTACTTAAGAATGTTCTTTACAAAAGTCCGGTGAGCTCTACCAGGGTTCCCTTGATATCTGCTGACCATGCTCAAAGCAAAGGCCACATCGGAACAAGTACAAGTCATAGCATACATGATCGAGCCAACTGCAGAAGCATATGATATTCGACTCATTTCTGCTATCTTAGCCTCTGTACTCGGACTCTAATTCTTACTCAGTTTGGTATTGCTCTAGATATGTAAGTCTCCTTTCTTGGAATTCTCCATGCTGAAACGTTTCAACACCTTCTCCAAGTAGGTGCTTTGACTAAGTCCTATTAGTCTTTTACTCCTGTTTCTCAATATCCTTATCCCTAGAATGTAAGCAGCTTCTCCGAGATCCTTCATAGCGAAACACTTCCCAAGCCAGGACTTAACCTCCTGCAAGGTTGGAACGTCGTTTCCTATGAGCAGTATGTCATCCACATACAGCACGAGAAAGCTAACTATACTCCCACTAGCTTTGACATATACACAGGACTCATCCTTGCTTCTCGAAAACCCAAACTCTTTGACTTTCTCATCGAAACAAAGATTCCATTTGCGAGATGCTTGTTTCAATCCATAAATGGATTTGTCAAGCTTACACACTCTATTAGGGTACTTTGCATTGACAAAACCATCTGGCTGATTCATGAAAAAATCTTCAGCCAACTTCCCATTAAGGAAAGCGGTTTTGACATCCATTTGCCATTTTTCATAATCATGAAATGCAGCTATGGCTAGCATAACCCTTATAGATTTAATCTTAGCCACTGGTGAGAAGGTCTCATCATAGTCAACTCCAGGAGTTTGAGTAAAGCCCTTCGCAAACAATCATGCCTTATATGTGTGTACTTTACCATCTATGTCGGTCTTCTTCTTGAAGATCCATTTGCACCCGACTGTCTTACGGCCTGGTACATTGTCAACCAAGTTCCAAACTTGATTGTCATACATGGACTGAATCTCGCTGTCCATAGCCTTTTTCCATTTTGCAGACTCGGAGCCTACCATGGCTTCCTTGTAGTTGTTAGGTTCATCCAAGTTTACCAGTGTACTATCACTGATAAATGTGTCACCTTCAGTAGTAATAAGGAAAACAAAAAACTCAGGTGCCTGTCTAACTCTATTGGAACGCCTCAGAGGTAAGGACTCGTCAATTGGTTCAACAGGAGTTTCCTCCTCGGGTTGAGCGCTAGTGTTTGAGGTTCCTTCATCGCTTAACTCTTGAATCTCTTCAAGGTCAATTTGCCTCCCACTGTCCTCTTGGCATATGAGTTCTCTCTCGTGAAAGACTCCTCTCCTCGCAACGAAGACAACATTGTTACTCGGTCTATAGAAGAGATATCCAAAGGATTTCTGTGGATAACCGATGAAAATACAATGCTCACTTCGAGGTTCGAGCTTCTCGTGAGTTTCTTTTCTCACAAAAGCCTTGCAACCCCAAACCTTGTTGTGTGATAACGAGGGAACCTTCCCTGTCCACATCTCATGAGGTGTTTTGGAAACCTTTTTATTTGGGACTAGATTAAGGATATAGGCGGTAATCTCTAAGGCATACCCCCAGATTGAGATAGGTAACGAAGCTCGACTCATCGTAGAACGAACCATGTCTAGCAAGGTTCGATTGCGCCTCTCAACCACACCATTAAGTTGTGGTGTCCTAGGTGGCATCAATTGTGAAACAATTCAACATTCCTTAAGATAGTCTTGGAACTCGATACTAAGATACTCTCCTCCTCAATCGGATTGGAGCATCTTTATCTCCCTGCCAAGCTGATTCTCTACTTCTTGTTTAAACTCTTTGAACTTTTCAAAGGTTTCTGACTTATGCTGGATTAAGTAGATATACCCATATCTACTATAATCATCAGTGAAAGTCACATATAAGCGGTCATCATCCCTTTTGGCGGTTCTGAAGGGTCCACACACATCGGTGTGTATGAGATCCAACAAACCTTCACCCCTTTCATAAGTACCAGTGAAGGGTGACTTGGTCATCTTTCCAAGAAAACAAGATTCACAAGTGTCATCCGACTTTAAGTCAAATGACTCCAACACTCCATCCTTTTGGAGTTGGGCTATGCGCTTCTTGTTAACATGTCCAAGACGACAATTCCATAAGCATGCTTTACCCAAACCATTGGACGAACTGATATGCAATACGTTATTTTCTAAGTTATATACAACCATCATAGTTTCATATATACCATTAAAAGGTAATGCTTCAAAATAATTTGTACCATTATAATAAGCATTAATACTACCAATTTCATTATTAAAAGAAAAGGTAAAACCTTGTTCATACAAACTATGAAAGGAAATAATATTTCTCGCCATATCAGACGAGTAGCAACAATTATTCAGTTCTAAATTTAACCCACTACTAAGAAATAAAGTGTAATCTCCAATCTTGGTGACAAATGACTTTTTCCTATTCCCCATGATCAAGTTCATCTTCCCGTGCTCCACATCCCTACTTCGTTTTAGTCCCTGCAAATCAGAACAAATATGGAAACCACATCCTGTATCAAGGACCCAAGAATTAGCATGTGATGAGTTATTAGACAGAATAGTATAAATACCTGGGAAGGAGGGTTTGATCTTCCCATCCTTTATGTCCTGCAAGTATTTGAGGCAGCTTCACTTCCAGTGCCCTTTTTCATGACAATGGAAACACTCTGCTTCCTTTGGATTTAAGGAGGGTGTAGCAGGACCACCTTTGGACCCACTAGAAGAGGATCCAACATGGGACTTTCCCTTGTAGCTCTTTGAGGAAGCTTTCCTCTTCTTTCCCTTCCCATGTCCAATTTCTAAGACAGGGGCAACAGCAGTAGGAATAGAAACAACAGATTTTCCTTTAAGACTACTTTCAACAGTCCTTAAAAGACCTTGAAGCTTGCTTAGAGTCATCTCCTCCTTGTTCATATGATAAGTCATACGAAACTGATCATAACAAGGAGGTAAAGAGTGTAGGATAATGTCAATTGCCAATTCTGCATCGAAATTGACATTCAACTTCAGCAAGCGATCCACAAACCTCTGCATCTTTTGCAAGTGGGCCGTGATAGACTCTCCATCCTTCATTTTGGTAGTAATCATGGAGGCTATGATTTCATGCCTTTCCTGCCTAGCACTTTGAAGGTACATTTCCATCAAGTCTTGGTGCATTTCATAAGGCCAAAAGTCCTCATAGGACTTCTGAAGCTCAGCAGTCATGGTAGCAATCATAATACATGGCACCTTTGTCGCGCCCCTCTCATGGGTCTTAAACTCGGCAATCTGTTCGGGAGTAGCGGTAGATTCGTCAATCTCCTTAAGCTCTTTATCAAGGAAATATTCTTTGTCCTTATATCGAATATCCATGTGGTTGTTTCGAATCCAATCATTGAAGTTCCATCCATCAAAGATGACTCTCCCACATAGGTTTATGAGGGAGAAAGAGCCAGAAGGAGTTGACTTTGAAGCAGTGTTGGAAGACATCTGAAAAGAAAGACAAAGTTTAGATTAGATAAGGATCCTTAATATAACACCCAAAATGAGATATTAAGGCTAGGAGCCAACACAATATTTTACAATTCGGAAAAGGGATGCCGTAATCCAATTGCAAAATATTTGAAGGTAGGTAAATGACGATTTACGAATTTCCACCATGATTTGTCGCGTCCCTCTCATGGGTCTTAAACTAGGCAATCTGTTCGGGAGTAGCGGTAGATTCATCAATCTCCTTAAGCTCTTTATCAAGTACATATTCTTTGTCCTCGTATCGAATAACCATGCGGATGTTTCGAATCCAATCATTGAAGTTGAATCCATCAAAAATGACTCTCCCACATAGGTTCATGAGGGAGAAAGAGCCAGAAGGAGTTGACTTTGAAGCAGTGTTGGAAGACATCTAAAAAGAAAGACAAAGTTTAGATTAGATAAGGATCCTTAATATAACACCCAAAATGAGATATTAAGGCTAGGAGCCAACACAATATTTTACAATTCGAAAAATGGATGTCGTAATCCAATTGCAAAATATTTGAAGGTAGGTAAATGACGATTTACCAATTTCAACCATGAAAAACAAAAAATGATTATTAAGTTTTAAATGAATTGAAATTCCTAGATTCTTTTGAGATTCATTGAACTTTTGCAATGACATGTTTAAATCTCGATTATGCCCTTCAAGTTTGTGACTAGGATGCCGAGGATCGCAAACAAGGTGTGAATAACCATGCAAATTAGCTTAGTACACTTAATGTTACAAATCACCTAATCAATGTGCCGGTTAACCACACACGCTCCATTGATCCATGATTAACATTAAGCTACCCTTTGCCACACATTGTCAGTCCCAAATTAGTGTGACGGTTAACCACACACGCTCCACTAACGACTTAACAAGGTGTAAAGTGCAATTTCACGGAATAACACCATTTTCACATTTTTCCTAAAGTAACTAAGATTGAGAATTTATAAAAGTTTAGTTACTTTAATAATTATCATTATACTTATTAATGAAGATTAATGTCCTATCCTACCCGTTCCGTCAACGACCCTCCACCAGTCAAGGAAGCGGTGGGTGAGAGTGGACACCCATTAAACCACCATTTTATAGGCAGTAACCTTATACCCCCCTTATAGACCGGCTTCGTGAATGAGGCCTACTAACGGTAAGACTGACTTGTCTTATACATATATATATATATATATATATATATATATATATATATATATATATATATATTAAACTCTTATTATTATAATAGTATAAGGGTTGAATTTTAAACTTTTAAAATTCGAGGGTTTGGGATAAAGTTTCATAAATGAGACTCTTCAAGTTCCAAAACTTGAGGGCAAGTTTTGTAACTTGTCAAAACCTTTTGATTTCCATAACTTATGGATTTTTAAGTTCCATGAATGAGACCTTTCAAATTCTAGACTTGAGGACAAGTTATGAAACCTTTCAAGACCTCTTGAATTCTATAACTTACAAGAGTTAATTGTTTCATAAATAAGGACTTTTCATATTCCATAACTTGAGGACAAGTTATGGAACCTTTGAAGAAACACATAGATCAAATTTAACTAATCCAATTATCACATAATTCATCATTTACCAATTTGACCTAATATGATTCATATTACCAGATAACTTCAAATTTTACAAATAATTAGTTTTTCACAAAATCAAGTAATTATCATAAAAATTTGACAAACTTCTTGTTTTTGGATGGGGATAAACATTACCATATTAGTAAAATCAAATTTTATGAACCAAAACAGTTTGTGGTAATGATCCTAATCCAAAACAGGCCAAAAACTCGAAAATTTTGCCATCTGATGAGCCAACTCGTCGAGCCAGGCTTTGGACTCGTCGAGTTCAAGGCAAAACTCATCCAACTCGTTGATTCCATCTATGGACTCGTCAATTTCATCAGAAAGTGGCCAGAAAAGTCATTTTTCCAACTTTGAAAATCACACATTTGCATCAATATAATAAAAAACAACCTAGGCTCTGATACCACTGATGGGTTTTATGTACTCTAACATTCCTATGTTGCACATACAACCCTAATGCTTTGGATCTATGGTTTCTCTAATTATACATGAAACATTGTTTTTCCAAAGCATAAAGCCTAAACTAGCATGCAAGGCAACATTTGAATCATAAAAATAGTTAGAAGATTACCTTGTGTAGTAGCTTGCTTGTCTTTGACCTTTCGGAGCCTAGCACCCCAAGTGTGATGCCTCAAATGTCTTATAACAAACCAAGAACAAGAGAATGAAGTTGAGAGAGAGACTTGGGAGCTCAAAATCGGCTAGCTTCTACTTTAGTATGCATGGGGGTCGATTTTAGGGTGTTAGGGACTTCTTTTATTGCTTAGGATTACAACCATGCAAACCCTAATGACTCTTCATATTTCTTAGGCTTTTTGGGCTAAACCTTCTTGGACTCTCACAAAGGTTTAGTCCAACTCTAATCAACATGAGTCATGAGTCCAACTAGAAGTATTACTGATTTACCTAATCAGTCCCTGTACCTTTAATCAGTTTCTTTTGATCACTAAATTAATACCAAATTAATTCTTGATCAATACTAATTAAATAATGTGATTTCTCAACTAATATATTATACTTATAGTACATTAATAAATCACAATAACCTCTTCCTCAAATATCCATCCTATCAAATTGTTCTAGAGTGTTACAACCCAAATAGACCATGCTATGATCGGGTCAAGTACATACCAATTATAGTTATGGGCTTAGACACCTAATCCAACAATATAATCATGTTTATGTTGTTAGAAGGGAATTGGTGGAGATATTTTTTTTTCAAAATTATAATATGACTTATAGAGAGTATAAGTCTATTGTTTTGAGAGTATACCTAGAGAAAGGTATCATGATGGTGGAATAATATATGAGTTTTTATGATAAGTTCTTTTATGATATCAAACGTCCCTAATGAGTTATAGGATGTTATTATGTTAATAATGCTAATTTTGGAAATAATGAATGTGATTATATTTTAAGCGGTATAAATAAGCTATTCACTAAGCTTCTGATTATTTCAATAAGTGTGATTGTGTTGAGCAGGAAATACTAATCAAAGCAAGGGAAAGGCAGTGGTGGAGAAGTAGTATTTCGTTTATTTTATAATTATCATCTTTTTTATAAAACTTTGTAATACTAAACAGATCTTGAGTATATTTTATTATGTTTTGTGTAACTTACTTTTGTATGAACCTGTGTTGGCTTCTGCTTCTTCTAAGATCCAACTTAATCTCTCGCTCCCAGGCTCGGTTGATCATCTGGTCCAGTCTCTGGCAACTCGAGACACTAACAAACTCCTTAATTTCATCCCTCAAAATGGCATGGTACCTGATCTTCTTTATCTCCTCATATACAACCTACTGCAATACAAGTAAGGACATCTTCCTGAATTTGGCAGTGATCTCCGCCATAGTCTTCGTCGTCTGATGGGGATCCAGAAGCTTCCTAGGCAGCTTCTATGCCTCAATGGCTATCGCAAACTCTAATCAAAATCTGGTTACAAAATATGCCCAAGTCATAGTCTCAATAGCCTCCGCTCCTAGAGCGTAGCCCATTTCATCCCACCAATCACCAGCTAAATCCCTTAATAAACATGCATCAAATGTAGTCTTTGACCCCTCAAGGCAGAAGCTAGTCTGAAAGGCACACTCAATATCTGCAATCAAGGGCATGGTGTTAATGGGGTCCTTCCTCTATAAGAACTCAGGAGCCCTACAAGCAATAAAATCCTTGAAAGTGAGAGTGCATGCCCCAAACAGACCAGCAGCTAGCTCCACACGAAGTTCCTACATGTGCTCATCCATCAACTCGATATTCCCCTCCTTGATCGTACCGAACATGACATGAGTCTCCTTCAAATGGGTCGTGATATTTCTGCTAAAATGAACTCGCGCAACTCAACATCACTCGATCCAACGCCAAACCCTGAACTGGAACAAGAACCAGAAACTCCTCCATGTCGAGTTATCACCATTCTAAGACAACAGAAGGTTTAAAAAATTCTCATAGGGTCTCTCATACTACAAGCTCCTTAGAATCCTTGTTACTTTCATTGATTTAAGTATGGTTCATATGCTTTTAGTAGTACGCACCCATACTACCTTCCACACCTATCCATACAGTCCTCAAGAATCATATTTCCTAAGTCACTTCCTTATAACCATATACTCAAACTCTTTGATAATAGTGCACCAATGAACTAATATACTTCCAAGGCTTCCTAGGATTTCACTATCCACACATGCTAAAAGATCTCTGCCGACACCGATAAATCTTCCCATGAATGCAAGTCATATGTAATCAAAATAAAATAGCCATTCGAATAGATGTCTCTACCCTAAGCCCTTCATCAAACAAGAATAGGAAATAAGGCTGAATCAATCATTCTAAGTCTATATAGTCTTAATTATATACCACCCTAATGCATTCATCAAATAATTAGCATTTCTCTATCAACACATACTGGCATACAAGACATCTCTCCGAAATACGCATTCTAGCATGCAACCCTGAGCAGATCCTTAGCCTAATTCTAGCATATAGCTTATATCATATCATGCTAAAACATCATATTCATGTATGGGTATTCTGAGAATTACTTACTTGAGCTCGGCTGATTACATGCATCACACCTTTTTCTTTTAAAAACCCTTTTGAGAAAATATTTTCCTGTGAATATTTTGATAACCCCTCAATTTGAGTCTAGACATACCTTGTGCTAGCCTGAATCCCTCAAACCAAGGCTCTGAAACCAACTTGTAACATCCCAAAAATACCAAGAATTATTTTTGATTTTTAAGTAATAAAACCATCCCATAAACATCACAATTCAAGTTATACAAGACATGAGCATCTTTTTTTCATAAAAATTATTAGAGTAGATCCCAAAATCTCATAGTGCGGAAATCATCGGTGGATGCAATGCAATCAAGTTGGCTCATTTCCCATATTGCTAGAAACCTGAAACATTTAAAACATAATCGTAAGCAAAAAGATTAGTGAGTTCCCCAAAATACCACATACCATACATAACCAAAAACATGAAATACCTATTTTGGCCAATGACCCTATTTCATCCCATGTGATATGTTGTGGGTTACATCATAGTTTTACAATCACCTTAGACAACCTATTTCAGGAAATGGGCCAATTTCGTCCCAAGTGAATGCTACAAACACCCTTATAGTTATCATGCCCTTCCCCATGGACTTTCAGGCAAATATAGCAACAATAGTCACAAAGACAATAAGCAGATACGACACCTAGTGTTCTACAAAGTATAATAAGTTAAACTTACCTAAATAACGAGCTATAATCCTCTACTTAAAAATCTCACAAAATCAGCTACACAAACCTCCTAAACAATCATAAACCAAACCTCACGCTACCACTCAAAACCTCTCCAAGTTGACTAAAAGTCAAACTTGTCAAAAGTCAACGATCAATGTCAAAGTCAACTCACACAAGCGACCACATCGTGACCAACGTCGTGTCTATCCCATGACAAAACAATCGTGATGAGATCTGCCACCACGATGTGTTAATCATGCAACCACGTTGTGGTTTCTGTCTAAAACATCTTAACAAATTAATCCATTATAATATTAAGCCCCATACTCATACCTTCCAGAAAGCTTCCTTATACCAACATAAACATGAAGAAATGTGCAATAAAACCTAGATTTAGATGATTACATGAAAAATATAAGAGCTTGTGGACTTACAAAAATCCATAAAATGCACCAAGGGATGGAGATGAGCTTGCTTGAAGAATCCTTGCACTAGAACACCTTCTTCTTTCTTCAAAAAGCACAAGAACACCATAAAAGGCTTAAAATGGAGGAGATTGGATTAGGGTTTTCTTCATGGCACTTGGAGGTGATGGTGGCTGAGGGTGGACGAACCCCTAGCCATCACTTCCTTTAAATAGTGCCCAAGGCCTGGAATCTAGGGTTTTGAGCCTTAGACATCACCATGTCGTGGCCAATACATGACCACATCGTGGAGCTTAAAATATTGTGGCTCAGAAGATGTGTCCATGTCATGGTGATCCTCCTTTACCACGCCGTGGCCACAAAAAATCCACAAGATTGAAGCATAAAACTCATACCTGAAAACCAAATGTTACACATAGAGTTTCCTCGAATATAAAATTGTAATACTAAATGATTGAAGTGATCAATTTTATAGGAATTGAACTTGAAGGAGAAAAGATAAGAGAAAGTCATCAAGGGACAAAGTGGTTAGTCATCCTAACTACCCAATGTGAGTACATATGTCATTTTCAAATGAAGTACATGTCACAAATGTTGTATAATTTTCTATGAAGGCCTTCAGTAGGAATATATTGTATGTAAATGGAAATTGTTTATATTGTTATTGTACATTCTACTCTAATGCTTATGGTAGGGGTATATGAAGATAAGAATAATAGTTTTTATGAAATTGGTAGTTTCACATAGAATTAAGGGAAATCTTTGGAAAAGTCCTAATATTTCACCCTAATTTACGAAAAAGTCCCAAACCAAAATTGGTTTATGAAAAAGTCCCGATTACCGGAAAAAATGACGATTTGACCCTTTTTTCCGGTTTATCGGTTTCAATACTTACCCGGTTTCATTAAAGTCTCATTATTTTACCATAATTTTCATTAAAGTCTCATTATTTTACCATAATTTTCATTAAAGACCCATTATTTTATCTTAATTTGGGACTTATTCGTGAATTATGGTAAAATAATGGGACTTTATTAAACCGGGTAAGTAATGAAACCGGTAAACCGGGAAAATAGGGTCAAATCGTCGTTCTTACCGGTAATTGGGACTTTTTCGTAAACAAAATTTAGTTTTGGACTTTTTCGTAAATTAGGGTAAAATATTGGGATTTTTCCGGAGATTTCCCTAGAATTAATGCATGATTTAATATGATTAATAACTTAAATTGTTTAATATGTAACATAACTTAATAAGAGTCATAAATTGATTTGTTGAATGTATAACATGACTTAATAGGATTCACCACTTGAATTGTTGAATGTGTAACATGACAAAATGTGAGTCATAACTAGAATTATTAAATGTGTAACATGACTCATTAGGAGTCAACTCAACTTGTTGAATATGTAACATGACTTAATAGGATTCATAACTCAAATTGTTGAATGTGTAGCATGACTTAATAAGAGAAATTATATGTTTTGTCGGATATGAAACATGACTTAATAAGATTCATTACTTGAAGGGTAGTATATATAATATGACTTATTAGGAGACATCAGTTGAATTACTGAAAGCAAAATAAGACTTAATAAGATTCATTATTTGAATTGTGAATAGTGTAGCATAATTTAATAAGAGTTATTACGTAATTGTTGATCCTACACATATAGAATAATTAGTAAAAATACATAATATAATGCTTGCAATATAATTACATAAGTGTTGTGAACGGAAACATCTCTAATTAGGAGATTTTGGCATAATATTCTCTAATGATTAATAGGTTAATAGACCATAAAGATAAGATTTGATAATAGACGATCCTCATAGTTATCTCTAACTAGAAGATATTGGCAATAGTGTATATATGAGTCTATGTGTTAATAGACCATATAGAGAGGATTTGATAATTGACAATCCTCATAGTCATCTCTAACTAAGAGATATTGGCATAATATCTCCTAATAAGTCTATGTGTTAATATACCATAAAGAAGAGGATTTGGTGATAACCGATCCTTATAGTAATATCTAACCAGGAGATATTGGCATAATAGTGTCTAACGAGTCTTGGGGTTAATAGACCATAAAGAGGGAATTTGGTAAAAGCCAATTCCAAGGATAATGAACTTATGTCTAACAAGAAGAGAATCTTACATGTTTTGTTTATGATATGTACTTCACGTGCCGGAGAAAAAATAGATTGTGCTTGTACAATATCTAGTGTTTATAAAGATTGCTAAAAATGAGAATTTTTGGATTACAAACTAACAAAAAGAGACATTGGAAAAACTAATAATTTTTTTTATCAATTTAAACTTATAATAACTAGTAAAGAACACAGGCTTCGCCCCGGGTCGGTATTTATTTAAAACCTTTTTTCTAACTAGGGCAAAGTTTTGAAAATTTTAAGGAGGGACCAAAAATGACAGTTTTGAAATTTTTGTGTCAAAACTTAGAATAATAGAAAATATATTATTCGTAAAACCTTTGTGATTTAATATATATATATATATATATATATATATATATATATATATATATATATATATATATATGGGACGGTTCACTTGAGATACTAAAAAATAGAGATCCTGAGATTCAACCACAACCACATATTTTTCATTTGCCGCTCTAACGCTCTACCGTACCGACAACAGCATGGTATGCTTAATCATAAATGATTATATGGCAGAGAGGTATAATCATATATGATTACACATGTTTATACCTATATGCCTAATTATAAATGATTATATATATATATATATATATATATATATATATATATATATATATGTTTGTTCACATATTGAGTAATCATATATGATTTTAACGATTAGTGGCAGAAGAGGTGGTGGTGACAGAGGTGGCGGTGGTATAAGTGATGGTGGTGGCAGTGGTGGGGTCAGCTGGTGGCAGAGGTGGTGGTAGTGGTAGTGACGGTTACGATTGTGGTGGTGGGGAAGGTGGCGGAGGTGAAAGAAACGGGCGACACTACATAATCATTTATGATTATAACTGACCCATCGCCCCGATACACCGGAAGGTTAGAGCGGCAGATGTGAATTATGTGGCTGATGTTGAATTTCAAGATCTCTATTTTATTTTAAATATCAAATAAAAAATAACATTTCAAATATTTCAAGAAAATATTTAATTTGGACTAACTTTTATAAAACATTAATTAATATTTTTCTTAAAATAATATTTTATTGAAACGGAACCCTTATGTCATATAAGCACAGCATTAGCGTTTCTTTCTCTTCTTACTTCCAACCATCTCAACCATAAAATACATGGAAATAAAACCCTCTCGTCTCATAGAGTTTGGTACAAAAATGCAAACACATAGTACAAAGTTTTTAATTTGGAGGATTGGTCGGGTTTTTCAAGTCGTGAAGCCTTCAAATTTTACGGTACCACATCGGTCATAATGGTGTTCTAAGCGGTATCGTCGATATCGATGTGAACCCCAACCTCTTGTCGAATGGTTCTATCCAACCTGAAAAATCTCCAACTCTCTCCCTTAAGCATTTTATATATATTGATCAATGGTGAGACTAAAATTAAAGAAAAAACTATGTATATGAATTTAATATTACTAGACTAATGAAAATAAGCAATGAAAATAAATTTAATATTAGAAGAATAATAAAAAGGTTTTTTTTTCAAATTTTGTAACTATGGAAAAGTTTTTTTAAACAAAAGACTTAATTGCAAAAACAATTCATGTGTTTAGCTCAAAATTCTCACTTTGATCCAAAAGGTTTTGGAATAACACCACTATTTCAAAATTTTGATTGTGTTGCCAGTTTGGTCCACTTTGTTTTGAACTTTTTTATAACAATGATTTTGCCCTTACTTTTTTTCTTTTTCATTCACATCTCTCTCTCTCTCTCTCTCTCTCTCTATATATATATATATATATATATATATATATATATATATATATATATATATATATATATATATATATATATATATATATATATATATATATATATACTTTTTGATTTTACACAAAAAGAAACCAGAACATCCACTATCGCGTGGCGGAAAAATATGAACATCCACTATCACCACATACGGGAAACCTTCGCCACGAGCCGGAAACCACCGCTACCAGCCGTAAATCGATACCACGATTCGAAACCACAGTTCAACAACTCCATCAGCATCGATTTCCGACAATGACCAGCTGGTCCTCTATCGATTTCATAGATCTGAAAATCAAAGACGACGAAGGCTTCGCTTGTGCTACCATATATATTAGTCACTCGCGATAAGGATTTGGCTAGGGTCGTTGCAGTTCCGTCGAAGTATGTGGCTCAAGTTTCCAACGTCTTCATCGAGGTTTTCGCGTCGCCGCTTGCCGAGTGTTTGCAGATCCGTAGTAATCGTCGTCATTTGTAGTTGAGTTTCTAGATTTGATCTCCGATTGTGAAGGGTTGAAGCGAGAACGGATGTCTTCGCCGTCTGTGGTCGAGTTTCTAGCTCCGATCTCCGTTTCATCAGAAGCCCTAGCACGTTCGTCACTTACGAAGAACACTTGTTTTCGCTTCACCCTTTCAGCGTCGTTCTCGCTTCACCGCTGGTGCCGGAATCTGAAGGTGACATAGATCTGGTATACACAAAACGAGATATGGAATATGTCGAGTATACACACACTAGATCTGAACTCCAGCGGAGAAATAGGTGGCTCAGGCGAAGTCGGCACCAGAAAATGATAAGGTTTCAGCAAGATGTGGTGGCGACTACGGTGGTTTTCAGTGAAGCGGGGGGGGGGGGGGAGAGAGAGAGAGAGAGAGAGAGAGAGAGAGAGAGAGAGAAATAGAAAAAAGAGAATGGGAGAAAGGGAGTCGTGTACGTGTGGTAGGGGTATTTAGGTTTAGTTTTATATTTTGTCTTCTGTATTATTTTTATTCAGAAAAATAATAAAATCAATATAAAAATGAAAAAAAGAAAATAATAAGGGAAAATATGTAATCCAAAGTATTTTCAAAATAAATTTGACCAAACTCGTAACGAAATCAAAGTTTTGGACCGGTGATGCTAGTTTAAAAGTTTTTGAACCAAAGTGACAATTTTGAGCTAAACACACAGACCATTTATGCAATTTAGTCTAAACAAAATTATTTGATGAGATAATGACTTAAAATTATATTATATTTTTTGATTTGTACACATTTGGTCAATGAGTTTTTATTTTGTCTACATTAGACCATTTAACTTGTTTATTTGTACACATTTAGTCCTTATAACCGGCTACTCCAGGTTAAGCCGAAAAAATGACTTAATAAGATAATATATTTTTTAGTTTGTACACATTTAGTCCTTAATGTTTTCGTACACATTTAGTCTTTAATGTTGATTTCTTCATATTTTGCTCATGACATCCCACATGGGACAATTATTAATTAGGTGTTCTCATACGCATCTCGCTCTTGACTTATATCAGTAACTTAATTCACAAATCGGTCAAATAATGTTGCTTCCTTAGTTTTTTTTCCAAGCGGAATATGTCTTCGTCTTCAGTTTTATCTATCTCCACTGAAGACAACGATTTCTTTGTCTTGGAAGTGCAAATTCGAGTTGAGAGGAAGCAATCACAAAGAATCTCGTTGTTTGCTATGGAGATAGATGGAACTTTTTGCCAGTGTGTTCTTTTGTCTTTGAAGTGCAAATTCTTTAAGTGTCTTCCTTAATTCTTTTTGTCTTGGAAATGCAAATTCGAGTTAGGAAGAAACAATCACCAAAAGAATCTTGTTGTGTGCAATGGAGATAGATGAAACCGAATACGGAGACATCTTCTGCTTGGAGAAAACTAAGACACCAACATTATTTGACCGATTTGTTAATTATGTTACTAACACTAGGTGTGAGACCCGTGTATTACACGGGTTTATTAAAAATAAAAATTTAATATCAATATATAAACATGAAATATTTTATAAAGTAATACTTTACATAACAAGATGTAATATTTTAAAACATTTGCAAAAGAAATTAAATCGTTTAGACTATTTATGAGAATTTATTATCAAATTAATAGGATGATTTCATTTCCTTATAGAATCCATTACAATTTTAAGGAATTTTATTTTAAGAAAATGGAAATTCCTAAAAAATGAAAAGTGGAAAATAAAAATTTTAAAACTCCCACAAAATAACAAGTATCAAAATGAAGGAAAAGATGACATGTGGCAAAAAAAACCTTCATTTATTAGAGAGGATTAGTGAAGAACGAGCCACATATGAGAACACATCATTAATGATTGTCTCATGTAGGATGTCATGAGAAAAATCTGAA
The DNA here is from genome assembly GCF_052849685.1 of Lactuca virosa. NCBI lineage: Eukaryota > Viridiplantae > Streptophyta > Magnoliopsida > Asterales > Asteraceae > Lactuca > Lactuca virosa. The sequence goes on from NC_136433.1 coordinate 150,705,072, forward strand.
GGAAATAATCGTAAGGAATAAATGTGTACAAAAACATTAAGGACTAAATATGTACAAACTGAAATATATATCACCATATTAACTAATTTTTCCGGCTTAACCTGGAATTGTCGGTTATAAGAATTGAATGTGGACAAATAAACAGGTTAAATGGTCAAATATGAATAAGAAAAGTTCAAATAAACAAGTTAAATGGTTAAATATAAATAAGAAAAGTTCGGTGACTAAATATAAACAAATCAAAAAGTATATTAATCTTTTAAATAATTATAGATGATCGTATGAATTCTCCAATTAGGGTGTTCGTTTGGATGGATCGGTTCGATCCAATCCAATCAAGTGAATCCAAATTGATTTCGGTTTTTAAAACATTGATCCAAATAGTCTAAACTAAATTCAACTCCAATCTGATCCAATCCAATTACAATTCGATTGGATCAGTTTTTATAATTCGGTTTAAAAAAACGGAACATTTTAAAACGATATATAATTATAATATCACCCAATTTAAAGCAAAAAGAAATAATTTAGTTATGATTTAAAATTTATAAACAACTAGTAAGAAGGTATTTATAGTTTAATATTTTATAGATAAACAAATTTTAAGAGAAAATACATATAAATGTTTGGATTAACTGAAACTTTTTGAACCTATCTAAAAAATATATTACAACATTAATAAATAATTATAAATATATTAAAGTGAACAAATAATAAATTGTTATTTGAACTATTTGTTTCTTATTTACAAACCAAAACCAATCTCATATCCAATAATAATTCGGTTTTATTGAAAACCAATCCAAAAATCGGATTATCCGAAACCAAATAGTACAATCTAAATTGTCCAATTGGACAAATTCGGTTTTTCTAATATAACTAACTATTACGATGCTCTTTGTTCTTTTTCTTTATTGATAATTTATCTTTTTTATTTTTGATAATGTCTTCAATAAATTACAAAATGTACGATCATGATGGTTGCAGGACTTTTTTTTTTTCACAACGTCTTTGATAAAATACAAAATGTAATGGTTAGAAGAAGCCTTTTCACTTTGGATATGACAGATTGACTATTATGCCACTTGCTAACTATTTTGTTGAAAACAAGTCACTTCATTATATCTAACAAAAAGTGGTATTATATATATATATATATATATATATATATATATATATATATATATATATATATATATATATATATATATATATATATATATATATAGTCAAGATCAAATAAGAAGAAAAATTTTGATATGAAGGTAAAAAGTTTTTTTTCTACATATTTTTTTAACGAACAAACAAAATTAATCATTAGATAATTCATTTGTAAGATGATTTATAAGAAAAAATTCCAAAAAAAATATCTTAATGTTTCATTTTTAAGTAATTAAGAAAAAATTCACTTTAAAGACAATTTTAGTGAATAACAACAAAATCACTGTATAAATGAATCACCGAAATGTTTTTTTGAAAATTTCTTTTGTGAATCCTGTTATTTTTTATTCATCTAATGATTCATTTATTTTGTTCGTCAAAAAAATATATAGAAAAAAAAACTTATTTACCTACCTAAAAAAAATTATTACCGGATATATATATATATATATATATATATATATATATATATATATATATATATATATTCATTTGAGACATGAAGTTTTTAATGAGACATTAATTTTTTCGTGCAAAACACTTCGTTGTACATGTGCGATGGTGAGAGATAACATTCATATTTAAATATAAATTTAAGTATATTAATATATGAATCCACTACCTCCGTCACATCCGTCACCTCGCCACTTCTACTTCCACTACCTCTACCATAATAACCACCTCTACCATTGCGACCGCCACCATCATTTCTGTCACCACCTCCTCCATGGGTACCATTACAAATGAATGGTTTGTATTCATTTTAGCATTTTCAAACGAGAAAAAAAGGTTCATGTCTCAAATGAACACACACACACGCACACACACACACACACACACACACACACATATATATATATATATATATATATATATATATATATATATATATATATATATATATGGAATGAAGTTCAATAGCGAACTCTGATGGGTTTTGATACGAAATATAAGATTGTTTTTCACAAAACCCGCAACGGAAGACTTTAAAAAATAACAAGTTTGTTTTTAGTTCATAACAAAACCAAACCATCATGGTTCCATTTGTAGAGGTTAGAATGAAATAAAACCAACCAAAAGAGTTTTTAGAATAACAACATTTGAAGCGTTTGAACCCACTTAGTTTTGGAGTGTTGATGAAGATGGGAATATCAAAGAATATGATATTCTCTACAAGTATCCACCATCAAGATTAAGACACTTGGAATGCTAGTTCTTTCTTGTATTCTTGAGTGTCTTAAGCCTTTAAGTGCTTAACTCAAATAAGCATTAAAGAAGACAACTCAAGGATGCTTTAAACACCAAAGTAAAGCTCCAAAATTCAAAGTGATAGGGCTCTTCCTTACTTACGGTTTTAGAGAGAAAGAAGGGAAAAATATAAGACCAAAAAACTTGCTCAAAACTCATGCAAGTCGCTTTCTTAAATAATCCATGAAAAGTAAGGCCTAATCATTAAAATACTCTAAAGTAATGGTAGCCTTTGGAAGCATAGGGAGACAAAGCATGTAGGTTGACAAGCAACCTCCATATTACTTTATTAATTTTGGTCATACCTCTCAAAAGAGGATGGACTCATTAATTTTTATAAACTCTAAGTTTATAAAATATAAAGTTTGTCTTTAGATAAAAGACAAAAGAATCTAACTAGTCCAAAAGGTTGTGCATGACTTATTAATTCATACCATATGAAATAATAACTAGTTATACTCTCTTATAATTATTATTCATAAAAAAAATTATTCCCTAATTAAAACACAATAATCGATATTATTTATTAATAATCGCTTTAATAATAAATATACAAAATGTGCCAACTTGATAAATGTGTGACCCTATATGATCATATATTATTAGCAATATCACTCTATAATGATTATTGGGCATATAGATTCAATAAACTCAAATTAGGAGAACGAACTAACGAACACAATAAGAACCCTCAAATTCAATTGATCGTCCGACTAACACATCATTCTAACATTTTGTCTCCTCTCTCTTTTAATAATTGATGAAAAAACGGAGCTGCCAAAGTTAAATCATGTTTCTGTGAAACAAATAGGAAAAAACCTCTTATAATCAATATCATGCTATCTACAATCGCAGTTATTACTGTCTTTGCTTAAGAAAATAATTTCTTATGGGTTTTTGTTGATTGTAATATTTAATTTCAATACATGGTAATACAACATGCATATCAACTGTTTGACAAAATGTCTAACTAAAATTTTAACTAATAAAATGCATATTCAATTGATGATCTTTAATCTTTATTATCAATACCAAATTTGAATTTGGATATAAACCTAGCTTTGATATAGTATTATGGTTCAGGGTGTATCAGGTATATAGAAATGATATGAATGTTGATAAACTTCCAATTTTTTGTTCCATATGGTTTTTCCTCTCATACACACAGATATATGGAATGTAATAGACACTTTTTTAGAAAGACTAAAGAGTAAAGAGTCTCCTTGAAGAGAGAATCCTTACTTTTGGTTGTTCTTTATATAACCATAGTGTTTTTTAAACAAAAAATAGTTGAAAATTTAACAAGGTCGATGTCGTTTAACAGGAAACAGACGCTCAAAGAAAGAAATTGGTGTCCTTGAAATGAAAGAAACTGACCTTACAAGCTGAGGTTAGATACGATAAAAACTTATATAACATTATTAATTTAACAAAATACACATTCATGTTACTCATGCATAGTTCACTGTCTATATGCTAATGGTTGAATCTTGTAGCAATTTATATGTTAAAATCCCTAATTCAGATATTGAGTTCACTTTTTGAAGCATTGAGATTGTTCTTGTAAAGAAACCACCTTTCTTGCAAAAATGAAAACCCCATTTCTAACAAAAATGTCATAAATATAGTTTTGACATTCGCATTTTAACAATTGTCCAAAATTGCAGACTTTCATATAATCTAGAAGTGAAGGCATATATATATATATATATATATATATATATATATATATATATATATATATATATATCATTTTTTATCAATAATACATATTTTGTTTTAGTACATTTCATTGATGGTGAATCATTTTAACATAGATGAGCAATTTTTGTCTGTGAACATGATAACATCTTCAACCAAATAAATACTCAATTCATATTGCATCATTCCATTTTATTGTATGTGAATGTGAGGACATGCTATAAAAAACTTAATAATTACTGATATTTCCTTTTTATACTATTTTTGAAGGTCAAATTGTCGCATTTGAAACGCAAAAAAAGGAGCTGACATGGAGTTTCTATTTGTTGAATTAAAGGTAAAAATAAAATATGTCCCAAGGAATAGCAAAATAAAATATAATAAGAGTTATATTAATCCATTCACTTTAGTGTCATAATAATGTGTATGAAATATCAAATATGAATCTATCAGGTTGCTTCCAAGCTGTATATACATTGCACAAGACAACAACAAGAGAAGTATGTCTTTTTTCACTCATGAAAATTACATTTGACTTGTCACTTAGTAAAAAAAACTTTTTTTTTAAAAATTAATATGCTTATTCATAATATACTTATTCTTATACACATGCATATACTTATTCTTACGCATATGCATATGCATATACTTATTTATATGCATATGCATATACTTCTGAATATCGATATACTTATTCTTATGTAAATTCATCTCTTTCTTTTCTACACAATGAATTAAACCATGTTTTGAATTCCCCAATTTCTAATAAATTATTTTACCTTAGTCTTAAATTTCAGACATCAACGATTTTCAACATTGTGGCGAGAACAAATGGACGAAAAAGAAGAATAATAACTCCACAAAAATATGAATATGAGTTAAAACTTCATTTAAAAAAAATATTTTTTAAAAATTAATTTTGAAATATAAGGAATATTTTCGCTAATTTGAAAAAAAAAATATTTTTTTTTTATTTTTTAAAAATGAATATGCATATTCATAATATACTTATTCTTATGTATATGACATATACTTATTCTTATGCATATGCATATGTATATTCATATACTTATTCTTATGCATATGAATATACATATATCATATATTTATTCTTTTGCATATGCATATGCATATACATAAGCATAATCATATGTATATAATTGCTTTATAAATATATTTATTCTTATGCATATGCATATACTTATGAATATTCATATATCATATACTTATTCTTTTGCATATGCATATAAATAACCATAATCATATGTATTTAATTGTTTTATGCATATACTTATTCTTATGCATATGCATATGTAAATGCATATGCATATGCATAAGAATAAGTATATGCATAAGACAATTAACTACATATGATTATGGTTATTTATATAATTATTCTTATGCATATACATATACACAAGCATAATCATATATATTTTAATTGTCATATGCATATACTTATTCTTATGTATATGCATTGCGTATGTATATGCATATATTCATTCATATTGCTAATACATAAGAAGTGAACCTCTAGCAATCCGAACCAATCAAGATCCGAAGTCAACCTGTGTCCGAGATATGAAGAAGTTTCGAAGCTAGATTGAATCTAAGATGAAGATATTCAGAAGTCAGAAGTCTGTACAAGAATTTATTGTTTTTTGTCTTTATATTGATGTAACAGTTCTTAGGACCAAATCATGTGAATCTATCAAGGGTCATATTGTCAAACACTTAGTTGTAACCAGTCCTTAGAAGTTGTTAGCAGTTTGTACCAAGTTTCTCATTTACTATTTAAGGAGTGAATGTTTCATGAATGAAATACCAAGAATAGAACTATCGATATTCTCTTCACATCAATCCAATATCTCTTGCAAGTCAAACTTCTTTAATTTACATTCTACTTGCCTTAAATTGTCTTTGCATTAACTATACTCAATCTTACTTCATTTATTACTTAAATACTTTGTTGATTATTTATCTTCAAGTCTTGACTGGTTTACCAGACTCGACTAGAACAACTTATTAGAAGCAGACATTGATCTTAAAGATTAACTCAAGGTTTGAGTTTTCAAACCTTGTCCGCGTATCGATTCTTGTTCTCATAATTGGTATCAGAGCTTGAGTAGCTGTCCTTTGTATCCATAAGAACATATTATAGTTGATCTGAGACTACCTTGGTATCTCAATCATTTTTGTGTTCAGGATAAAAGTTCTTCTATATACCACTTCTGATCTAATATCTTAACTTCAATGGCTGCTCCTAATCACTCTCATTGCTTGTTATTGAAGAATATGATCACTAGAAAGTTAGAATGGAAAGATTTTTACTTGGAAATGAAAAAGGTGAAGAAATATGGAGATCTGTGAAAGATGGTCCACATGTTCTGGTCAAACAAACGGTAAGATATGCCGCTACAACTCTCATGGGCCAAGAAGATCAACGCCCACCACCTCTTACTGTTGCAGACATCGAGAAATTGCATGCTGACCATATTGCGTTTTCAGAGATGGTGTTTGGTTTTCCTTCATCTCTCTTTGAGCACATTAAGTTGTGAAAATTTGCAAAAGAGATTTGCGACACTCTTCAGGATCTATTTGAAGGATCCGAGAATATGAAAGATAAACGTCTGACTTCGGTTGTTAACGGTTTTGATAACTTCACCACTACTCCAGGTGAATCTATAGCCTCTACTTCAAATAGGTATCGAATTGTTGTAAACAACATGACTGCACACAGAATAACCATAACTCCTTTTGAGTACAACCCGAAGTTTATCAATACCCTCAGAAAAGGATGGGGGAATGTCAAATCATGTCTTCAGAGTAATGGATCTCTTAAGAAGCTGAAGCTTTATCAACTCTTTGACGAACTACAAGGCCATGAATGAAATGTTGCACAAACATTAAGAGAACTATCAGGAGGCCCTCTTTCCTTGGTTAGTTATGTTAACCAACTTATTCTGAACCCATCCATGTCAGATCCCTTCGAAACTATCCCACCAGTTTGGCCTTTCAACCAACCTTTCCTACTCCACCTATTCTGAATCATCTAGAAAATTTTGATCCCGATCAAGCTGAGTCCGAACTTCACTTTCAACATGAGTTTGCACTATTGTCCATGAAATACAAGCGTCCATCGAATCCTAGTCACAAACCGTATCAAAACCGATTCCAAGCCCTTCATCAAAATAATCCTTAACCATTTCCTAAACCTTCAGAGAATCCACCTGCTTACAAATACAAGATCTCATCATCAAACCATCCATTGGAATCCCATGAAATTCCGAAGTCAGACAAACCCAAGATAGTTTGTCACAAGTGTGGTCATGGTAATCATTTTGCCAAAGATTGCTTGGCTGAAACCACTTTGGAACCAAAGGTCAAGGATTTTGCATACTATGCCTGCAGAGCTCAAGAGATGGCAGCAAGTGAGAAAGCTTTTGTTACTACTTTGTTAAGAGATGTTGAAGGGAACTGGTCTTCTAGAGACGAGGATGATGTGAGCACTGGAAGGAATACATGTCATATGGAAAGACAGTCGATCGAATGTGATGAAGGCTACTGGTCATCAGGTTCAGAAGAATATGATGAAGATGCTAAGCCGAAGTTTTACTGCATGGCAACCAATGATCCACCAAGCAGAAACATCGTTCAGCAGGTAAAATCTATGTTTATTGAAAATAATTTTGATTTATCTCTTTGTGAACCATATCTAACCCAGATCCAATCAGATAAGACCATCATCCATAAAGCCTATGAGTCTGCCATAGAAGGAAGTGAGAAGCTGGAAAATGAACTAACTCGCCTTAGATTACAATTTGAAGATAGGAATCTTAAGATAGAATCACTAGAAAGAGAGCTTGTAATGTTTCAAGATGAATGTATCATTTTAAAAGACAAATATGAAATCACCGTTTCTGAAAGAAATATTTTAGTTTCTGATAACAAACGTCTTAATGAAAAAATTGATGATTTACATCATTCTATAGATATTCGTGAAGCAAACGAACAAATGACTCATAATTTTCTTCATCCATGGTCCAAAGCGCTAGGCCTCGGAAGCGAATTTCTGAAACTTGTTTCTCGTCCCTTGAAGGAGTTGCGAAATACAACTTTTATGGGAGACATATGAACCACAAACATTCAGATACCCTTATCTCACCATTGTTACCCCTTCCTGAGACATCGGACCAGTTCCAATCTCTGATTCCTGAGTTTCAACCCATAGTTGTCAAATGTCCTGATTCCACGCCTCTGATACACCTGAACCTGAATCAGACCTCAGATTCATTCCCTGACACCATCCGTACTGAAGTTCAAATTCCGAACTTAGGTCCTCCTAAAAATTGTGTTGTTGAGGACATAATTCCCGAAACAACTAGACTTGACTCTGATAGATCAGATTTCGTTTGGGCATCCTTAGATAGTGATGTTGATGAAGAAATTATATGTGATCATTCATCTGATTATTGTGTCTCAAATTCTGAAGTAATCTCGAGAAAAATCTAGTGCCAATCAAGCCTAAGTTTGACAATCCATCATCTGGACAAACTTCCAAGTCATCATCTGACTCTCGGAAGAAACTATGGTTAAATAAGAAAGATGTTGGCAACCCTAAGATCGAAGCCAACAATGCCCTTAAGAAAGAAATTAGATCAAGGCAAGATTCCATATTCATTGAGAGATCTGAAAAGAAAGTATCTCGGACAGTTAGCCCAACCACTAGGAACCAAATACCTTTGCGCCTGTTAAGATTCTTAAAAGGCCAACCAATCTTCCTAGTTCTGTCACTCCAAACAAGTTTGTCAGTCCTAATCTGAAAAAGGTTACTGTTGAGAATCATTCTATAAAAACTGTCTCTTCTCGGATAGTTTCTTCCGTATTTATTGCCAAACCTGATGATACCATTTTCAAGCCACAACAATTTGCGAAATTAAATTTACCATCAAAAGCGGCAAGCAAAGAACGAGATGGTAAGAACACCGGTGTTAAAAAATCCTCATAAGTTTCAAAACAAAATTTTGTGTGGAAAGTAAAAAAGGTTGAAAATGCTTCTGTAACTTCTGACAACACAGTGATTTCTACATCTCAGAAAACTATTGGTCCGAGAAAAGCAGTGTCCAAACAACCTTTGGTTGAATATGATTTCTGGATTAATGAAAAGACAATAGCATTTTGCTTCTTTCCCAAAGGTTCTCGGAACATACCCTCAGAGACAACAGTTGTTCCAAAGTCACAGTTGAAGTCCAAAGCCCGTGCCAAAGTTCCTAAACCTAACTTGGAGCCTAAAAACTCCAAAACTTCCTGATTTTGCAGGCACTATGTGCTTCGTAACAAGATACAATATGGTATATTGATAGTGCTTGTTCCATGCACATGGCGAGGTAGAAATACTTTCTGTGTGATCTAAAACTCGCTCCAAATGATGGCTACGTGACGTATGGCAACAACTCCAATTCTCATATCCGAGGTTATGGCATCCTCACCAACGACAATCTCTTTGTCTCCAATGTGGCATATGTAGCCAACCTGAAACACAACTTGATTAGTGTGGCTCAACTCACTGACTCCAACCGAAGAGTTGAGTTCTGAATAAAGCATAGCTACGTCATGACACAAGATCGGAAAGAATGTCTAATCAAATCCAATCGCAACAAAAACATGTATCCATTAGACATTAACATGATCATTGGCAAGCCTCAACTCGGTCTACTCTCAAAGGCCATTCCTGACGTCGGTTGGTTATGGCATCGAAGGCTTGCTCATTTAAACTTCTGATATATGAATGATCTTGTTTCCAGGGAAATGGTCCGAGGTCTGCCACTCCTCAAGTTTGAAAATGATCATTTATGTGTTGCATGTGAATATGGGAAGCAATCCAAGAAAGGTCATCCTGTTATTATTGAAAAGTCAATTTCGGAACCAATAGAACTTCTGCATATCGATCTTTGTGGACCCTCTACAGTAGAAAGTCTGCATCATAAAAAGTACATTCTTGTGATTGTTGATGACTACACAAGTTTCACTTGGGTCTTCTTCCTTAGGCTAAATTCTGAAACAGCCTCGGAACTTATTAATTTCATCAAAGGAATTGATGTTCTCGTCAAACTTCCTGTAAGACAGATCTGAAGTGACAATGGCTCGGAATTCACCAATGTCACCATTGAGAAATTCCTCTCCGAAAAAAGGCATCGACCACAATTTCTCTACTCCCTACACTCCTCAACAAAATGGTGTGGTTGAAAGAAGAAACCTAACTCTCGTTGAAGCCGCTCGATCAATGTTGAACTTTGCTAATCTACATCTTTATCTTTGGGGTGAAGCAATATCCACTTCCTGCTTCACTCAAAATCGAAGCATCATCAAGCAACGTCTCAACATGACACCTTATGAAGCCATGAATGGTCGGAAGCCGAGTATCTCGTTCCTACATATTTTCGGCTGTAGATGCTTTATCAAAAACAACCGTGATCAACTCACCAAGTTTCAACCCAAAGCTGATGAAGAAATCTTTTTGGGATACTCAGCAAAATCTAAAGCCTACAGAGTTCTTAATCGTCGAACTCGTGTACTTGAAGAAAGCTTTGTTGTCACTTTTGATGAAAACTTTGTTCGGAATTATGGCCCAACTCATGTTACAACCCACATCATGGAGTTCGATGCTCCATCCCAGGATCTTCGAATTCCCAAATCATCTATGAAGTTGACTTCGAAAGCCTATTTTAACCTTTATAAAATGCTCTTGATTCAGAATCTCGATCAAGACCATCATAATCAACTACAGCTCCAATCTCTCAAAATGTTTCTGCTCCGACACCTACTTTTCCTCCATTTGATTCTGAACCGTTTCAACCTTTTTAGGTTGAGGGGGGGGGGGGGGGAATGGGCATCCTTCCCTCGAATAAAATGTGGATGTATTTCAAGATGCAGCAGATCAATTCGCTGAATTAGATCCTACTCCGAACAACAACGAAGATAACAGTCACTTCTTTGACTTTCCGCTTGAAGACGATGTAAACCTATCTGGTTCAGAAGTTCAGGGGGAGCATCATCCTCAAATTCAAACTGTTCAGGGGGGTAACACAACCCCATTGTTGATGTCGGATCATCCACTGCACAAGAGCTTACACATCTGGACAAAGGATCATCCTCCAAATCAGGTAATAAGAAATCTCAACATTGGTGTTCAAACTCGGTCTGCTACAAACATCCAAAACGAAGGGTTGAACCAAAATCCATCAAAGAAGCATTAGAACATGCTGACTGGATTACAGCCATGCTAGAAGAGTTGGCGGAATTTGATTGAACTAAAGTGTGGACTCTCGTCCCTCCTCCTCAGGATCACCATATTGATGGTACAAGACGGGTCTTCAGAAACAAGCTAGATGATGTCGGAGTTATTATTAGAAACAAAACAAGATTGGTGGCAAAAGGATTTACTCAGATCGAAGGATTTGATTACGACGAGACTTTCGCTCACATTCCTTATCTTGAAGCCATCATAATCTTTCTTGCTTATGCAGCTCACAAAGGCTTTAAGGTTTACCAAATGGACGTTAAAAGTGCTTTTCTCAATCGTGAACTGGATACTGAAGTGTATCTCCATCAGCCCCCATGTTTTTTCAATCTTTTTTATCTGAACTATTGCTACAAACTCCGAACAACTGTTAATAGCCTTAAGCAAGCTCCACGCGCCTGGTTCGAGACTCTCACCGATTTTCTCAAGGGTTCCGGATTTCAAAGAGGAATTCTCGATCCTACCCTATTCTGAAGATCAAATGGAAACAATCTCATGTTAGTCCAAATTTATGTTGATGACATCATTTATGGATCCATAGATTCATCAATGGTTGTTGATTTTGCCAAGTTAATGGTTAGTCGATTCCAAATGAGCATGAATCGTGAATTAAGTTTCTTCCTCAGACTCCAAGTCAAGCAAACCAACAGATGAATCTTTATTCACTACGAAAAATACATTTCCGAGCTTCTAAAAAAGTATTCAATGGACACATGTGCTTCTGCAAAGGTCCCTATGTGTTTCAGACATAAGATCTTTTCAGACCCATCAGGTGTTGTTGTCGATTAAAAGAAGTACAGGGGAGTTATTGGATTGCTACTCTACCATATAGCAAGTAGTCTGAACATCATGTTCTCAACATGCTTGTGTGCCATATTTCAGGTCAATCCAAAGATGTCTCATCTTCTGGCGGTCAAGCAAATATTCCGATATCTCAAAGGAACAAAGAGCCTCAAAATTTGGTATCCTTCCCAAGAAAGTTTCCTTCTTCAGGCATACTCCGATTCAAACTATGGAGGTCTTTAACTGGATAGAAATAGCACCTCAGGAGGTTGTTAATTTTTGGGTAGAAGATTGGTTAGCTGGTCATCTAAGAAACAGAACTGCATTTCTCTCTCAACAGAAGAAACGGAATACATTGTTGCTTCTAGTTGCACTTCCCAAGTTCTTTGGATGAAATCTCAGCTTTTGGACTATGGTTATCGATTTCAATAAATTCTAATATATTGTGATTCCTAAAGTGCCATTGCGATTTCTCATAATCCAATTCAGCACTCCATCACGAAGCACATCGATATTCGGTACCATTTCATTAAAGATCATGTTTTAAAAGGAAACATCGAACTTATTTTTTTTTCATCTGATGATGAAATTGTTGATGTCTTACTAAGGCATTAGACGAAACCAAATTTAATGTGTTTTTGAACAAATTGGGTATGATGATGCCTGATCCATAATTCTTCCAAGAGGCTTGTACTTTCTGATGGAAACGTCAGAAAGTGAAATAATTCCAAAGTCAAAATCTTTTCATCCCAGAAGCATTTCCTCTCAGAATATATAAGATTATGACCAATATAGTTACACTGGTGTTTTTGTGTTGATCTCTCCTTGGAATCTAGTTTTAAGTCGTATAGCCTTCCTCATCTCTTAAAGATTATGACCAATATAGTTACACTGGTGTTTTTGTGTTGATCTCTCCTTGGAATCTATCTCAAATGAAGTGTTATGAAGTTCACCTCGGAATTCAAGTCCGAAACGATAATGTGCATTTACCTCTTAACCTTATCCGAGCTTTGATCATTCATGTCTCGGAATCTCAATCTGTTTAAAATTGTCCCCTAAGATATTCATACATTTTACTTATGATATTCAGTCTAAAATTGTGCCATCTTGAACTCTATATCATGTACTAATGATGTGTTCATATTTTCTTTGAAATATCTTATGACATCTCATCTCAGAATTTCCTTATTCTGATATCCTCTGTTGTGCAATGAAGTTCAAAGGTTTTCACTTAAGTTTTTTTTTTAAAATTCCGAAACGTTTTTCTTAATTGAATTAACGGTAATTTTTCTTAATGATTATCCTTAACTCCTCAATAAACATGCTTTTGCATGCGTCTCGATAAAGTGCACATCAACCCAAACTAAAACGACGATTTTCTTTTTTCGCACGTATGGCCATCCCATCTTTCGCTGTTGCAGTTTTTGAGCATGCTAATTTTGGCAAAACATTAAATGCGACCAATTTTTCAATCGGGTGTCATCATTAATTTTTCAAACCTGACCCGTAAATCCAACCTATAAAAGGTTTTCAAACGCCAACTATTCATCTTTTACGCTTTATCCATCTTCTTCTTCAATGTTCTCTCTGAAACTATTCTTCAAGCAATCAAACCTGCAATAATGGTTTCCACTCAAAATGTTCCTGAAACCTCAAAGCCTGCCACAAAACCGATCTTACGCGAAACAACCCACCCGTTTTCACTCGATCCTATGGATTATGATGAATCCATTCGAGTGATGATCGAGTTCATCTCTCATCACCTCATTTCCATTCCACTGACCAAAACCCCAAACCCTCAAATTCCATTATGCATCCTTCACACAGCCTTTGAAAGAATCAAAATCGAAGATGGTATTCTGGAGACTAAAATCACATGGGATAGGATCGTACCTGTAACAAAAAAGACGTTCCTCAAAGCAATTGGCATCCCTGAAAAACCGAAAGGGTCTTCAAGTTCAAGAACCCTCGTCTAAAAAGTTTCAGACATTTCTGAACGAAGTTGGGTACAACGAAGAGTTCAAGGCGAAGAAATTCAAGAAAGCGGTGGTTCCTGGGCTTTGGACAGTGTTGATGCACCTTATTCTTCGAAGTTTATCAAGGAAACATGGCGGAACAGACACGATGAGCAAGGATTGGCTGAATGTCGTCTACATCATCTAATCCGGAACGAACAACGCAGTCGATCTGACCGAAGTTCTATGGCAAGACTTTCGGAAGATTTCCATAAAAAAAGCCAAATGAGATCACCGGTCCGAGCTTCTGGGCTCTCACACTTTAACAACTCTACAAGGAAAGAAGAGAGCCAACTTCCATCAATACTGAACCAAAAGAAGTATTTCTCTCCTTCAAAGCTATTAAAACGTAAAGGCTTCCGAACCAGTCTACTTCCGGACCTATTCATAGGTTACTACAACATATATTAGCAGTTCTTCCATCCGATTCACTTTTTCTCAAATATCATTTGGAGACCTCAACCATGTTTGTCCGGACACAGTCTGCCTCGGTCTCGGATGATGAACAATCCTCGGATGCGAATAAACCAACCTCGACTAGTGATAAAAAGAAAAAGATGGCTAAAAGAGAAACTTATCCTTCCAAAGTCCCAGGACATTCGAGACATTCGAGAACCCCACCTGGCTACTCTTCCGAAGTACCAATGACATTTCGTCTGACTCTGGACATTCGAGAACCCCACCTGGCTACTCTTCCGAAGTACCCTTCAGAGCTTCAATATCATAGGCACACACTCGTGGGGAGTCTCCACATAATCCACCCCCATCTTCCCAACAAGATGGTGCAGGTGTTGACAAAAGTTCCTTGAATCCCCATGGAACAAACTCACGTGTCTCTTTGCATATTCCTATTCTTTCTACACAAGCACAATTTGGGGCCCCTGCCTCGGATTCTAAGCTCTCGGAAGTTGGAGTAGTCCCTCCAATTTCTAGAGCCCCAACTGATCTGATACCTAGTTCAGGTAAAGGACAACCAGCATCTGCTGACGATAAATGGAATGAATTTGTTGACAGGGCACATACAAGACATATGGAGTTGATTCGAGCTCAAGTTGAATCCACTCTCATCTCAATGCGAAAACGGTCCATTCAGAGCAACTTTCCGTTCACTACTCCTATGGATGAAGAAACAAACCAAGAGTTTACCTCTTTGAATCCAGCCCAAACCACTGCCACAGGAGAATATTATGACATAACAATCATAATGGATGATTCTCCAAAGTCTCCACATGGTGATGCCTTCCAATCGCCCTCGGATGAATAACACTCAACGAAATTCATGTTCAACGATGATAGCGCTTCCGTTGGCGCTCTTCCATTCTTCTCCACTTTCAAGACTCTGCAAAAGCCATCTTCTTCAAAGCATGTCTATGACTTCGGACTTTCGTCATCCTCCTCAGAACGTGTCGAAAAAGAAATTCAGATTGATGACAAAGTCTAAGAAACTCAAGGAGGTGAAACATAACCAAATCCTAAAGGAAATCAAACAGATGCTAATCCATTTCCTTCCGAACCTCAAGACGATAAAAGTGGTGATAATGATAAGTCTGAGAGTTCCACCTCGGACACTGGCTCATAGGATGAGAACCTTGCTGATTCATTTCCGATCCTAGAACTCAGAGATAATGTAGCAACAGCTGTATCCAAAGTCGACTCCCTTGACAAAACAGTGGCACAACTAGACTCCAAGATTGATCAAAAATTTCTAGCCTCGACTCAAAACTCAACGTCATTCTCAAATCTCTTTCCGATATTATACAAGTTGGGCCCTCGGAAGCTGAAAAAGCATATCAACTTGATCAGCTCATCTCTCTAAGTTCAAGCACAACTTGGAAGAAGTAGAATAGAAGTATAACGACATCCTGGATCACCACATCTCCACCACCACTACCATGCTAAAGATCCATGATGACATGATTAGCACAACTAATGAGCTGATTAAGCAAACTCATGTTCATCATGAGAAACAGATCCAGCGGTTAGAGAATGAGATAAAGAAGGACAAACTTAATATGATTATGGAATAAGTCCTGATTAAACTCCTCCGAGCTTGTTGAAACATCGTCGACGTTCCGAACAACTAGTTCGACGAAATGCTCTCTATCTTGGGCACCTTTTTTGATAATTTGAAAGCCCAAGCCCCCACCGCTGAAGCATACGATGCTCTCTCAAAACAAATTCATATGAGTTTTCAGAGAGCATTCAAAAGATTATCTGAAATTGCTAGACTTGCCTCGGATGTTGGGCCTTCCAAAGAAAGAGGGGGAGAAGGACCTAGTCGCAGGGGTCATTCAGTTCAATGGAAACCTGCCTTAGAATTCTCTATCCGAGATGTATTTGATGATGACGATGTGATATAGGTTAAATCCATGGACCCTCCAACAAAAGACGATGAAGAAGAAGATGATGACAACCTAATCAAGAATGTTGTTGCAGGACTTTAAGCTCCTAGGAAATATCCGACGAAGGTTCTGTCGGAGGAAGAAAGAAGGATATGGTATGCTGTTACTTTGCCATACACCTTGGCGAGATGTACTTCAAAGAAGCCATGAAATGGCTAAAATCAAGACGAAGCTCACTGTTGATGCATTATGAGCTACACAGTCAATGCTGCCTCCAATCCCGTCTCCAAGAATCGTCCCAATTGATGAAGTTTCTCCTACTCGGAAACCAAATGATATTCCAGAAGAGCCCCTGATCACTCCTCCTCTAGAGTTCATTATTTCTGAAACAATTCAACAACTCATTTATGACTTGAACAAACCGCCTCAAGACAAAGGGAAGAAATTTGTTGAACCTTCAGAAAGTCCGAAGGCTGGTCTCAAACTCAAATAGATCAAGTACTTGAAGAAAGCATCCGGATTCAAGCGTTGAAAGAAAATCCAAATCCAATGCTAGACATATCCCCACTCTTCCGAGAAGGGATCATCCATGATCAAGATATTGTGCCCTTCATGTATTTCGATCTACCCACTCAAGACTCCGACCAGATCGATATTCCAATCTATCCTTTTGGAAAATACTACATCAAGTTCGCTCCTCTTTATCCAAATGATGATCCTCAGACTATCATCAGAACTGAGCGAGAGAGGTTGAAGACATTCTATTATGTTAACGTACGTCCCCAGAAAGAAGTGTGGTCTCAGAAGGGAATCACAAAGATTACTGGTTTTGGAAAAAAGGGTCAAAGCAAGTTCGACCTGAGTTGCATGTTATACAGATATCACACTTCTCGTAACAAAGAAGCCGCCATCACTATCACGGACGCAGATTTTCCATCTGTCAACCCTAACGATATTCTCACAATTGCTTCTCATTTCCAAAGTCGTCAAACCGATCAATTGAGCATTGGAGCTTATAGTGTTGCAATTAACTTCTTGAAGGATTATGTAGCTGAATTCTACAGATCCGACATCGAGTTCGCACACCTGTTTGGAACAAAAAAAGTGTTGGCAAAAATTTCTTGTGAAGTGCTTGAAGCTCAAATCCTGGCAGAAGGTCCGATTGTAGAACCTGAGTTCGGATACATCTATCTGAGAAAGAATACCAACATGAAAGAATTTTTCCGAGTCTTAGATAAGAATCTCGTTCCTAAAACCATTCCGCAAAAGTTCATCGCCAATGCTGCCAAGAGTGATGCTCCTGAGCATGTGAAGAATAAGTTTATCAATCATCTCAAATGGTATTTGGAAGTTCAAAGTTTGCTCTATAGTGCTTACCTTTTCATATATGAAGATGCCAACTAAGTTGACTGATTGCTAAGTTCACTTAGGAGGAGATTGTTAATACATAAGAAGTGAACCTCTAGCAATCCAAACCAATCAAGATCTGAAGTCAACATGTGTCCGAGATATGAAAAAGTTCCAAAGCTAGATTGAATCCGCGATGAAGATATTCAGAAGTCAGAAATCTGTACAAGCATTTATTACTTTTTGTCTTTATATTGATGTAACAGTTCTTAGGACCAAATCGTGTGAATCTTTTAAGTGTCAGGTTGTCAAACACTTAGTTGTAACCAGTCCTTAGAATGTGTTAGCGGTTTGTACCAAGTTCCTCCTTTACTATTTAAGGAGTGAATGTTTCATGAATGAAATACCAAGAACAGAATTATCGATATTCTCTTCACATCAATCCAATATCTCTTGCAAGTCAAACTTCTTTCATTTACATTCTACTTGTCTTAAATTGTCTTTCAGTTAATTATACTCAATGTTACTTCATTTATTACTTGAATACTTTGTTGATTATTTATCTTCAAGTCTTGACTGGTTACCAGACTCGACTAGAACAACTTATTAGAAGTATACATTAATCTTAAAGATTAACTAAAGGTTTGAGTTTCCAAACCTTGTCTGCGCATTGATTCTTGTTCTCACACATATGTATATATATATATACATATATATATATATATATATATATATATATATATATATATATATATATATATATATATATATATATATAAGCATTACAAATGTTTTTTAAAAATATGCATGTGCATATGCATATGTTTTTTTTAAATATGCATATACATAAAAAAATATGAATATGCATTAAAAATGCATTTTTTTGAAAAATTCTTTTTTAAATATTAATTTCAAAATGTAAGGATTATATTCGCCGATTTAAAAATAAATAAAAATAAATAAAACAAATAAAAATAAATATATATTTTTTCAAATAAGTGAAAATATCCATTATATTTCGAAATTAATATTTAAAAAAAAATCTCAAAAAAATGCATTGTTAAGGCATATTCATATTTTTTTTGTGCAAATATACATTTTCAAAAAAATGTGCATATATACATGCATATAATATTTTTTTCAATTTGTTTTGCATTTGTCTTAGATATACGTATCTACGTTCACCTGTGAAATTTGGTACATAAATTCACTCGAGATAAAATGTTTGTTGGTTATCTCCCTCAATTTAGTTCTCCATTGATCTTGCATATATATATATATATATATATATATATATATATATATATATATATATATATGTATAGAGAGAGAGAGAGTCAAGATCAAATTATATATATATATATATATATATATATATATATATATACACACACACACACACATAGAGAGAGAGAGGGGTAAGTTCAATTGAGAAAATAAAAAAAGGTTGACAAGGAGGGAATCATTCTGAGTCAATCATTTATTATTTCCGCAAAACGCTCCGGCGTACCGGGCCGACGGAGGATGAGTAATATTCATATATGAATATAAATAGGGCAAATGTGATATTAGCCCATAGAACTTTTCGTATTTGTTTTAAAAGGTCACCTAACTTTTTTTTGTACATTAAGGGAATTAAATCTTGTTTTCGTGTTTTAAAATATCCTTATGTGACCTAGTACCGGGTAAGCCTGTGAAATATATGCCATGACCACTGTTTGACCATCAAATGCGCCTCCATTGAAGTATACTCACCATATCTACCCTTCTTGATTAACACCCAGTTGATTCATCTCGATCTCAACTGCTACTCATGATGGGCAAGATCAACAAAAATCGTGAATCTGATCCGTCAATTTACAAACTCCATGAAATCTTGTGGTCTTAAGTTGTCGATCTCAGACCTCTACAAGAGAATCATTCGTTCTTCCTCTGAATCAGAGAGTTGTGGACATTTCCTGTAACATCCGGATTTTCAGGGACATTATTGTGTATGTTAATTTTGAGATTTAAGGAGGGACTCGACGAGTTGAGGGACCAACTCGCCGAGTCGAGTCGAGATTGTTGTGTGGATTTAATGAATGGACTCGACGAGTCAGAGGAGGGACTCGTCGAGTAGGTGCTGGGCAGAGAAACCCTAATTTCTCGGGTTTGGGACCTATTTAAAGGCCTTTATAGCCTCAATTGCGGCTACCTTCCCCTGAGAGCAAACCCTATTTGCTATTGTAGCTAGAGAGTGAGAGAGAAGCTCATATTGTGGTTCTTGGTGCATTTCTATGGAGAAGGATGAAGAGCTTCTTGATGGGGAACAAAGGAAGGCTTTGCTTGTACTAGATCTCATTTTGGGAGTTGTAGGGCTTTGCTTCCATTCTTTTGAATCTATGAGTCGAATGAGACCTGGTTGTGGTTGGAACCTCAGATCTGGACCTCCTAAGGTCCTTAGAGTCTAGATGTCTCAGCTTTAGTGGTCCAAATGAGGGTTGATGAGCAAAAACCTTCATGAAGAGCATGTATTGGCGTTTTGATGCAATAACATCATGTATGAACGTAAAGATCGAAGCTTTACGTAATTATTGAGCCTTGGGATGATAGATCTATAGTTTAGAGTGATAGATTTGGTTGAAATCGTCTGAATGAGAAATCAGATCAAAGGGACTCGCCGAGTCCATGACCTGACTCGACGAGTCGGCAGGGTTTGTCCCGATGGATTGATTGTGCGATAACTCGGCGAGTTGGGGGTCAACTCGACGAGTTGAGCTGGACTTTTGAGACTTCTGAGGATATGAGGGGACTCGACGAGTCGCAGGAGTGCACTCGACGAGTCGGGTCAAACTTGGACTGTTGACTCGAGTTTGACTTCTGTTGACCATGGGGTTTTGGTCAACATATGTGATGGAGACCTTGGAGGGGGTAAAATGGTCTTTTACCCACTTTAATGAGTTAGAAAGAGAAAGACCCGCCTTCGATTATCTGAGTTGTGAGAAGAGTATAAATAAGAGATATTCATCCTTTGTGTTAGGAGGAGACTAGTTCGAGATCCGAGCGCGAGGTTATTTGCTCACCTGCTAGCCGAGGTGAGTCTTCTCACTATACATTACCTAGAGTGGTATCTATGTGTAGACCGAAGGGTCTTGTGTGCTATGTGTATGTATGAGATTATGTGCCTTGTGATATATGTATGCAATGTGTTGTATAGACCGGACCGGAGGGTCCAACGTGATGGGTTTTGAGCATTCTAACACTCCTAAGTGTACATGCAACCCTAAATACCTTGGATCTATGTTTTCTCTATTATACATGCAAATATGATTATCCAAGGTATTATCCTAATTAGCATACCAAAACATTGATACTAGGATAATAAAATAGATATAATACATACCTTGTTGTTGTTGCTTGACTCCATGAAGCTTGAGAGCCTAGTGCCCCAAGTGTGACACCTCAAATGGTTCACACAACATCATGAACTCTTGGAATAACCTTAGAAGAAGACATACATGTTCAAATTGGCTAGCCCTCAAAATATGTATCACTAGTGCCAATTTCT
The DNA here is from genome assembly GCF_052849685.1 of Lactuca virosa. Taxonomy (NCBI): domain Eukaryota; kingdom Viridiplantae; phylum Streptophyta; class Magnoliopsida; order Asterales; family Asteraceae; genus Lactuca; species Lactuca virosa. The sequence goes on from NC_136433.1 coordinate 150,726,516, forward strand.
TGAACTAAAGGGGTTCTTATATAGTGTGGCTATTAGGGTTACACAATGTAACTCATGACTTTACCCATTCCTTATGATCCATGGGTTTTAACCTCCATGGAGTATCCATGGATCACCACATGGGTTAAACCCAACATAAAGGAATCTTGGATCATAAGCCCACATATATAAGAATGAATGATTTACACAATCAATCCCCATATATTTAATTAGTCTCTTTTTGATCACTAAATTAAGTCCAAATTAATTCTTGATCAATACTAATTAAATAACATGATTTCATATTAATATATTAGAACTTATAATATATTAATATGTCACAAAATGTCTTTTCCTCATAAACGGTCTATCCAAATGTTCTGATGCCATGCAACCCAAATGGACCATGCCGAGTCGGGTCAAGTACATACCAATTATAGTTATGGACTTAGACACTAATCCAACAGTCTCCCACTTGGATAAGTCTAAAACTATTATTGCGTATGACTTCAGGAACCAACTGGCAATCGTAGCTCTCAAAAGCCGCTGTCGAACTCTGACCTTGTAGATGAACTCTGACCTTTGTCAATGACTTGTCCATTAGATAAGGGATCATATATTCCTCCATTCTAGATATCATATGGACCGAGACATGGATTATAATCATTCTCTCTGTCCATTTGTTGTTTCCCGATTTCTGATTTATGATGACTGACTAATTGAACAAATCAAATCAGTCCTGGCTCGGCCGAGCACTTCCATTTGTCATCATCAAATCATCGAGGGGCCCACAGATATCGCTTTTATCCCGAAGGTAAAAGGAATGGATAAACTTCGACTCATATGGCTTGTTCTACTACTTGTTGAATCATACAAAAAGGCACGTTTTATAACACCGAGTTACCGAATGCGTTTTCGTGCAATCAATGTACAACCAACTCATAGTAACAACTCATATCTCTAGGTTTGAAGAATATAAGATATTATCGTCTCATGATCACTCGTGATAAAATCCATGAAGTGATTCCAATGAGCGCGGGTTGAATCCAATACTCAGAACTTATGAGCACTCATGAGTGTTGTAGCCCCTTGTCCAACATCTTAGACCTCTATAAGCCAACCCATGACAGTCTTGATTCATATCTACTTCCAACATATGACCGACTGTGGATAGTTTGAATAACTTAGTCAATCAGGAAGAACGACCTAGTTATTCTGGAAGTCAAAACATGCAAAATGAAACACAATAATAATAGAATCTAATATGGTATCAAAACCTATGAACATAAATAAAACAACTTTTAGTTATCACCATATGATTACACATTATTTATTGTATACTGTTTCAGCTATCAACTTTATTCTTGAATTTAAAACAATAGTTGTCCCATGCTCCAACCATGTACACTATGTTTTCTAAACACTAGTCATGCCATACACCAAGTATGCATACTATGTTTGTCTATGATCTTCACTTTGTGAATTAGATCAATTGAACATAACTCCAATGATCCTCTTTCACAGTCCCAAATCCTTACTGCAAATGCAAGAATTCCAAATTCATGCCATTTACTGAATTCTGTTAGATTCTAAACTTATATGCATTGATCCTCCTGTAATGATTATGCACAGAGTCAGAAAGACTTGACAACAACCATTACAGAGCATTCCAAGGAGATCAACTCCTTGGAAACATCCTTCTTGCATTAAGTTTCCTAATCTTACACAGATTGAATAATTTCCAACTTTGAAACATTTCCATATTCCATTTTGACTATCACTTCTGAACAAGAGTTGCCTCCTTACAGATTATGTCAATATGGTCCTTCCAGAATTAACACTATACTTCCAACTGTCCTTGAGCAACCAATCTTTGGTAAACCTTAGATTGTCCTCGACAATTGCTTAATCCTTTTAGTCATATCCAGTTCTAGACCTTTTCCCTTCTTAATGCCCCAGGCATTTGGAAAATTTTAGAAAGGATAAATATAGCACATGTAATCGATCCTATATCCGAAGCATATGGGACACGAGTCATGATGTCTCACATAAAGACTAAACCAGTCTTTTGCTATAACATTTCCATTTCTACTTGCCAAGTTCTCATAATTCAGATTATGAAAAGGGATGCCGTAATCATAATCGAATTTTAGAACGCAAATAATGGACCCATATATAGAATTTCCTTATGTTGAGTCATTCCAACATGAAATTCATATATATATCCTTGACTAAATACGACTTAAAACCTCAATCTAAGCTTTTAGAATTGAAATGAAGTATAATTTCCTCTCCCTTAATTATAGCAAAACAACTTTTTCAACCCCTGCAGCCTCACGAATTGAAACTTTTGTTTTCTATAATTAACATTGCTAACTTGCAATCTTTATCATAATTATCATGCTCCCACTAACATGGTGATTATTAGCATAAGACTCATGCTCCCACTAGCTTTGACATGTAATCAGAAATCAGCTGGACTTCTAGAAATCAATACTTTATTGACTTTCTTACCAAAGTTCAGATTTCTGATACTAGATTGCTTTGATAAAACTTTATCAATATCATACACCTTATCTTAGATAGCTCACAGGTGTGTCTAAACAATTTTAAGAACTATGAAAAGGGATGCCGTAATCATAGTCTCGATTGTTTAGACCTTTACCACTTCTCACAAGTCCATGTTAGTGTGCTGGTTAACCACACACGCTCCACTAACGACTTTGAGAATGCAAATATCACAATTGCTATCTAGCTAAAATCTACTTAGTGAAAGTGTTTCCTCACCATCATTTTCATGAATCGGAGAGAAACCTTATGACACTTAGATTTTATGGTGTATGAGTTCCTATCCATATGAATTTTGTCAAAACCATAATCACAAGACAAGGTTACTGACAAATCCACACTTATATGGATTAAACTTGTGCAATCTTAAATTCTTGCCATTTGGCAGCTCAAGGGCCTGCCATTGCTTTCAAGTAGCTGTGCAACCAATTGAGAACTCTCAGAACTCCTATGCAAAGCCAACTTGAATAGGCACAGACATGTCGACACGATAGGTTATAAACCTCAAGTCGTGTGCTAGTGTAGAACTTCAGGTTTTATTCTTGATTAGTTCTTGAGACTTTCAAGACCTTTAAGACTCCCACTGTCCTCTTGACATATAAGACTTTCTTGTCAGATATTCAAGAGATAGTTTGGATTGTAATCAAGACAAACACTTCACACAATTGGCCTTAGTTGGTCTTTGTTTTATCCAAAACATCACAACTTACCAATTTCAAATGTACAAGAGTAGAAAACTTTTACTCTTACATTTGACAAGTGTTTTAAACCTTCTTTAAGACATGTCACTCAAGTTACAATCTTAGAGTATAACTCTAAGAATTGTTTTTGGAACGAAGTATAAATCATCTTCTTGATTTAACCACTTCAACAATTCATAGCTCCTCTTCTTAGCTACCAGAATGCACTTAGAGGATGAATTGTGATAAGGTCTCTTAATCATTAAGATGATTATATAACATGATACTAAAGTACTCTCCCATCTTTTCAGATTTGAGAAACTTTTATCTTTCTGCCTAAGTTGATTCTTCTTATTCGCTCTGCCATACATTGAAACCTTTTCCAATGTCTCAGAATTACACTTAAGCTTGTAAGTATAACCATATTTACTGAATTTTAGTAAATAATGACGAATAGTCTTAACGATTATTTGTGGTGGGCTTGATCAGTGTACAAGAATGTGTACTCGATCCTTTACTTGACTCACACATCCATGTGAACAAGTAGTTAGTCTTAATTTTTCCAATGCTTGAAAGTTCTTATACATCATGCTATACAACTTGCATGATTCCAAGTTTCTATCCAACTGAAACTTAGGTGATGAGAATCTTTCCTTATTTGGTAAATTTAGACACTACCACAAATGAAAGAATCAAATTCATATTTCCACTCTTGCTCTTAATGAAATCTTATAAGCAACAAAAGTTTTCACAAATGCCATTGTAAGGATATTTTAAAATAAATAAAATCAAAAAAAAATTTCCTTTTATTTTAAAACTTTGCGGAAAAACTATCCTTACAATGCAAAAGCACATGAAAACTTTGTTGTTATTTATTCCTAAGCAATATATCATAACTCTTAAGAAGTAGCTCAAGAATTCGATCTTCAAACTATGCAATAGAAATCCATCTATGCCATCAGATTCAGCATATTCTTTCTTTAAGTTTTTTCACTTTTTCTTTGATTCTTAAAACATCAACATGTGACCCAGTCACATCATGTATCAAGAATCTCAGAATAGAAACTTAGCAGAGTTAGATAGTGGACTTTACCCGAAGTAGAGTCAAACTTATTGACTTTAATATCCTTAGGTAAATTTGGCAGCTTCGCAACCAATGCCCCTTTCTTTGGCAATAGACCCTTGATAATGGGACTATCTCAGACTTAGCCGTTCTCTTTACCATTTGGTCAACTGAGTTGACTATGGTTGATCCCTTTCCATTGGGAAGAGAGAGCTTTACTGGATATCCAATGTCATCATTGTCAATGTCCATAAAGTTTTAGGAAGTTGATCTTAGCAAATAGATAAGATCATTAAGGGTCTTGTCATAGTCTGTTTCATAGGAGTCCCAAAGGAACTCACTATGTGACTTAGAAAATAGTTGAGTCACCAACTTTCTCAAGACTTTGACACCCAACTCTCCCGGCTTGTCAATATCTGACTACATCTCCAAGATGTGATCACATATAGACCTTTGCTTGAGTGACCTTAAACTTTTCAGGAACTTGTGGGTTAGGGAGAATAATTGGAGGAGGTGAAAGAAGTATGATTTCCATGGGACATCATCTTCATTTAGGAAAGCTTGTTTCAAGAGATTTGGGAAGATCATCTTTTGGGAGATATTCAAGAGAGTTGATTTAAAGTCCATAATATAACACCCAATATGAAATATTAAGGCTAGGACCCAACAACCTATTTATAACTGGAAGAGGGATGCCGTAATCCAAGTTATAAAATAGTTGAAGGTAGGTAAATGACGATTTACCAATTTCCACCATGAAAAACGAAATATAATTAAGTTTTAATTGGATTTGAAACTCCTAGATCTTTTGAGATACATTGAACTTTCAATGGCATGTTTGAATCTCGATTGTGCCCTCTCAAGTTTGTGACTGGGATGCCGAGGATCACAAACAAGGTGTGAATAACCATGCAAATTGACTTGGTACCCTACTTTATCACCTAATCGATGTGCCGGTTAACCACACACGCTCCACCGATCTATAATAGAGTCAAGTTACCCTTTGCCACTCTTACTAGTCCTTATTAATGTGCCGGTTAACCACACACGCTCCACTAATGACTTGGTAAGGTACAAAGTGTAATTTCATGGGTTAGCACCTTTTCACATTTTCCTAAGTAACTAAGATTGGGAATGTACAAGTGTTTAGTTACTTAGTATTTATCATTAATACTTTTAATGAAGGGAGAATTATAGTCCTTTCCTACCCGTTCGGCTAACGACCCTCCACCAGTCAAGGAAGCGGTGGGTGAGAGTGGACACCCATTAAACTGCCATTTTATAGGTAGTAACCTTATACCCCCCTTATAGACCGGCTTCGTGAATGAGGCCTACTAACGGTAAGATTGACTTTATCTTATACATATCTATATAATTAAAATTATAATAATAGTATAAGGGTTTGAATTTTAACTTTTAAAATTCTAAGGGCTAACTTGGAATTAAAGTATTCATAAGAGAAAACTTTTCAAATTCCAAAACTTGAGGGCAAGTTTTGAAACTATTCAAAACTAATTAATTCCATAACTTATGTGTTTAAAGTAGTTTTAATTAAAAAAACTCTTCAAGTTCCATAACTTGAGGACAAGTTATGGAAGACTTTAAACTAATAAAAGAATGTAACTTTTCTTTATTTTGTAATTTATGGAATTAATTAAGGTTACACATTTTATTACTTAATGAAGTGACTCTTGAACCTCTATAACTTGAGGACAAGACTCTTCATTTTTTGTAACCATTACCAACTTTTATGAGTTTTATGAAACTTAAATGTGACTTTTCATATAACTTGAGTACAAGTTACAAAAACACATTTTAGAATCAAATCTTAGATTAAAATGGATTGAAAACACATAATCAATTAACTTTTCTATTAATCTAAGCAACTCATAAGAACAAGATAATTCAAATCAAACTTTTTCATGTAATTAGCCTAATCACTAAACTAATACAAAACATGAATCTATTGACAATTATCTTTGAAATTGGATTAGTATGAACATTACCACATCAAAAACAAGTTTATAAGTTCAAAAACATCTTAGGGTAATGTTTCTAGTCCATTTCTAGCCAAAAAACTCGAAAATATGCTGTCTTGGGCTCCTACTCGTTGAGTGTATCAACCTACTCGCCGAGTAGGATGATTTTCTTCATGGACTCGGCGAGTTCATCAGTGGACTCGGCGAGTACAGTGCCCAGAATGCCTGAAATTCGACTTTTTCAGCATTTTTCAGCAATTTGCATCAAGTATAATTGAAAACAAGCCTAGGCTCTGATACCACTGATGGGTTTTGAGCATTCTAACACTCCTAAGTGTACATGCAACCCTAAATACCTTGGATCTATGTTTTCTCTATTATACATGCAAATATGATTATCCAAGGTATTATCCTAACTAGCATACCAAAACATTGATACTAGGATAATAAAATAGATATAATACATACCTTGTTGTTGTTGCTTGACTCCATGAAGCTTGAGAGCCTAGTGCCCCAAGTGTGACACCTCAAATGGTTCACACAACATCATGAACTCTTGGAATAACCTTAGAAGAAGACATACATGTTCAAATTGGCTAGCCCTCAAAATATGTATCACTAGTGCCAATTTCTTGAACTAAAGGGGTTCTTATATAGTGTGGCTATTAGGGTTACACCATGTAACTCATGACTTTACCCATTACTTATGCTCCATGGGTTTTAACCTCCATGGAGTATCCATGGATCACCACATGGGTTAAACCCAACATAAAGGAATCTTGGATCATAAGCCCACATATATAAGAATGAATGATTTACACAATCAATCCCCATATATTTAATTAGTCTCTTTTGATCACTAAATTAAGTCCAAATTAATTCTTGATCAATACTAATTAAATAACATGATTTCATATTAATATATTAGAACTTATAATATATTAATATGTCACAAAATGTCTTTTCCTCTTAAACGGTCTATCCAAATGTTCCGATGCCATGCAACCCAAATGGACCATGCCGAGTCGGGTCAAGTACATACCAATTATAGTTATGGACTTAGACACTAATCCAACACAACGATATAGACCGGACCGAAGGGTCCAACGATACAGACCGGACCGAAGGGTCCAACGAGCTATGACCGGACCAGAGGGTCCAACGAGCTACGGAACTGGAGGGTCCCGCTGAGACACATCGACCGGAGGGTCGTACTGTCGCCTCGAGTGGCGTATGTGTTGTATGTGGTATTTTGAGGAACTCACTAAGCATTTATGCTTACCGTGTTTTGTGATATGTGTTTCAGGTATCAGCGAGGGTCGCGAGAAGGCGCCGACATGAATTCTACACACTGGCAGAAGATTCTGCGTTGAGATTCTGGGATATGTTTTATTGTGATGACATTGATACATGAGATTTTGAGAATATTATATGAGATTTATTATGTTTGAAAAATGAAAAATTGTTTTAAAATTTACGTCGTTACAAGTTGGTATCAGAGCCTTGGTTTGAGGGATTCGGATGCACCTTCGGGCGTATCTGAACTCAAACTGAGGATTTGGGGGAATTTTCATAAAAGAAACAATTCTTCTAATAAGAGTAAAAGATTTTTGAGAAAATCAGAACGGAGCAGTGTGTACGATCAGCCAGCGCCCGAACGGTGATTTCCTAAAATACCCTTACATTATGTGTTATGAGATATTATGTGATATGCTATGCATGGTAGAGATAGGCTAGGTATTCATATTTTAGGACTAGAGTGGCCTGATTTGTGATGCCTTAGCCTAGGAGTTGCTGTTATATGTGATGTGCCTTCGAGTATGTGTTGAGTATCAGTATCCAACAGGAATCCTTTTAGAGAGGGATCTGAGTAGAGGAGTAATCTAGGAGAGATACCTAGATGAGCATTTGAGGAGTCTACTGAGAGAGTAGTCAGCTGCCCGCGTGGGGTAAAGTTGCTTGAGTTCGGTGATATCCTTTGAGTATCAGGAGAGTAAGTGGGTAATAACCTAGAGTGGTTTTACATGTTGGTAGAAATTATTCGATGCCCGAATGCTGCTTGCTTCGTGCTTTGTGGAACTCTTGATGATGGGAGTCACCTACTAAGTGAATATGACGATATTCAGGAGGTAGATGGCTGGCATCATAAGGAGTTCTTCAGCAGGTGATGGCGGAGAAGTGTGAGAACCTAGGAAGAGCCTAGGAAAGGGTAACCCTAGTCAGATGAGTACGCTGACAAGAGTAGAGCATTTCGTAGAGGAGCGAACACACGTGACAGGATTGGTGATCGAGAAGGTTGAGCAGCTACTTAGGAACTCGGGGATGGTCCGTGCAGAAAGTATGGGTAGATGTGGCAGGTAGTATGGGCCCGTACTACTGAAAGCACAGGACCCATACTCGATGCAGGGAACATTCCAGAGGATCTAAGTAGCACATCGAGAGGTGAATTCGTGGTTCGAGTACCATGATTTGTAGCAGAACGAGAGGTGGTTTCGTGGTTCGAGTACCATGATTTGTAGCAGAACGAGAGGTGATTTCATGGTTCGAGTATCATGATTCGTAGCGGATTGAGAAGGGAGAACATGGTTCGAGTACCATGATTCGTAACGGATTGAGAAGAGACAACGTGGTTCGGGTACCATGATTCATAGCAGATCAAGAGGTGGCCACATGGTTCGAGTACCCTGACTCGTGGCGGTTAGTGCTTCTGGTTTACCGGTTATTCTGTGGTGATTTTCTAGACTGAGATCAGATGTGAAAGAGTATGGGGCCAGAGGGCCATGATGAACGAGTTTTAGTATAGCATCCCTTGAAAGGGGAATCGCGTTAGCTCCGAGGGATTTTTGGTGAGATGCCAGTTGGAGTCGCAAGACTCAGGGATGAGTAGGGATGGTGCGTTATTGGAGAATACGGTCTGGGCTGAGCGACCGGACGATGGTGGAGATGTCATTTTCTGTGACCTAAGCGCTGCTATTTTTGTTCCAGTGGGAAACATGAGAGATATTAAGATTTTCGGTTTCCGAGGTTGGGGGTGAGCCCTGTGGGGTAGTTTTGGTTATGATCTTTCATCAGAGTATCTGGGCAGTATGTCTGCCGCGAGGTAAGGATATAGCATGAGTAGGTTGTCAGTGGGGACTGAGATGGTCAAGGACCAGGATACACCCTATTTGAGCATAGTAGGGCATGTGTTAGCTGCAGCAACGGACGGTCAAGAGGAGTATATCGGAGCGGTGGCTCTTATTGTCTATGATGGGTATCGAGTGTGGAAATGAGGTCTTTGCTCTTATGATAATTCACGTGATGGGACGTCAGTTGAGGAGTCGAGGATGAGGAGCATGTTAGTTCATTATTTTCAGACTGAGGGTCAGTATTACTACTGGACAGTTGAGATGTCCGGTAGTGGGATGGTACGAGATTCTGAATGACTAGAGGCAGTCATGATGAGACGTTTTCGAGGATTTCATCTGAGATTCGGGGTAGTTGGAGTTGTTTGTGTTGGATTAATGTCTAAGTCCATAACTATATTTGGTATGTACTTGACCCGACCCGGCATGGTCCATTTGGGTTGCACTTCACCGGCACAATTTATATGGATAGTCTTTTGAGAATAGTATATTTATGATTTATATTAATATATTATAAGTTCTAATATATTAATATGGAATCATATTATTTAATTAGTATTGATCAAGAATTAATTAAGTGATCAAAAATAACTAATTAAATATGGACTCTTATATATATGGAATGGGACAAGTTCATTTAGGTTGGGCTAAGCTTTCATGGATGGTCCATGGAGCTTTTAACCCATGGATCCTATGTAAATGAAAGGTCATGGGTATTAGGGTTTACATGGATGTAACCCTAATCCTCCATTATATATAAAGGGGTCCTTGGCTCACAAAATTGGCACAAGTGTGTGAAAATAAGAGTGGGCCGATTTTAGTGTGCATACATATTCTCTCAAGTTCTTCCAAGGTGTTTTGGTGATTTGTGATTCCATTTGAGGCTTCCACACTATTGGGGCTAAGCTCTTAAAGCTTGAAGACGTCAAGCTACATCAAAAGGTATGTCATCTAACTAGAACTTTGTAGTATAGGTGCTTCATAATATGTTAGTTAGGATGAAACCTTGGAATAGTTAATATTTGCATGTATAATAGAGAAAACATAGATCCAAGGTTTATAGGGTTGCATGTACACCATAGGAGTGTTAGAATGCTCAAAACCCAACAGTGGTATCAGAGCCATGGGTTGTTTTCTGTTATATTGATGCAAATGTTTTATTTTCAAGTTGAAAAAAAAAGGAAAAAAAAACATGACGTTTGTCAAATTTTAAGATAATTACTTGTTTTGTGAAAAACGAATTATTTGTAAAATTTGAATCATTTGTTATATGAGTTGAATTAGGTCAAATTTAATAAAAGATAAAATGATATGATTATTTTATTAGTTTTAAAAGTTTGATCTAAATGTTTTAAGGAGTTACATATTTTGTCATAAAATTTTGGAGCTCAAAAGTTTTTTTTTAAGTTGTGATCTTAAGGGTTTTTGAAACTTTCATAAGTTATGGATACGAAAGTTTTTTTAAAAAAAAAATTGATTCATAGCTTTTATGGAGTTACAAAATTTGGTGTTAATATTTTAAAGAATTCCATAACTTGTTCTTAAGTTATGGAACATGGAAAGTTTCATTATAAAACACCATTAATTCCATAAGTTATGGAATCCAAAGGTTTTCAAGAATTACAAAACTTGCCCTCAAGTTTTGGAATTTGAGAAAAGTTTTTTATAAAAAAAAGAATTGAATTCTAAAACTCTTAGGTTCATAACTTAAACAATTAATTAAATGGTTTTAATTTTGACTTTAATAATTGGAATTATGATGTTTTGTTGAATAGTTCAAATTAACTCTTATGGACTTTATTAATAGTTAATTAAAGCGTTTAATTAAAAGAGTATTATTAATCCATAAATATATGGTTTGAGTTTAATTAAATTAAAAGTCTAGTTTAATTAATAGATTAAACCACCAAGTATTTTAAATGTCTAAAATACACCCTTATTCTATTATAATATTAAAAGTTTAATATATTATATGTATAAGAGCAAGTCGTCTTACCATTAGTAGGCCTCATTCACGAAGCCGGTCTATAAGGGGGGTATAAGGTTACTGCCTATAAAATGGCAGTTTAATGGCTGTCCACTCTCACTCACCGCTTCCTTGACCGGTGGAGGGTCGTTAGCCGAACAGGTAGGACAAGGACTATAATTCTCCCTTCATTATAAGTATAATGATAAATACTAAGTAACTAAACACTTATAAATTCTCAATCTTAGTTACTTAGGAAAATGTGAATAAGGTGCTAATCCATGAAATTACACTTTGCACTTTGTTTAAGCTGTTAGTAGAGCGTGTGTGGTTAACCGGCACACTAACCTGGACTTAACAAGGTAGGCAAAGGGTAACTTAATGTTTATCATAGTATCGTTGGAGCGTGTGTGGTTAACCGGCACATCGATTGAGGGGTAAATATTAAGGGTACCAAGTATATTTGCATGGTTACTTCACACCTTGTTTTGTGTTCCTCGGCATCCCAGTCACAAAACCTGAAGGGCACACTCGAGATTGAAACATGCCATTGAAAAGTTCAATGAATCTCAAAAGAATCTAGGAGTTTCAAAACCAATTAAAACCTAATAATACATTTCGTTTATCTTGGTGGAAATTGGTGAATCGTCATTTACCTACCTTCAAATATTTTATAGCTTGGATTACGGCATCCCTCTTCCAAGTTATAAAATAGTTTGTTGGGTCCTAGCCTTAATATATCATATTGGGTGTTATATTAAGGACTTAAATCAACTCTACGTGAATTTCTCCCATTGTTGATGTCTGGTTTAGACAACAATGATCTTCCCAAACCAAGCTTTCCTAATGAATATGACTTTCCGAGTTTGGCTCATGGAAGTCATACTTCTCTTCCTCCACCTCCTCCAATTATTCTCCCTAACCCACAAGTTCAAGGTCACTCAAGCCCTAATGGCAAGCAAGGTCAAAGTGTGATCACATCTTAGAGATGAAGTCACATATTGACAAGTCGGGAGAGTGGGTGTCAAAGTCTTGAGAAAGTTGGATGTTCAATCACTTTCTAAGTCACATAGTGAGTTCCTTTGGGACTACTATGAAACAGACTATGACATGAACCTTAATGATCATATCTATTTGCTTGGTGCTGCTGAATCAGCAATGATTTGGAACGATAGTAAAGCAAATTTGATTAGAAGATCAACTTCCCAAAAAACTTTATGGACAGTGACAATGGTGACACTGGAAATCCAGAAAAAGCATTCTCTTCCCAATGGAAAGGCATTGGCCATAGTCAACCCGGTTGACCAAATGGTAAAGAGAAAGGCTAAGTCTGAGATAGTCCCATTACCAAAGGGTCCATATGTTTATTTTGCCAAAGGAAGGGGCGTTGATTGCAAAGCTGCCAAATTTATCTAAGGATGTTAAAGTCAATAAGTTTGACTCTACATCAGGTAGAGCCCATTATCTAACTCTGTTAAGTTCTATTCTGAGATCCTCATTACATGATGTGACTGGGTCACATGTTGATGTTTTAAGAATCAAAGAATAGAGAGAAATCTTAAAGGAAGTATATGCTGATTCTGATCGCGAAGGTGGATTTCGATCGCATCAGGATTTTGAGCAGTTGCTTAAGAATTTATGATATATTGCTAAGGAATAGATAACAACAATTTTCCATGTGGATTGTAAGGATAAGTTTTTCCGCAAAGTTTTAAAATAAAAGAAAATTGTTTAATTTTATTTATTTGAAGTATCCTTACAATGGCATTTGTGGAAAATTGTCGCTTATATGATTCCACTGACAGCAATATTGGAAAACGGATTTGATTCTTTCATTTGTGGTAGTGTCTAAATTTACCAAATCAGGAAAGTTCCTCATCACCCAAGTTTCAATTGGACCGAAACTTGCAATCATGCAAGATGAATAGTATGATGAATGAGAACTTTCAAGCATTGGAAAATCAAGACTAATTACTTGTTCACATGGATGTGTGAGTCAAGTGAAGGACTAAAGGGATCGAGTACACATTCTTGTGCACTGGTCATGTCTACCACAAAGCTCGTTAAGACTATTTGATTTACTAAAGTTTAGTAAATATGATTATACTTACAAGTTTAAGTATAATTCTGAAATATTGGAAAAGTCTCAATGTATGGCAGAACGAATGGGAAGAATCAAATTAGGCAGAAAGATAAAAGTTTCTCAAATCTGAAAAGATGGGAGAGTACTTTAGTATCATGTTTGTGATCATCTTAATGATTTAGAAATCATATCACAATTAGTCCTCTAAAGGTCATCTTAGTGCATTCTTATGACTAGGAAGAGGAGTCATGAATTGTTGAAATGGTTAGATCAGGAAGATGAGTCATACTTCGTTCCAAAACAATTCTTAGAGTCATACTCCAAGATTGTAACTTGAGTGACATATCTTAAAGAAAGGTTTAAAACACTTGTCAAATGTAAGAGTAAAAGTGTCCTACTCTTGTACATTTGAAATTGGTAAGTTGTGATGTTTTGGATAAAACAAAGACCAACTAAGGCCAATTGTGTGAAGTGTTTGTCTTGATAAAGAATCCGCACTATCTCTTGAATATTTGGCAAGATAGTCTTGATGGGTTTTTGAGCATTCTAACACTTCCTAAGTGTACATGCAACCCTAATAACCTTGAATCTATGTTTTCTCTATATACATGCAAATTTCTTTTCAAGGTTATTTCCTAACTAGCATGGCATGGGGATTACATAGAACATAAAACTAGTAGAAATACATACCTTGTTGTTGCTTGGATTCCTTCAAGACTTTGTGAGCCTAGCACCCCAAATGTTGTGCCTCAAATGCTTCATACAACACCACAAGACTTGGAATAACTTGAGAGAATACTTCTAGCACTCAAAATCGGTTATGCCCTCTCTAGTAACACTAGTTTTCGATTTTGCTAGCCATAGGGTTCCTTTTATAGTGTTGTCACAATTAGGGTTTACACATGAATGCCCTTAATTGTCATGACTCTTGATTTCTCATGACCCATGGGTTTGTAACTCCCATGGACTATCCATGGAGCTCCATATGATTATAACCAAACCCATAAACCATGGATCATTAATCCACCATAAAAGAATTGATGATTGTCATAATCAACCCTATATATTTAATTAGTCTCACTTTGATCACCAAATTAATACTAGATTAATACTTGATCAATACTAATTAAATAATACTATTATTAATATATTAGAACTTATAATATATTAATAATCATAAGTGCCTTATTCTCTCATCTAGTCTATCCAAGTATTGCAATGCCATGCAACCCAAATGGACCATGCCGGGTCGGGTCAAGTACATACCAAATAAAGTTATGGACTTAGACACTATATCCAACAGTCTCCCACTTGGATAAGTCTAATAACTATATTTGCAAATATGACTTCAAAATCCGACTAGCAATCGTAGCTCTTTCAAAGTTTCTCGGAACTGAGATGATGATGATACGCCATTTAAGATAAGTGATCATATAATCCTCTGTTATCATGATATCAGCCGGACAAACACATGGAACATGGTCTTACTTATTGTCAAGCATTTGTTTCTCGATCTCTGATTTGTTTCGACATAGAACTAAATTAAACACATCAATTAGGTTCTGACCGGGCCCGGTACATAGGTCAAAACCAAATCATCGAGGGGCCCAGATATCGCTTCTATTTCTAGAAGGAACAGATAAACTTCGACTGATATGCTTGTACTAACTACTTGTTGAATTATTCACAAAGGCACGTTTTATGACATCGAGTTACCAATGCGTTTTCGTGCAATCAATGAATAACCA
Source organism: Lactuca virosa (assembly GCF_052849685.1). Lineage (NCBI taxonomy): Eukaryota > Viridiplantae > Streptophyta > Magnoliopsida > Asterales > Asteraceae > Lactuca > Lactuca virosa. Next base: position 150,741,707 of record NC_136433.1, read on the forward strand.
ACTCATAGTCAACAACTCATATCTCTAGGTTTGAAGATTTATATGATATTATCGTCTCACGATCACTCGAGATAAATTCCATGAAGTGATGCAAGTGAGCTTGGGTTGGATCCAATACTCAGCCCTTATGAGTACTCATGAATGTTGTAGCAACCATTGCATTGTCCAAAGCACTTTCAGACAAATCATACAAGCCAAATTCATGACAGTCTTAAATCAATACTTACTTCCAAAGTTTGATTGACTGTGGATGGTTTGAATAATAACATAATTATTCTGGAAGTAAAAACATGCAAAATTGAAACATAGTAAACAATCAACACAAGATAGTAACACCTTACTCATAAATAAATAACAACTTTTATTTATCATCAAATGTCAATTACATTTTACAAGTTTCAGGAATCTAATTATTGAAACTAATATCATCCTTCAGCCCAATGCGCCTCGCATGCTGTAAATGCTTAACCCTGCTCAGTCCCTTCGTGAGGGGATCTGCCGGGTTCTCATCTGATGATACCCTCTTAGCCACGAGGAGTCCTTCTTCTATTCGATGTCTGATGAAATGGTATTTTCTGTCAATGTGCCTAGATCTCCCGTGATCTCTCGGTTCCTTAGCCAAAGCAACCGCACTTTCGCTGTCACAGAAAATTTCCATTGGCTCCTTTATAGCTGGTACAACTCCAAGGTCTTCGATGAAGTTCTTTAGCCATATCGCCTCCTTAGCTGCTTCACTTGCTGATATGTACTCTGATTCACAAGTAGAATCAGCTACTGTCTGCTGCTTGGAATTTTTCCAAGTAATTGCCCCTCCATTTAGGATAAAGACCCAGCCTGACTGAGAGCGGAAATTATCCCTATCAGTCTGGAAGCTAGCATCGCTATATCCTTCCACTCTCAAGTCATCACTGCCTCCGAGGGTAAGGACCCAATCCTTAGTCCTCCGCAGATACTTGAGAATGTTCTTTACCGCTGTCCAGTGTGCCTTGCCAGGGTTCCCTTGATATCTACTGACCATGCTCAAAGCAAAGGCCACATCAGGGCGAGTACAAGTCATAGCATACATGATCGAGCCCACAGTGGAAGCATATGGTATATGACTCATCTCAGCTATCTCAGCCTCTGTACTCGGACTCTGAGTCTTACTCAGCTTGGCAGTACCTTGGATGGGTAATTCCCCTTTCTTGGATTCTTGCATGCTGAATCTCTTCAGCACCTTATCCAAGTAAGTACTTTGACTAAGTCCAATTAGTCTCTTACTCCTATCTCTCAATATCCTTATCCCTAGGATATAGGCAGCTTCCCCAAGGTCCTTCATAGCGAAACACTTCCCAAGCCAGGACTTAACCTCCTGCAAGGTTGGGACGTCGTTTCCTATGAGAAGTATGTCATCCACATACAACACCAAGAAGCTAACTATGCTCCCACTAGCCCTGACATACACACAAGACTCATCCTCACTCCTAGAAAAGCCAAACTCTTTGACTTTCTCATCAAAGCAAAGATTCCATCTGCGAGATGCTTGTTTCAATCCATAAATGGATCTATCAAGCTTACACACTCTATTAGGGTATCTTGTATCGACAAAACCCTCTGGTTGAGCCATGTAAACATCCTCAGCCAACTTTCCATTAAGGAAAGTGGTTTTGACATCCATTTGCCATATTTCATAATCATGAAATGCAGCTATGGCTAACAATACTCTAATAGACTTAATCTTAGCTACTGGTGAGAAGGTCTCATCATAGTCAACTCCCGGAGTTTGAGTAAAGCCCTTCGCAAGCAGTCGCGCTTTGTAAGTATGTACCTTCCCATCCATGTCGGTCTTCTTCTTGAAGATCCATTTGCACCCAACTGTCTTACGACCTGGTACATTGTCAACCAAGTTCCAAACTTGATTGTCATACATGGACTGAATCTCGCTGTCCATAGCCTCCTTCCATTCAGCAGACTCAGGGCCTGCCATGGCTTCCCTGTAATTATTAGGTTCATCCAAATCTATTAGTGTACTATCACTAATAAATGTATTACCTTCAGTGGTGATGTGATAACCATAATAAAAATCAGGTGTGTTCCTCACCCTAGTGGAACGTCTTGGAGGTACAGACTCATCTATCAGATCAACAGGAGTTTCCTCCTCAGGTTGGTCGATAGCATTTGAGGTTCCTTCACCACTCGACTCTTGAAGCTGTTCAAGGTCAATTTGCCTCCCACTGTCCCCTTGGCTTATGAATTCTCTCTCACGAAAGACTCCTCTTCTTGCTACAAAGACCACATTATCACTGGGTCTGTAGAAGAGGTAACCAAAGGATCTCTGTGGGTAGCCGATGAAAATACACCTCTCACTTCGAGGTTCAAGCTTATCATGAGTCTCACGCCTCACGAAAGCTTCACAACCCCAAATCTTGATGTGGTCCAAATTGGGAACTTTCCCAGTCCACATCTCGTGAGGTGTTTTGGCAACCTTTTTAGTAGGGACTAGATTAAGGATATGGGCGGCAGTCTCTAAGGCATACCCCCAGAAAGAGATTGGTAACGAAGCTCGACTCATCATGGAACGAACCATATCCAACAAGGTTCGATTGCGCCTCTTAGCTACACCATTCAACTGTGGTGTTCTGGGAGGTGTCAATTGTGAGACAATCCCACATTCCTTAAGATAGTCAAGGAACTCAATGCTAAGATACTCTCCTCCCCGATCGGATCGGAGCATCTTGATGTTCCTGCCCAATTGATTCTCCACTTCCTGCTTAAACTCTTTGAACTTTTCAAAGGTTTCTGACTTATGATTGATTAAGTAAATATATCCATATCTACTGTAATCATCAGTAAAAGTCACATAATAGCGATTAGCATCCCTTGTAGCAACTCTGAAGGGCCCACACACATCCGTGTGTACAAGCTCCAACAAACCTTCACCCCTATCACAAGTACCTGTGAAGGGTGACTTTGTCATTTTTCCAAGTAAACAAGACTCGCAACTATCATCTGACTTGAGGTCAAATGATTCCAAGACTCCAGCCTTTTGGAGTTGGCCTATGCGCTTCTTGTTAACATGTCCAAGACGACAATGCCACAAGGATGCTTTATCCAAGCTATCTGAAGAATCAATATACAACACATTATTTCCTAGATTGTCTACAACATTCACGGCTTCATATACACCATCACAAGGTAATGCTTTAAAGTAAAATACATCATTGTAATAAACATTAATAGCACCATTTTTATTATCAAATGAAAATGAAAAACCTTGTTTGTACAAGCCATGAAAAGAAATAATATTTCTCGCCATTTCGGGCGAGTAACAACACTTATTCAAATCTAACATTAACCCATTATTAAGCAATAAAGAATAAACTCCTATCTTGGTAACAGGTGATGCTTTCCTGTTGCCCATGACTAAGTTTATCTTCCCGTGCTCCACTTGCTCACTTCTTCTTAGTGCCTGCAAATCAGTACAAATGTGAATACCACAACCTGTATCAAGCACCCAAGAATTAGCATTAGATGAGTTATTAGACAATATTGCGTAAATACCTGCATGGGTGGGTTTAACCTTCCCATCCTTTACATCTTCCAGATATTTAGGGCAGCTTCGCTTGAAGTGTCCCTTATCCTGGCAATAGAAGCATTGTGCTTCCTTTGGGTTTGAAGAAGGAGTAATGGGACCTTTCTTTGTCCCACTTGAAGAGGAACCATCAAGAGTCTTACCCTTGGTACCCTTCGAAGGGTTTTTCCTCTTCTTACCCTTTCCCTACCCAATAGCCAGAATAGGGGCTGTTGAAGGAGTAGAATTAGCAACCGCTTTACCCTTAAGGCCATTTTCAGCTGTCCTTAAGAGTCCTTGAAGTTTGCTAAGTGTGACTTCCTCCTTGTTCATATGATAAGTCATACGAAACTGATCATAACTTGGAGGTAAGGAATGGAGAATGATGTCAATCGCCATTTCCTCAGGAAAGTCAACATTTAGCTTCAGCAACCGGTCAATGAACCTTTGCATTTTCTGCAAGTGACCGGTGATGGGTTCACCATCCTTCATCCTTGCGGTTATCATGGAGGAGATGATTTCATACCTCTCCTGACGCGCGCTCTGATGGTACCTTTCCATCAGATCCAGGTGCATCTCATATGGGTAGAAATCTTCATAGGATTTTTGAAGTTCAGGAGTCATGGTGGCCATCATGATGCATGCTACTTTAGTAGCATCCTTTTCATGTGCAACAAACTCCGCAAACTCTTCAGGAGTAGCAGTGGCTTCACTCACAACCGTAAGCTCCCTATCGAGGACATATTCTTTGTCCTCATAGCGGGTAATCATTCTGATGTTTCTGATCCACTCATTGAAATTGGATCCATCAAAGATGACCTTACCACACAAGTTCATAAGGGAAAAGGAGCATGTTGGGTTTGAGCCAGAAGCATTGTTGGAAGACATCTGAAAGGAAAGAAAGACAAGTTTCATTAGATTAGGAATCCTTAATAATTCACCCAAATGAAATATTAAGGCTAGGATCCAACAAACTATTTATAGTTGGAAGAGGGATGCCGTAATCCATACTATAAAATGATTGAAGGTAGGTAAATGACGATTTACCAATTTCCACCATAAGAACGAAATATTTTATTATTAGGTTTTATTGGTTTTGAAACTCCTAGATCTTTTGAGATACATTGAACTTTTCAATGGCATGTTTGAATCTCGATTGTGCCCTCTCAAGTTTGTGACTGGGATGCCGAGGATCACAAACAAGGTGTGAATAACCATACAAATTGACTTGGTACCCTCAACAATATTACCTAATCGATGTGCCGGTTAACCACACACGCTCCACCGATCTATAATAAGGTCAAGTTACCCTTTGCCACTCTTACTAGTCCATGTTAGTGTGCCGGTTAACCACACACGCTCCACTAACGACTTGGTAAGGTACAAAGTGTAATTTTATGGGCTAGCACCAATTTCACATTTTCCTAAAGTAACTAAGATTGGGAATTTATAATGTATAGTTACTTTATAATTCATTATACTTTTAACGAGTATTTAAAGTCGTATCCTACCCGTTCGGCTAACGACCCTCCATCGATCAAGGAAGCGGTGGGTGAGAGTGGACACCCATTAAGTCACCATTTTATAGGCAACAACCTTATACCCCCCTTATAGACCGGCTTCGTGAATGAGGCATACTAACGGTAAGAATGACATATTCTTATACATATCTATATAATAAAATTATAATAATAGTATAAGTGTTGATTTTTAAACCTTTTAAAAATCTAAGGTTTAATTTGGAATTAAAGTATTAAAGTGTAAGACTTTTCAAATTCCAAAACTTGAGGGCAAGATTTGAAACTATTCCAAGTCTCTTCAATTTGTAACTTATGAGTTTTAATGGTTCATAAAAATGAAGACTCTTCATTTTATGAAACCTCTTTAGTTCTTTAATCATAATTAAAAGAAGTGACTTTTGGTTATCCATAACTTGAGGACAAGTTATGGACACCATCATAGCCATTAAGATCATGAATTAAACATACATGGAGGTTACATATAATTCCTATGATCTTCTAAAAACTCATAAGAACACAAATTCATGTCAAGCAATTTCAAGAAAATCATATAAACATATACAATACTTGAAAATTGATAAAAGTCATGTAAAATGGGTTAACATAATCATTATCATTTTGAAAAACAGATTTTACAAGTCCAAAACAGATTGTGATAATGATCTTAATCCATTTCCAGCAACAAAACTCGAAAAAACTGCCCATCATGCTCCTACTCGCCGAGTGCATTATTCTACTCGTCGAGTAGGATGAATTTGTTCATGGACTCGACGAGTCGTCCCCATGGACTCGGCGAGTCCAGTCGTCAGAGTGCAGAATTTTCGATTTTTAAGCAGTTTTGCAACAAGTATACAGAAAACAATCCTAGGCTCTGATACCACTGATGGGTTTTTGAGCATTCTTACACTTCCTAAGTGTACATGCAACCCTAATAACCTTGAATCTATGTTTTCTCTATATACATGCAAATTTCTTTTCAAGGTTATTTCCTAACTAGCATGGCATGGGGATTACATAGAACATAAAACTAGTAGAAATACATACCTTGTTGTTGCTTGGATTCCTTCAAGACTTTGTGAGCCTAGCACCCCAAATGTTGTGCCTCAAATGCTTCACACAACACCACAAGACTTGGAATAACTTGAGAGAATACTTCTAGCACTCAAAATCGGTTATGCCCTCTCTAGTAACACTAGTTTTCGATTTTGCTAGCCATAGGGTTCCTTTTATAGTGTTGTCACAATTAGGGTTTACACATGAATGCCCTTAATTGTCATGACTCTTGATTTCTCATGACCCATGGGTTTGTAACTCCCATGGACTATCCATGGAGCTCCATATGATTATAACCAAACCCATAAACCATGGATCATTAATCCACCATAAAAGAATTGATGATTGTCATAATCAACCCTATATATTTAATTAGTCTCACTTTGATCACCAAATTAATACTAGATTAATACTTGATCAATACTAATTAAATAATACTATTATTAATATATTAGAACTTATAATATATTAATAATCATAAGTGCCTTATTCTCTCATCTAGTCTATCTAAGTATTGCAATGCCATGCAACCCAAATGGACCATGCCGGGTCGGGTCAAGTACATACCAAATAAAGTTATGGACTTAGACACTATATCCAACAAGTCTTATATGTCAAGAGAATAGTGGGAGTCTTAAAGATCCTAAAAACAATTTCAAGAACTAATCAAGAATAAAACCTGAGGTTCTTCACTAGCACACGACTTGAGGTTTATAACCTATCGTGTTGACATATTTTGTGCCCATTCCAGTTAAAGTTGGCTTTGCATAGGAGTTCTGAAAGTTCTCAATTGGTTGCATAACAACTTGGAAGCAATGGCAGGCCCTGTACTGCCAGGTGGCAAGAAGTTAAGATTGCATAAGTTCAGTCCATATGAGTTTGGATTTGTCATTATCCTTGTCTTGTAACTATAGTTTTGACGATTCACATGGATAAGAACACATACACCATAAAATCTAAGGGTCATAAGGTTTCTCTCCGATTCATGAAAATGATGGTGAGGAAACACTTCCACCAAGTAGATTTGAAGCAGATTGCAAAAGGTCTAAACAATTGAGACTATGATTACGGCATCCCTTTTCATAGTTCTGAAATTGTTTAGACACACATGCATGCTATCTAAGGAAAGGTGTATGATTTTGATAAAGTTTTATCAAAGCATCTCGTATCACAAATCTGAACTTTGGTAAGAAAGTCAATAAAGTATTGATTTCTAGAAGTCCAGCTGATTTCTGAGTACTTGTCAAAGCTAGTGGGAGCATAAGTGTTATGCTAATAATCATCATGTTAGTGGGAACATGATAATTATTGTTAGTGTTGCAAGTTAGCAATGTTAATTATAGAAAACAAAAGTTTCAATTCGTGAAGTTGCAGGGATTGAAAAAGTTGTTTTGCTATAATTAAGGGAGAGGATATACTTCATTTCAGTTCTAAAGGCTTAGATTGAGACCTTAATCATCTTTAGTCAAGAATATATATATGAATTTCATGTTGGATTGGTTCAACTTAAGGAAATTCTATATATTGCGTTCTCAAAATTCGATTATGATTACGACATCCCTCTTCATAGTCAAATTTTGAAAACATGGCAAATAAAAATATTGTAGCAAAAGACTGGTCTAGAATCATGTCTTTATGTGAGACATCATGAATCGTGTACCATTAGCTTTGGGTACAGGATCGATTGCATGTGCTATAATATTTGTCATTTCTAAATTTTTCCAAATGCCCAGAGGCATTAAGAAGGGAAAAGGTCTAGAATTGGATATGACTAAAATGATTAAGCAATTGTCGAGGACAATCTGAGGTTTACCAAAGATTGGTTGCTCAGGGACAGTTGGAAGTATAGTGCTAATTTTGGAAGGACCATATTGACATATTCTGAAAAGAGGCATCTCTTATTCAGAAGTGATAGTCAAAATGAGAATATGGAGTTGTCTCCATAGGTGGAAGTTATTTGTGTAAGATTAGAAAACTTAATGCAAGAAGCATGTCCAAAGCAATGTACTTTGAATATGAGACTTAGTTTCCATGGAGTTGATCTCCATTGGAATACCTTATAATGACTGTTGACAAGTCTTTGCGACTTTGTACATATTCATTACAGGAGGGTCAGTGCATATAAGTTTAAAATCTAAACAGATTTCGATAAATGATAGGAATTTGAAATTCTCACATTTTTCGATAAGGATTTGGGAGTGTGAAATTAGAATCATTAAAATTATGTTCAATTGGTTTATTTCACAAAGTAAGGATCATAGACAAACATAGAGTGCATACTTGGTGTATGGCAAAGCTATTGTTTAAGAAAAACATAGTGTACATGCTTGGAGCATGGGACAACTAGTGTTTTTAATTCAAGTATAAAGTTGATAAAACCGAAACAATGAATAATGAGTAATCAGTATGGTGATAAATAAAAGTGTTTATTTATATTCATAGGGTTTGATACCATATTTGATTCATTTATTCTTGTGTTTCACTTTGCATGTTTTGACTTCCAGAATATTTGGTATGTACTTGACCCGACCCGACATGGTCCATTTGGGTTGCACTTCACCGGCACAATTTATATGGATAGTCTTTTGAGAATAGTATATTTATGATTTATATTAATATATTATAAGTTCTAATATATTAATATGGAATCATATTATTTAATTAGTATTGATCAAGAATTAATTTAGAATTAATTAAGTGATCAAAAAGAACTAATTAAATATGGACTCTTATATATATGGAATGGGCCAAGTTCATTTAGGTTGGGCTAAGCTTTCATGGATGGTCCATGGAGCTTTTAACCCATGGATCCTATGTAAATGAAAGGTCATGGGTATTAGGGTTTACATGGATGTAACCCTAATCCTCCATAATATATAAAGGGGTCCTTGGCTCACAAAATTGGCACAAGTGTGTGAAAATAAGAGTGGGCCGATTTTAGTGTGCATACATATTCTTTCAAGTTCTTCCAAGGTGTTTTGGTGATTTATGATTCCATTTGAGGCTTCCACACTATTGGGGCTAAGCTCTTAAAGCTTGAAGACATCAAGCTACATCAAAAGGTATGTCATCTAACTAGAACTTTGTAGTATAGGTGCTTCATAATATGCTAGTTAGGATGAAACCTTGGAATAGTTAATATTTGCATGTATAATAGAGAAAACATAGATCCAAGGTTTATAGGGTTGCATGTACACCATAGGAGTGTTAGAATGCTCAAAACCCAACAGTTTGATCTCCATCGGGGAGATCATCGAGCATTGTGTATCACCTTCCAAGGGTAGGTGCGATGTTACTGGTAAAAACAGTCTGTGGGATAGATTGTTGGTGAACCAATTGGCGATGGTTCGAACCCTGAGTGGGGGAGAACCGGGTACCTTTGAGGAGATTAGAGGTTGTTCAAGAGTGGTTGGAGAACTGGATATAGAGACCTGCGGTGCGGATTCCTGAGAACAGGGTTATTGGTGGTCAAGGCGAAGTGCAGAGCGAGATAGTGCATGTGGTATGTGTTAAGGAAAGGATGAGTGTCTCCACGGCAGGTGGCTGTCGATCGAAGATCGTGTGTGGCATGAAGATTAGTGGTGAATCCTGAAGGGACGCATTGTTGTATCTGTGTATGATGCGGTAAGTAGGAGATCAGTGGTTGAGACAGGACATCATGAGGTTCTGTGATGGTGTACCGAGGTATCCGAGTATGATGTTCTAAATTTTGGACTATTTTGAGACTTGAGTTATGGGATGACGAGTGGTGTATCAGGTGTCTACGGTTCCATTGGGAGCCCTTTCAGCTAGTTGACATCAAACGGGATTATTCGAGAATGTGGATTGCAGCAGGGAAAGGTGTTTTGTTATGGCAGATGTCGTCAGAAATAGCAATGCATAATTTGGGTAAGTATGTACACCTATGGTTGGTCCGCAGGGCATGATTTAATGATCGCAGTGTGGCGTCGACCTGAGGATGAGATTGTGAAGTGGTAAGAGCAAGGGTGGTGATGCTACGGGGAGCCGTGGTACTCACTATTCAGTGAGAGGTTGTGGTGATGCTACAGGGAGCCGTAGTACTCATTATTCAGTGAGAGGTTGTGGTGATGCTGCGGGGAGCCGTAGTACTCACTATTCAGTGAGAGGTTGTGGTGATGATGCGGGGAGCCGTAGTACTCACTATTCAGTGAGAGGTTGTGGTGATGCTGCGGGGAGCCGTAGTACTCACTATTCAGTGAGAGGTTGTTATGATGCTGCGGGGAGCCGTAGTACTCACTATTCAGTAAGAGGTTGTTGTGATACTGCGGGGAGCCGTAGTACCCACTAGTCAGCAAGAGAATGTTGCAAGGAAGTACTCTCTGACCAGAGCGTGAGACAGAGGAGTTTTGGGCTTGGGTAGCCCTAATATTTGAGTTTTGTGGGAGCCTGGTGGTCGAATCAGGGGTGAGACTGGGATCTCCATAATTGTCGGGAGTTGTTATATTCTGAATTGAGTAATGGTTTTCGCAACCAAAGGGAAGTGGATAAGTGAAGAACGCATGAGTTGCGGGTCATGAGTCATGAGTTGAGTGGTGCGTTGGGACGAGTGGTTCCAATTCTGTGTCGGATCAGACTCTCGAGTTGTTCGATTCTAGTAGTGTATCGAGTAGATAGAATGAGATTCTAGATTCAGAGATGCATTTCATTTGGAAGGGGGTATTGTTCCATATGGTGTCTTGGACCGGAGTGGGTCAATTCGTTGGTATGAGAAAACCGTGAAACGCATGGAACTAATGAGTAGTGGACGACAGAGATCGAGAGTGAGTCGAATTCAGTATTCGCTTGAGGTACAGCGAACTCCGTGACTGGTGTGTGTCACACTGGGCCGAGATAGTTGTTCTAGAAAGGAAGTAGACGAGACGTTTTGGGACATGCAAGGGGTAACCTTTAGAGGTTCAGCTGCTGGGTCGGGTGAGGACCCGGTGCTCAATTTTGAGAGGGGAGCTGAGGTTTATGTTTGTTAGATGTCGGAGGACGCTTCAGAACAAGTATGATCATTATCTGTGTTTGAGGTCAGGGTGTTGAGTATTCGTTGTTCAGATGGATTTGATTGCAGTACATGTTGGATTAGTGTCTAAGTCCATAACTATAATTGGTATATACTTGACCCGACCCGGCATGGTCCATTTGGGTTACATGGCATCGGAACATTTGGGTAGACCTTTTAATGAGAAGAAGATATTTGTGACATATTAATATATTATAAGTTCTAATATATTAATATGAAATCATATTATTTAATTAGTATTGATCAAGAATTAATTTGGAATTAATTTAGTGATAAAAAAGAAACTAATTAAATATATGGGGATTGATTGTGTAAATCATTAATTCTTATATATGTGGGCTTGTGATTCATGATTCTTTATGTTGGGTTTAACCCATGTGGTGGCCCATGGATACTCCATGGAGGTTAAAACCCATGGAGCATAAGGAATGGGTAAAGTCATGGGTTACATGGTGTAACCCTAATAGCCACACTATATAAAGACCCCATTGGTTGGAGAAATTGGCACTAGTGCATAATATAAAGGGGAAGCCAATTTCTATGAACTCATATCTTCTCTCATGGTTATTCCAAATGTTTATGATGTTGTGTGAACCATTTGAGGTGTCACACTTGGGGCACTAGGCTCTTAAGCTCCATGGAATCAAGCACCAAACAAAGAGGTATGTAATTCTACTAGTCTTATATTACTTGTACTTCATAATATGCTAGTTAGGATAATACCTTGGAAAAATTGATATTTGCATGTATAATAGAGAAAACATAGATCCAAGGTATTTACGGTTGCATGTACACCATAGGAGTGTTAGAATGCTCAAAACCCAACAGTGGTATCAGAGCCATGGGTTGTTTTCTATTATATATGATGCAAATGTATTTTTTTCAAGTTGAAGAAAAAAAAGAAAAAAAACATGAAGTTTGTCATATTTTAAGATAATTACTTGATTTTATGAAAAACTAATTATTTTTAAAATTTGAGTCACTTTACTACAAGAGTTGAATTAGGTCAATTTATTAAAAGATAGAATGATATGATTATTTTATTTGTTTTAAAAGTTTGATCTAAATATTTTTAAGGAGTTACAAATTTTGTCGTAAAATTTTAGAACTCAAAAGTTTTTTTTAAAAGTTATGATCTTAAGATTTTTGAAACTTCCATAAGTTATGGATGTGAAATGTCTCATTCATTAACTCTTTAAGTTATGAAAATCCAAGAGTTTTGAAAAGCTTCAAAACTTGCCATCAAGTTTTGGAATTTGTAAAGTCTCACACACATTAATGCTTTAATTCCAAACTCTAGAATTTTAAAAGTTAAAATTCAAACTTTATGGACTTCATTAAATTAATTAAAGTGTTTAATTAAAAGAGTTAATAATTCCATAAAGACATGGTTTAAGTTTAATTAAATTAAGAGTATAGTTTAATTAATAGATTAAACCACCAAGTATTTTAAATGTTTAAAATACACCCTTATACTATTATTATAATTTTAATTGTATAGATATGTATAAGATTAAGTCAGTCTTACCATTAGTAGGCCTCATTCATGAAGCCAGTCTATAAGGGGGGTATAAGGTTACTGCCTATAAAATGGCAGTTTAATGGGTGTCCATTCTCACCCACCGCTTCCTTGACTGGTGGAGGGTCGTTAGCCGAACAGGTAGGAAAGGACTATAATTCTCCCTTCATTAAAAGTATATTGAAAAATACTAAGTAACTAAACACTTATAAATTCCCAATCTTAGTTACTTAGGAAAATGTGAAATAGGTGCTAACCCATGAAATTACACTTTGTATCTTACCAAGTCGATTAGTGGAGCGTGTGTGGTTAACCGGCATGTTAATAAGGACTAGTAAGAGTGGCAAAGGGTAACTTGACCCTATTATAGATCGGTGGAGCTGTGTGGCTAACCGACACATCGATTAGGTGATAAAGTTAAGGGTACCAAGTCAATTTGCATGGTTATTCACACCTTGTTTGTGAACCTCGGCATCCCAATCACAAACTTGAGAGGGCACAATCGAGATTCAAACATGCCATTGAAAGTTCAATGTATCTCAAAAGATCTAGGAGTTTCAAATCCAATTAAAACTTAATTATATTTTGTTTTTCATGGTGGAAATTGGTAAATCGTCATTTACCTACCTTCAACTATTTTATAATTTGGATTACGACATCCCTCTTCCAATTATAAATAGGTTGTTGGATCTTGGCCTTAATATTTCATATTGGGTGTTATATTAAGGACTTTAAATCAACTAACTTGAATTTCTCCCTTATAGATGTCTCCTTCAGACAACTATGGTCATCCTAAATCTTTAGGAACAAGCTATCCTAATGAAGATGATATCCCAAATGGCAATCAAGGTGAAAGATCAATCCCTTTGTTGTGCATTAGTGGGACTGGAAATCATACTTCACTTCCTCCACCTCATCCAATAAATCTCCCTATCCCACAAGTTTCAAGACTTGATAAGTTCTAAGTCACTCAATCCCTATTGGCAAACAAAGTCTATATGTGCTTAGGTCTTGGAGATTAAGTCACATATTGACAAGTCGGGAGAGTCGGGTGTCGAAGTCTCGAGGTAGCTGGCTGTTGACTTGCTTCTTCAGTCACTCCCTGATGACAGATCACGACATGACCCTTTAATGATCTTATCTATTTGCTTGGTGCTGCTGAATCAGCAATGATTTGGAACACTGGTAAAGCAAATTTGATTAGAAGATCGACTTCCCAAAACTTCATGGACATTGACAATGGTAAAACTGGAAATACAGAAAAACTTTCTCTTCCCAATGGAAAGGGATCGGCTATAGTCAACTCGGTTGACCAAATGGTAAAGAGAAAGGCTAAGTCTGAGATAGCCCCATGTACCATTCCCAAAGAGTCCATATGTGCCTATTGCCAAAAGAAAGGGGCATTGGTTGCGAAGCTGCCAAATTTACCTGAAACCTCATAAGGATGGTAAAGTCAAAAGTTTGACTCTACTTCAGGTAAAGTCCGTTATCTAACTCTATTAAGTCTCTTTTGGAGATTCTTAATACATGATGTAATGTAATTACATTTTGATGTTTTTGAAGAATCAAAGGAAGCTTAAAGAAAAAGTGTGTTGATTCTGATCACATGGTTCGATGACCAGAATTTTGAGCCACTGCATAAGAGTTATGAGATATTGCTTAGGAATAGATAACAACAAAGTTTTCATTTGAATTTGCATTGTAAGGATAAGTTTTTCCGCAAGTTTTAAAATAAAAGAAAAGTTTTGGTTTTATTTATCTTAAGTATCCTTACAAAGGTATTTGTGAAAAATTGTTGTTTATATGTTTCCAGTGATAAGCAATATTGGAAAATGAATTTGATTCTTTCGTTTGTGGAAGTGTCATAATTTATCAAATAAGGAAAGATTCTCATCACCCAAGTTTCAGTAGGATAGAAACTTGGAATCATGCAGGTTGTATAGTATGATGAATGAGAATTTTCATCTTTGGAAAATTAAGACTAATTCCTTGTTCACATTCGCATGTGAGTCAAGCGAAGGACTAAAGGATCGGGTACATTAGGTTGTGCACTAGTCAGGTCCACCATAAATGTTGATAAGATTATTCGTTATGATTTACTAAAGTTTAGTAAATATTATTATGCGTACAAGTTTAAGTGTAATGCTGAAACATTGGAAAAGTTTCAATATATGGCAGAATGAATAAGAAGAATCAAATAAGGCGGAAAGATAAAAGTTTCTCCAATCTGAAGAGATGGGAGAGTACTTGTGTATCTTGTTTTATGATTATCTTAGTGATTATGGAACCATATCACAATTGATCCTCTAAGGACACCTTAGTGCATGTGTTGGCTAAGGAGAGGAATCGTGAATTGTGGAAATGGTTACATCAAAAGATAAATCACATTTCGTTCCAAAAACAAATCCTGGAGTTATACTCCAAGATTGTAACTTGAGTGACATAGTCTTTAGAAAGTTCTTAACACTTGTCAAATGTAGAGTAAAATGTTTTCTACTCTTGTACATTTGAAATTGGTAAGTTGTGATGTTTTGGATAAAACAAAGACCATCTAAGGCCAATTGTGAGAAGTGTTTAAAAATCCGCACTAACTCTTGAATATTTGTTTTGTCAAGGAATGGTTCTTGACAAGGGAATCTTATATGTCAAGAGGACAGTGGGAGTTTAAAAGATCCTGAAATAGTTTCAAGAACTAATCAAGAGTTTTGTTAATCACTAGCCACGACTTGAGGTTTGTAACCTATCGTGTTGACATATTCTTATTTCTGTGTCCATTCCAGTTAAAGTTGGCTTTACATATAAGTTCTGAGAGTTCTCAAATGGTTGCATAAAAACCTGGAAGCAATGGTAGGCCCTTGTGCTGCCGGGTGGCAAGAAATTAAGATTGAACAAGTTCAGTCCATATGTGTTTGGATTTGCCACTAACCTTGTCTTGTGATTATGGTTATGACAAATTCACATGGATAGGAACACATACACCATAAAATCTAAGTGTCATAAGGTTTCTCTCCGATTCATGAAAATGATGGTGATGAAACTCTTTCACTAAGTAGATTTTAAGTAGATAGCAATTGTGAGAATGACAAAAGGTCTAAACATTATGATTACGGTATCCCTCTTCATAATTGTTTAGACATACAAGTGAGCTATCTAAGGAAAGGTGTATGATTTTGATAAAGTCTTATCAAAGCATCTCGTATCAGAAATCTGAACTTTGGTAAGAAAGTCAATAAAGTATTGTTTTTCTAGAAGTCCAGCTGATTTGTGAGTACATGTCAAAGCTAGTGGGAGCATAAGTGTTATGCTAGTAAGATAATAATCATTATGCTAGTGGGAGCATGATGATTATGTTGCAAGTTAGCAATGTTAATTATAGAAAACAAAAGTTTCAATTCGCTTTGAAAAGTTGTTTTGCTATAAATAAAGGAGAGGATTTTATACTTCATTCCAATTCTACAAGCTTAGATTGAGACTTTAATCAACTTTAGTCAAGAATATATATGAATGTTATGTTGGAATGGTTCAACATAAGGAAATTCTATATATGTTGCGTTCTCAAAATTCGTTTATGATTACGGCATCCCTCTTCATCGTTCGAATTGTGAGAACATGGCAAATAAAAAATTTATAGCATGAATCGTGTCCAATATGCTTCGGGTATAGGATCGATTACATGAGCTATAATAGTTATCCTTTCTAAATCTTCCTAACTGGATATGACTAAAATGATTAAGCAATTGTCGAGGACAATTTGAGGTTTACCAAAGATTGGTTACTCATGGACAATTGGAAGTATAGAGTAAGGACCATATTGACATACTTTGAAAAGAGGAAACTCTTGTTCAAAAGTGATGGTCAAAATGGGAATGTGGAATTGTTTCCATAGGTGGAAGTTATTCTTTGAATCTGTGTAAGATTAGAGAACTTAATGCTAGAAGGATGTTCAAAGGAATGTACCTTGAATTTGAGACTTCGTTTCCATGGAATTGATCTCCATTGGAATTCTCTGTAATGTTTGTTGCCAAGTCTTTGTGACTTTTGGGTATAGTCATTACAAGAGGATCATTGCATTAAGTTTAGAGTCTAACAGATTACAGTAAATGGCAAGAGTTCGGTATTCTTACATTTACAAAAGGGATTGGGATTGTGAAATGAGCATCGTTGGAGTCATGTTCAATTGATCTATTTCACAAAAGAAAAGACCATTAGTAAACATAGTATGCATGCTTGGTGCATGGCATGACTATTGTTTCAATTCAAGTATTAAGTTGATTAATCGAAACATGAATAATGAGTAATCAATATGGTGCTTAGATAAAAGGTGTTTTTTATTTAAACTCAAAGTGTTGGGGCCATACAGGATTAGTATTATTTTTGTGTTTCACTTTGCATGTTTTGACTTCCAGAATAACTAGATCATTCTTCCCGAATGACTAAGTTATTCAAACCATCCACAGTCGGTCATATGTTGGAAGTAGATATGAATCAAGACTGTCATGAATTTGGCTTGTATGATTTGTCTAATGTGCATTAGACATAGCAGTGGTTGCTACAACATTCATGAGTGCTCATAAGTCCTGAGTATTGGATTCAACCCACGCTCATTTGGATTCACTTCATGGATTCTATCACGAGTGAATCGTGAGACGATAATATCTTATATTCTTCAAACCTAGAGATATGAGTTGTTGACTATGAGTTGGTTATACATTGATTGCACGTAAACGCATTGGTAACTCGATGTTATAAAACGTGCCTTTCTGTATGATTCAACAAGTAGTCAGTACAAGCATATGAGTCGAAGTTTATCCATTCCTTTTACCTTCGGGATAAAAGCGATATCTGTGGGCCCCTCGATGATTTAGTGATGACAAAATGTAAGTGCTCGGCCGGGCCTGGACTGATTTGATTTGTTCAATTAGTCAGTCGTCATAAATCGGAAATCGGGAAACAACAAATGGACAGAGAGAATGATTATAATCCATGTCTCAGTCCATATGATATCTAGAATGGAGGAATATATGATCACTTATCTAATGGACGTGTCATTGATTTGTTCAGAGTTCGGCAGCAGCTTTTAAGAGCTACGATTGCTGGTCAGGTTGTGAAGTTATACTTGAAATAATAGTTATTAGACTTATCCAAGTGGGAGACTGTTGGATTAGTGTCTAAGTCCATAACTATAATTGGTATATACTTGACCCGACCCGACATGGTCCATTTGGGTTGCATGGCATCGGAACATTTGGGTAGACCTTTTAATGAGAAGAAGATATTTGTGACATATTAATATATTATAAGTTCTAATATATTAATATGAAATCATATTATTTAATTAGTATTGATCAAGAATTAATTTGGAATTAATTTAGTGATAAAAAAGAAACTAATTAAATATATGGGGATTGATTGTGTAAATCATTAATTCTTATATATGTGGGCTTGTGATCCATGATTTTTTATGTTGGGTTTAACCCATGTGGTGGCCCATGGATACTCCATGGAGGTTAAAACCCATGGAGCATAAGGAATGGGTAAAGTCATGGGTTACATGGTGTAACCCTAATAGCCACACTATATAAAGACCCCATTGGTTGGAGAAATTGGCACTAGTGCATAATATAGAGGGCAAGCCAATTTCTATGAACTCATATCTTCTCTCATGGTTATTCCAAATGTTTATGATGTTGTGTGAAGCATTTGAGGTGTCACACTTGGGGCACTAGGCTCTTAAGCACCATGAAATCAAGCACCAAACAAAGAGGTATGTAATTCTACTAGTCTTATATTACTTGTACTTCATAATATGCTAGTTAGGATAATACCTTGGAAAAATTGATATTTACATGTATAATAGAGAAAACATAGATCCAAGGTATTTACGGTTGCATGTACACCATAGGAGTGTTAGAATGCTCAAAACCCAACAGTACAGTGGATGAGTCCCTGGTGTGATGTGATCCTTCCATTCCTTGGTATATGATCTGGGTTGTTTATCATGTCTGGGACGAGTGATTGGTAGCCAGTTTTGGGCATGGACTTGTTTTTATCGGTCCCCACCAGAGAATCAGAGGTGCAGTGAGCTATCGGGGTTTATTATTCGAGGAGCGAATAACGAGGTGACACCTGAAGAGAGCGGTCTGGCTGTGTATCGAGATACTAGAGTTTCCAGACTCTTGAGAGTCAGGAGGGGTAGCATAGTGGCAGTGAGTCTGTCCTTTTCCAGGGAGGAGTTCTTATTGGATTCAGGTGCCCAGAGAGAAAGATAGCTGTGTGGTATGAGATCCTTTGGATGGTGCTGTTCGATTATTGGATTAGATCTATATGTTGTTGAGAAGCGATTTTGAGGGCGAAATCTAATTCAAGTGGGGGAGAATTGTAACATCTGGATTTTCAAGGACATTATTGTGTATGTTAATCTTGAGATTTAAGGAGGGACTCGACGAGTTGAGGGACCAACTCGCCGAGTCGAGTCGAGATTGTCGCATGGATTTAATGAATGGACTCGACGAGTCAGAGGAGGGACTCGTCGAGTAGGTGCTGGGCAGAGAAACCATAATTTCCCGGGTTTGGGACCTATTTAAAGGCATTTATAGCCTCAATTGCGGCTACCTTCCCCTGAGAGCAAACCCTATTTGCTATTGTAGCTAGAGAGTGAGAGAGAAGCTCATATTGTGGTTCTTGGTGCATTTCTATGGAGAAGGATGAAAAGCTTCTTGATGGGGAACAAAGGAAGGCAGTGGATCTGTGGTATTGAGTGTTTCAGCTGCTAAGAGAAGGTACAAAGTTCTCATCTTGTTCATTCCTTGTACTAGATCTCATTTTTGGAGTTTTAGGGCTTTGCTTCCATTCTTTTGAATCTATGAGTCGAATGAGACCTGGTTGTGGTTGGAAACCTCTGATTTGGACCTCCTAAGGTCCTTAGAATCTATATGTCTCAGCTTTAGTGGTCCGAATGAGGGTTGATGAGCAAAAACCTTCATGAAGAGCATGTATTGGCGTTTTGAAGCAATAGCATCATGTATGAATGTAAAGATCGAAGCTTTACGTAATTATTGAGCCTTGGGATGATAGATATATAGTTTAGAGTGATAGATCTGGTTGAAATCGTCTGAATGAGAAATCAGATCAAAGGGACTCGCCGAGTCCATGACCTGACTCGACGAGTCGGCAGGGTTTGTCCCGATGGATTGATTGTGCGATAACTCGGCGAGTTGGGGGTCAACTCGACGAGTTGAGCTGGACTTTTGAGACTTCTGAGGATACGAGGGGACTCGACGAGTCGCAGGAGTGCACTCGACGAGTCGGGTCAAACTTGGACTGTTGACTCGAGTTTGACTTTTGTTGACCATGGCGTTTTGGTCAACATATGTGATGGAGACCTTAGAGGGGGTAAAATGGTCTTTTACCCACTTTAATGAGTTAGAAAGAGAAAGACCCGCCTTCGATTTTCTGAGTTGTGAGAAGAGTATTAATAAGAGATATTCATCCTTTGTGTTAGGAGGAGACTAGTTCGAGATCCGAGCGCGAGGTTATTTGCTCACCTGCTAGCCGAGGTGAGTCTTCTCACTATACATTACCTAGAGTGGTATCTATGTGTAGACCGAAGGGTCTTGTGTGCTATGTGTATGTATGAGATTATGTGCATTGTGATATATGTATGCAATGTGTTGTATAGACCGGACCGGAGGGTCCAACGATATAGACCGGACCGAAGGGTCCAATGATACAGACCGGACCGAAGGGTCCAACGAGCTATGACCGGACCAGAGGGTCCAACGAGCTACGGGACTGGAGGGTCCTGCTGAGACACATCGACCGGAGGGTCGTACTGTAGCCTCGAGTGGCGTATGTGTTGTATGTGGTATTTTGAGGAACTCACTAAGCATTTATGCTTACCGTGTTATGTGATATGTGTTTCAGGTATCAGCGAGGGTCGCGGGAAGGCGCCGGCATGAATTGTACACACTGGCAGAAGAATCTGTGTTGAGATTCTGGGATATGTTTTATTGTGATGATATTGATACATGAGATTTTGAGAATATTATATGAGATTTATTATGTTTGAAAAATGAAAAATTGTTTTAAAATTTACGTCGTTACATTTCCGCCATTGATTCTATCACTAAAGTTCTCGAATGACCCAAATCCACTTTTATTCATCCACCTATTATGTGTTTCGAGTTCGATTATTTTGGGGAATTTCGTTGTTTGGTGGGTTCTTGTTATACTTTCTTCATTTGTTCATCATTTTCTGGTTGAAAGCACAGGTCGATTTTATGGTGTTGATGGTCATTATTTTCATTGAAATTTATGAAGTTCATCATTTTCTGGGTATCATATTTGGTTAATAACATGGGGAAATGGCTCCTAAAAATTCTTCAAACATAAATAGAGCATCAAATTCTATGTTTTTCGTGGGTTTTGTTTGGAATCGTATGCAAGCTTCATGATTTCAAAATGGGCATTTTTCTTTAATTTCTCTGGGTTCATTTTTCTTGGTTTTATTTTTGGATTCCCCACCAAATATAGTTCATGGTTTCACTTGTATGTATAACTCAAATCAGATGGAGGTGACAACCTACATTCTTGCAGTCTAGATTCAAGATTTCCGAATGTGAAATATTTGGTGATTTCACACCCAGATTCACGATACAAACCTTTAATCCTAAACGGAGGGTTTGTTTATCTTCATGAAGTGTTCTAGGGGTTTTTTTAACTCCTACATTGGTGCCACCCACCTTCGCCATAGACACCTACCAGATTCCATCGTTGACGTTAGTGATCTCAACTCCAACTTCCCACCATTTATCAAATCAAGATTTCTTACGGAAAATTACTAACAATTACTGGGAGTTTAACACCGAATGGGCATTTTATGAAGAATGTTCTTTGGTTAGATTAGGAGTGTTATCCTTTTCTTTTATTTTGTAACCTAAATGGAGGAAACACATAACTGCAGAGAGGAGGTTGGAGGAGATGATGCTACAATGAGATTATAACATGTTATAGTGGGTTAAGTGACTTTTTTAACAGGTTAAACGATACTTCATTCCCTTAATGTACAAAAAAAAGTTGGATGACCTTTTAAAACAAACACGACAAGTTTGATGGGCTAATATAACATTTTCCCATATAAATATAAGTGTAGTCATATATTAATACACCACCTCCCATCCGCCACCAACCACCACCGTCGTCACCACCAACCACCATCGCCACCACCACCACCTCCACAACCAACTGACCACCGTCACCTCCGCCACCACCCACCGCCGTCATATTCATATATGGATAATCACTTCCGCTATACTTATTCATATATGAATATACGTATTCATATATGAATATGATCTGTTCCGTTGGCCCGGTATGCTGTGTTGGGTGACAACAAAACAAGTTAAGCACTTCAGACAAATATCAAAACACAAACCTCAGTAGACTCACAAAACTTCTGAAAAACGTAAATCAAAAGAACACAATATTTAACGTGGTTCGATCAAGGTGACCTATGTCCACGGATAAACGAGAGAGAGAGAGAGAGAGAGAGAGAGAGAGAATTTTATTAACTTTCTGGAACAATTACAAGCACTCAAAATTGTATCTCACTTTGAGCTCTCACAGAAATCTAGCGATTTACATTTATGGGGGGTATAAGCCGATTTATACTTGAGGGATCAAACCTAAAACCCTAATGGGCCAAGCCAATTGGCCCATAGGCCCATGAATGGTGACAACAATTCATATTCCGCCATGCAGCACCATCGAAAACATTCTTCCATCTTGAGCATCATAGAGCACATCATAGCATACTTGGCTCATCGAGGACCAAGATGGTCCATCTTGTGGCATCATGACACAACAGGAATATGGATGGCGCAAGAGGCATCAAGTGTGGCACAAGAGCATTTAAGTTGGAGTAACAACATCATCTTGGTGCACAATAACATGCATGGTGCAACAACATACTCCATGGCGCAAGAGGGATACCCCATGGCGCAAGAGGGAGTATCTTGGCGCAAGAAGGAGTACCCTTGGAGCAACATCATCCTTCTTGGCCCAAGTCTTCAGCAAATGACGCAAGAAGGTCCCCTTGTTGCTCCATATCACTCGCAAGTGCTCCAAACCCCCTTCTGTACGATCCGCTCCTTTGGCACTTGATCCATTCCTTTTTCAGACGATCCATTCCTTTCTTAGATGATCCATTCCTTTGTCACATGCTCCATGAACCTCAAGTGCTCAATTGTGATCTAATTGCTCCATTGTGACCAGATATTTTTTCAATTTTAGAGTTTATTCTTTATCAAAACAAAAAAAACCTAAAAATATCTGAATTCATAACTTCACATTGTGAATGGTAATATAGTTTTCGGATTCACCATGTGAATTCAGATTCACATTGTGAATCTGCATAGATTCACATTATGAATTTGATGAAAAAAAAGTAAATTTTTTTTATCGAATTTGATATCATTAAAAAGGATAAAAAAAATTATGAATTTATGTATTTTTAGTTTTTTAGTTATAAAAATAAAGCTCTAAAAGTTGAAAAAAAAATTGGTTCATTGGTTTCATGGTTAATAATAGTTATATATTCAATCTCACCATATATATATATATATATATATATATATATATATATATATATATATATATATATATATATATATATATATATATAAACAAGTTCAATAGAGAACCATTATGAATAGTTATCAAATGACCAAATATTTTTTTTAGTTTTAGGTTTATTCTTTATCAAAACAAAAAAAAAAAAACTAAAAATATCTAAATTCATAACTTCAATTGTGAATGGTAATATATTTTGCGGATTCACCATGTGAATTCAGATTCACATTGTGAATCTGCATAGATTCACATTGTGAATTTCATGAAAAAAAGTAAATTTCTTTTATCGAATTTGATATCATTAGAAAAAGGATAAAAAATTATGAATTTCTGTATTTTTAGTTTTTTTATTTATAAAAATAAAGCTCTAAAAGTTGAAAAAAAATTAGTTCATTGGTTTTATGGTTAATAATAGTTCTCTATTAAATTTCTATATATATATATATATATATATATATATATATATATATATGAATTAAAAAACTAAAAATATCTAAATTCATAACTTCAATTGTGAATGATAATATATTTTTCGGATTCACCATGTGAATTCAGATTCACATTGTGAATTCAGATTCACATTGTGAATCTACATTGATTCACATTGTGAATTTCACGAAAAAAAAGTAAATTTCTTTTATCGAATTTGATATCATTAGAAAAATGATAAAAAATTATAAATTTCTATACTTTTAGTTTTTTTATTTATAAAAATAAAGCTCTAAAAGTTGAAAAAAAATTAGTTTATTGGTTTTATGGTTAATAATAGTTCTCTATTATATATATATATATATATATATATATATATATATATATATATATATATATATATAGAGAGAGAGAGAGAGAGAGAGAGTGAGTGAGTGTGAAGATCAAATAAGAAGAAATTTTTTGATCTTGACTATATATATATATATATATATATATATATATATATATATATATATATATTGCTTTGTTATGTGAGGAATTGAGGATTGGTATATTGGGTATATAATTGCTCGTGAACCTTATACACAATTACTACAAAAGGGGGAGCAAATGAGTTGAGCCGGATTTGATGATAAAGATCATAGGGTTGCATGTGCACACATGGATGGCCACACACAATTAATTGTATCATAATGTCTCATAGGGGTACTCTACTCTTATATATATATATATATATATATATATATATATATATATATATATATATATATATATATATATATATATATATAACATTAAAAATACTGTTAGATAAACAAAAACGTTGTCAAAAGCTTACAAACTTTTAACTTTTATTTTTAAAGGACTAGTTTAATTGAAATTAATAGGTTTTTTTGGTTACAATGATTTTCTAAAAGCAAATATAAATATACACTACTTTTTAACTTTTTTATAGCAACTGTTTTGTTTAATATTATTTTCAAAATATTTAAGATAATTTATTACTCAGCAGTACATTATACGTTTTTAGAATTTAAGAATCATGAAGATACATAACATTACTCCAATAATTATGCCAGAGCTAGAGGGCATTTGGGGAGACCAATGAATAGATGGAGACAATTCACTGGAACTCAAATTGATATAACACTTGCTGACTAAACCTGTCCTACCATGCACGTGTGGTAAAGAGGCCCCCAATTCCCAACTCACTACAATAATTCAATATTGGATCGGGTTTCATCGAGTCAATTTTTAGAAATTAATATTGTAATTCGAAAAGACAAAAGCTTACTTAAATGTCTATGTTACGATTAATGAGTGATATGTGGCTTCATAATCAAATAAAAAATGGTTGAATATTATTTGAGATGCAATCAGTTTAATAGATTTAAATTCATGAAACAATTTATATTGTCTTATTTATATATAACTCAAGTATAATACCGATATATGCTGTTTTCAAATATATGCAAAGTTATCAGGAAACTTGTTTTGATCTTGATCAATTATATCATTTTACATACATACAGTTATTAATGAGTATTGAGAATTACAAATATTAATTGAAACAAATGAATTACAATGATAACAATAAATTTATTGACGAAATCACCCCTACATATTATGGGCTTTAGAATTTTGTAAAAGCACACAATTATTGAATCTTAGACATGTGAACATTGATGAAGACAACCACATGTGCATGGTTGACAATCACCCCTCTAATTTTTGTAGGGTATCTAATTTTGAAGGTAAGAATGAAAAACACATATAATTTCCGCCTTTCTTGGATGAGGTTTTCTACAAATAAATGTTCTAGTGACGGTTTTAATTTTCCACTCCCTTAAAAATGTAGTCATTATTTATCGTTCTTTAAACCTATAAAAAATGCTGAACGGTGTGGTGTTGACACCACACTCCACCTAGACTCGACTCTAATGCTTTCATGCTATGTAATGTTATTGCTTTCATCAGGTGTTAATGGTAAGAAGAAGAGAGAAAAGAAGAATTGAGAGGAGATAACCACAAACTCAACGACAAAAATTTGCCGTTCTCGCTAGGGGTGAGCAAAAACCGAACCGATAAAAGAAAAACCGCAAAAACCGCAAAAACCGCAACCGAAAAACCGAAATTGACGCAAAAACCGATGGTGCGGATTTTATTTTTTTGAAAAACCGAATTTATTGGTGCGGTGCGGTTTTTATCTAGAAACCGGACCACCAAAACTGAAACGCACCGCAAGCTTATTAACAATAAAATAAATCACTAATTTATATTATACAACTATACATATTATTTAAAAAACTAATAAATTCTAATTTATACATATATTATATATTGAACTTGACAGTAATTAGTAATTAGTTATTAGGTTTAATATGTGAGTTGGTCACTTCGTGTTTGTGACTTAATGATTATGTGTAAAGTGTAAACATTATGTGGGCTACAACTTGCAAGCTTATAACTTTTAAGCACAAATTGAATAAAAAAATGAGCTTGGGAATATGGGTTGTAAATGAAGTGATCAAGTAAACAACATAAAATACTCGAAATTACAACTTCTAAATGTGAGGAAACGAAATGACAGCATGTCATACAATCGTAAATCTTCACATGAACACCACAGTTAAAAAATCGTACCGGTGAACATAAAAAAACCACACCATATGTTTGACTCGGTTTAAAACCGATACCGAACCGGTACAAACCGAAACAGCGCTAAAAAACCGCAAAACTGAACCATTGGAAAACCGCACCCAACGGTTTCTAGAATTCAAAAACCACACCTTGCGGTTTGCGGTTCGGTTTGGCCCTAAAACGCACCAAACCGCACCATGCTCACCCCTAATTCTCGCATTAGTATGCCACGAGCATCCATCTCACCCACATCGTTTAGCCTTATATTAAATTAGATTATTCCCAGGTACCATATGGTTGAAAAAGTTAAAATAATATATACACAATAAAAAACTAAGTATTAATAATAAAATATATCAATAGTTATTTGTATATAATGTTAGATGTTATGTTCGTTAGATTATAATCATTATTTATAATCAGTATCTAATATATTTTGAAGTATTGTTCTTTAAGTTGAAATTCTGCTGTACAATGAAATATACAATTTAATAGACTAAAAAACAATATAATCATGCATGGTAAAACCATAGTTCTGTTTGACAACACAAAGTACATTGTTACAACAAACATACATGTACATTCAATCAACTTTTCGTCTATCTGTAGATAAGGTAAAATTGTCATTTTTAGACTTTTATTATTTTATAGATAAGTAAGTAAATTATTAATACCTAAAGTAGCCACTGCAAGTCCTCCAATTTCAGGGATTTCAAACCACTAATTGGAGTTGCTTGTTGCTGTCTACGCTCAATTTGTTTCAAAAATTCTAATAATAATGTACATGGTATGTCTTTAAACTTAATTGAGGTTAAAAAATAAAGTTCTTATCTTCTTAACAATTTAAAAACGAAGCGCCTCAACAAAAAACTATTTTTTACTTTTAATTTGCATGACCACCTGATGAGAAAAAATTGCTACTGTTGAGACCCAAAAAAAAATCATCGGACTAAACATTGATTTTTTACACAAATTTTGGCAACATTATACATTCTTGAGATTTCTGAAAGTACGATTGCTATATTTCATTTGTTTTTGAAAGTCCGTTGCCATTTCTCGCCATATTTGGAAGTAAGGATTCAAGCAAGCAACACCTCTCCATCTTTAAAATATTTTTCTGAACCATTTGTAAGGACTCAAGCATTCATCTTTATGGTTTATTCTTTTAGATCTAGGTTCTTTTAGACCATTTTGATCAATGGTTTTGGTTAGAGTGGGTGGATGGAATAAAGTTAGTAACTTTATGGTATTTCTGAGTCCCATGAGCATTATATCTTATGGATCTAAGAGTTAGATGTGGTTTGTGAACATTGAGTGAGTTTTTGGTCACATTTCCACCTTTTTGACGTAGCTTGGGTAAAGGACATGCATGTTCATAAAGTTTAGATTTTTATGAGCCTTTGGTGTTCCAAGAAGCTTTCTAGAAGATATAAGTTAAGAGCTTAATGGATTAAGGTCTGAATCCATTAGGTTGTCCATACATAGAAACCACGACCTGACGAGTAAGCTACCACGATGTGGGGATTGAAGCATATGTGACTGTTTTGTCGGCTAGCCTCCACGACGTGGCTAAGGGTTAGCCACGACGTGGCGACCATCTAGATTTGACTTTGACCGTTGACTTTGACCATTGACTTTTTGACTTGGTTAACTTTTGGTCAAATTGCTAGTTTTAGAGTGTAGACTGAGGTATGGCCTTGTGTGATTCGATAGGTGGGTTGTAGCACCTGTTTCATGACGTTGAGTTATGGTTTGTCTAACTTCATGAGAGAGGTGAGTCCACTCACTATACTTTGTAGGTTGTTAGATTGTCTCTGTGATTTTTTTATGAAAGACTGTGGTTGGATCACAACACTTGTTTGTCTTTGTGACTTGCATGAAAGACCATGGTTGGATCATGGCAAAAAGGTTACAATGGGGCTGTAGTCTGGAAGTGATTGTAAGAATATGGTTAGGTCATAGCATTCACATGGGTTGAAACACACCCCAAGGGTTGGGCTCACAAATATGTATGATATGTTGTATTTTGGGGAACTCACTAAGCATTGTGCTAACGGTATTGTGGTTTAGACATTTTACGTATTCCTGGTTCCAAAGGGAAGGGGCTGACATGATTGCACTGCATCCCCTGGAGTTTATTTCCGCATTATCTATTTTTGATTTCCTCTGATATTTGATAATTCATTAAAAAATTGGTTGGCTTTTGAACAAATGGTTATATGGTTTTGGTGGTTTGAAAATGAAATATTTTACTAGTATTTTTGGGATGTTACAAGTTGGTATCAGAGCCTTGGTTTGAGGGATTCAGGCACACCCTCGGGTATGTCTGAACTCAAACTGGGGAACTGATAAATCTTTTCGTAAGCAAAAATATTTTTCTAAAAAGATCTTGACAAAAAAAGGGGTGCAATGTGTGTAATACGCTAAGCTCAAGTAAGTGATTCCCAAAGTACTCATACTTGAGTATTATGTGTTAGTATGCTATTACGTAAAGTGCATGCTAGAATAAGGCTAAGGATACCTTCGAGAATTAAATGATAGAATTGCCTAATTTATGTGATGCCTTGTACACTAGGAGGGATTGGATGCCTAATTTGTGTTATGTATTACTTGGAGTCTATATTGGTAAGTTTAATTTCTAATTGTATGTTTAAAAATTGTATACGATTTGGATCACAAAGCCTTAGAATGATTGATTTAGCCTTATTTCATGTTCCTTTTCTGGTAGTCGGCTTAGGGTAGAATCATTTACTCAAAAGTCTATTTGATCCCATATTGTGTATAATGTGCATGTATAAGGCTACCAACGGTGTTGGTAGAGGTTCCTAGTACTACATAAACAAGTGAGATGAGGATTCCTATGAGAGCCTAGGGAGTGTTGTAACGATATATATGTTGTTTAGCATAGGGCTCTTGAGAGTTGCCATAGTGGAGTGACTTAGAGGATTCTTGATGATTCTTGAGGAAATTATGGATAGGTGTGGAAGTTAGTATTGGGCTCGTACTACTGAAAGCATAGGACCGTACTCGAATCAAGGAAAACCACGGAGAGCCTAAGGAGCTCATGGTGTGAGAGTTCCCTCAAGTATGTTCTGATTGTTTATATGTTTGCCTTTCAGTATGGTAGTGAGCACTCGAGGAGGAGGTACTAGTTTAGGCTCTAGTGTTGAGCCGATTGACGAGAGGATACGTGAGTTCAATACATAAAAGATCACTCGTGGTATTCTAAATGTGACCCATGTGATGTTTGGTACAATCAAGGAGGGGATCATGGTGTCATTGGATGATCGATTAGGGGCCTTTCATTTAGAGATTTAAATATGTCAATTCAGGGCGTAGACTCACTCCTTTTGAGAGTTTAAGGCTTGCAAAGACCCAGAGTTCATCGAGAAGAAGGACCATATTGACAGCAGACAATGGAGTGCATACATGGAGAATGCTCAGCATACGGGTTTCTGCCCAAAAGGATCGAAGGTGGGGTTTTCATCTTGCCTTCTAAGGGACCGAACTAGCGATTGGTAGGAGGAGGTTGACCATCCCTTGGGAGCTGAGGTTGTGGGGGCCTTGACTTGGATCGATTTTGTGACGAAATTTAGGGCGTATTTTGCAGCTGCTATCGAGGTGCAATTGGCGAGGGATTTTCAGGACCTTCGCCAGACGACGGAGAATGTAGTGGAGATCACTGCCAAGTTCTGGGAGATAGGTTTACTGGTTCCACAATATGTTGCTGATGTGGAGATGAAGAAGATGAAGTATCATGACATTCTCAGGGATGATGTTCGAATGTTTCTGAGCATGTCGAGATGCAGGAACTTGGAGGATATGATTGCCAGAGCCTGGGAATAGGAGATTAAGTTAGAACTTTGGTCGAAGCGC
This sequence comes from Lactuca virosa, assembly GCF_052849685.1. Classification (NCBI taxonomy): domain Eukaryota; kingdom Viridiplantae; phylum Streptophyta; class Magnoliopsida; order Asterales; family Asteraceae; genus Lactuca; species Lactuca virosa. The sequence continues at coordinate 150,771,955 of NC_136433.1, forward strand.
AATACATAGCAGGTTCAGGAAGCGGTGGGCCTGGTGAAGAGAACCAAGACTTTTGATTCTTGTTCTAGGGGCTAGTAGGGTCGGGGCCGTTGAGGAAAGTACAATAAGTCGCACGATGAGGCTTATTGAGTAGGGGGTTCAGGTTATTTTAGATGTGTTCAAACATGACATTTTGTTAGGGATTGCCCTCGTAGAGTATTGATCCGTTTTTACTACAATCAGACGGGCCACAAGAAGGCTGATTACCCAAAATTATTAGGAGGATAAGTAGCAACACCCGCACAATCTACCTTAAGGATCACTGATGGCCGTTAGGGAAAGGTGGAGGCTCCTGTGGTGAGGAGCAGGGCATTCCGGTTAAAAGACGAGGAGGCCCGAGCAACACCATATATGGTTACTGGTATGTATCCATTCATACTTTTTACTGCTTTCCTTATTTAATTCTTATGTTTTATGTGCTCGCATTTAGGAATGTTTTAGTAAATGGGTTATCGGATCTCGTTCTTTTTGATTTTGGTGCTACCCGATTTTTCTTATCTCTTGCTCTTAGCAAGAAGTTTGGTGATACTTTGGGAGCTTTGAATTACTTGCTGGAAGTAGACATTGCAGACGACCGTACAGCGAGTGATCCGAGTATTCATCGGGGTTGCATTCTCGAGTTGTTCTGTGAGAAGTATCCAATAGATCTAGTTCTTATCCTTATGCGGGGGACTAAGATTATTTTGGGCATGTATTTGTTGAGCTAGAATGGAGTTATGATCGATTGTGAGCGTCATTTGGTGTGAGTTCGAACCGTAAGTGGGGGAGAGCTAATTATTGATGGTGACGACACTCAGAGAGTACCGGATTTTTGCTCAACTCTGAAGGTTAGGAGATATGTTTAGCAGGGATGTTATGGGTTTGTGGCATATGTTAAGGATTCATGGGGCATGGAGAGAAAACAGTGGGTGATGTCCATATCGTTCGAGATTTTCCAGATGTGTTTCCTAAAGATTTACCATGGGTGTCGACTGAGAAGCAGATAGAGTTCCGAGTCGATTTGGTTCCAGTTGTGGCTTTGATAGCTAAGGAACCGTATGGCTTAGAACAACTGGAGATGCAAGAGTTGTCTACGCGGTTGCAGGAGCTGTTAGACAAGGTAGTTAACATGCCGAGTAGTGGACCGTGAGTAGCATCGATCTTGTTTGTAAAAAAGAAGGATGGTTCGCACAGTATGTGTATTGACTGGAAGGAGCTGAACAAGTTGATAGTTAAGAACCGTTACCTACTTCTGAGGATTGATGATTTATTTGACCAGCTAGAGGGTGCATCTTCGTTCTCCAAGATTGATTTGATATCGGGTTATCATCAGATGAAGGTCGGGGATGAGGATGTACAGAAGACGACCTTTAGGACTCGTTATGGTCATTACGAGTTTGTGGTGATGCCATTCAGGCTCACCAACACACCAACATCATTCATGGATCTCATGAACTGAGTGTGTAGGACAATGTTGAACCGGTCTTTGATAGTGTTTATTGATGATATGTTGGTCTATTCTAAGACCAAGGAACAACATGAAGAGCACTTGTAGAAGGTAATGGAGACTTTGAGGAAGGATAAACTTTATGCTAAGTTATCTAAATGTGAGTTCTAGTTGCGTGAGGTGTAGTTCTTGGGGTACATTGTCAACCAGATGGGTATATTGGTCGATTCAGCCAAGATCGAGGTAGTGATGCAGTGGGAGGTTATAAGGTTACCATTTGAGGTTTACACTTTCCTTTAGTAGGTTATTATCAGAGGTTCATTCAAGATTTCTCTAAGATTGTTGTTCCGTTAACCCGATTGATGATGAAGAATGTTACTTTTAGGTGGGGCGTTGAGCAACATGCAACATTTGAAACCTTGAGGAAGAGATTGTGTGAGGCTCTGATTCTGACCCTTTCCAAGGGTATGGATGACTTTATGGTTTATTATGATGCATCGATTTTGGGTCTAGGTGCAGTGTTTATGCAAATGGGTCATGTGATTGCTTATCCATCGAGGCAATTGAAGCTTCATGAGGCGAATTACGCTACTTATAATTTGGAGCTAGGGGCTATGGTTTTTTCCCTCAATATTTGGCGACATTATTTGTATGGAGTCCACTGTATTATCTACACATACCACAAGAGCTTGATATATTTGATGGATCAATCGAACCTGAATATGAGACAATGCAAATGGTTAGACGTAGTGAAAGATTATGACTATGAGATTTTGTATCATCCTGGCAAGCCAAATGTTGTCGCCAATGCCTTGAGAAAGGTAGCGTAGACACCCATCAGAGGTCTATGTTTTTAGGATGGTTATCGTTTCACCATTGTTAGATTTGATTAAGAAATCACATGTATAGGGGTTAAAGAGGGAGAACAGGAAGGAAAAGAGAATCAGGGGCCAAATTCCGCTATTTGTCAAAGATAGTCATGGGTTATTGAATCAGTGCGACATGGTATGCGTTCCGGTTGCTGGAAGGGTTAGGTAGACATTGTTGGAAGAAACACACAAGTCTATGTTTTTAATCCATCCGGGAGAACGAAAATGTATAGAGATTTGAGAATGAGCTACTGGTGGCTCTACATGAATAGAGAGATAGAATGGTATGTTGAGAGGTGCTTGACTTTCCAGGAAGTCAAGGCCGAACATCAGAGACCCCACGGCAAGATGAAACTGTTACCCATTCTCATGTAGAAATGGGAGGAGATCACTATAGACTTTATCACGAAGTTGCCAAGGAAGGAATGTGGGGTTGATTTTTATATGGGTCATAGTTAATACATTAACCAAGAGTGCTCCTTTAATCTCTATTTCAGGGAGCATTTCTGCTGAGAAGTTGGCCGACATCTACATCATAGAGGTAGTTTCTTGTAACAGAGTTCCAATTTTAGATATTTTCGATCGTGATGTTCATTTCACCTCCAGGTTTTGGAAAACGTTTCATAAGAAGTTGTGTACTCAGCTGCATTTCAGCACAACACACCACCCCCAGACCAATGAACAGAGCGAGCAGACTATTCATACGATTGAGGATATGATCAGGGCATATGTGCTAGATTTTGGTGGGAGCTGGGATACTTATCTTCCTTTGGTTGAGATCTCCAACAATAATAGTTATCATTCCAGTATTGATTGACCTCCCTTCGAGATGCTTTATGGGAGGAAGTTTCGGACCCTGGTTTGTTGGGGCGAGATTAGGTATCGGGTTATAAGGACTACTAAGGTAGTACTCAAGACTACTGAGTTGATTTAGTAAGTGTGAGAGCGAATGCAGACCACACAGACTCTCCACAAGCGTTATGTTGATAAGCATCGTTCAGACCTCGAGTTCCAGGTCAGAGATTTTGTGCTGATGAAGGTGTCACCTCGGAAGGGTGTCATCCGGTTCAGGAAGAGGGGAAAGTTAGGCCCTAGATTCATTGGTCCTTTTAGGGTCATTTTCCCGAGAGGGCAAGGTTATGTACCCATTGGAATTACCTGCCCAACTTAGCTAGATTCACAACACCTTTCATGTTTCTCAGTTGTGGAAGTGTTTGGCTGATGAATTCGCAACAGTTCCCTTGGACGACATTCAGGTTGATGAAAGCCTGAATTATGTAAAAATACCAATTGTGATCCTCGATAGGAAGACGAAGTGGAGGTTTGTATCGATCGGATACACTTCAAGTATAATTAACAAAGAACAAACTAACTAAATAAAATAAAGAACATAAATAGTAAATAACACGAATTATTCACAAAGATGTATTTAACCAAGAAAGGGGTTGTTCTCACCAAGAGAACGAATGCCACAGAGACAGTCACCAAGACTTTAACATTAGGGTTTCACCCTAATGTTGAATATATATATATATATATATATATATATATATATATATATATACACTAAACTATACTAGTATATCCCTTCACTCAAGGGATTGTATCTAATCTATAATAAGAACTGATCTTTATCACCAAGATATCAGATCTGCTATGTATTGTGTATATATATATATATATATATATATATATATATATATATATATATATATATATATATATATATATATATATATATACTGGCTAATATACAAGGATTACATAAGATTACGCTGATACTGATAAGGTCTTGAGGCACTGGCGTTGATGCTGATGTTGGCGCTAGCGGTGGCAGTCAGCGTGTAAGTGATGGGTTTTGGTATACTATAACATCCTATGGTGCAGATACAACCCTAAATGCTTTGGATCTATGTTTTCTCTAATTATACATGCAATATTGTTTCCAAAGCATTAAGCCTACGATTAGCATATAAATGATATAAACAACATAAAATAGAGTTATGGAGTTACCTCTTTGTTGTAGCGTGTAGAATTTCTTGAGTTTGGCCTTTAAGAACTTAGTGCCCCAAGTGTTGCACCTCAAATGGAATCACACAACACCACCAACATATGGAGAACTTGAGAAGAGATTGTCTTGCACACACAAAAATCGGCTAGCCCTCTAGTGTAACGCCCGTAGATCTGGGCTAGTCAATTTAAAGACAATAAACGTCAAAAATGACTTTTTGATGGAAGATTATTTAGAAGGAGTAATATTAACCAAGTGGTAGTATATGTTACAAGGATTCCGTACATATAAAGAACGTTGGAATCCAAGTTATAACGAAGAAGTTATGGCGCGTCGAAGTTTTACGGCAAAACCGGCACGGCACCGGGAGATGTAAATAGTGAATTTACGATAGAGGAGTTTTTAGCCTTAGTAATCTAAACAAAAGTTGTAGTATACGTTAAACCGAGAACATACAAAAAAAGAACGCCCAAATCTGACTTCGTATGAGGAAGTTATGATTTTTCGAAGTTTCAGCTTAGGAGTGTATAGCCCGAAGTTCGAATATTAGATCGAGCGGTTTTTAGCCGACACAACCTAAACGAGAATCGAAGATATCGTTAATAGTAGCGTAACAATAAAAAGACAGACGAAAACGGATGTTGGATGAAGAAGTTATGGATTTTTAACGGACCAATCCTGTCCCGGCCTGTTAAAAATATAACTTTAAAAATAGATTCAAAATTAGCCGACGGAGTCTAAACGAAAGTTGTAGAGTACGGTCCCGCCTACGCGTGCATATAAATAACGTCGAAAATGGAGCTCGTATGCGAGAGTTATGAATTTTTGAAGTTAAGGCTCGAATTTGGTAAACCTGGTGCAAACTAGATGACGTGGTAGCATCTAGGCCGTCACTTGCTGATCACGGCTCGGCCTTCGGATTCGGACACCCGGCTCGCAAGCGCAGCGCGTACAATTAGAATGCAGCGCGTCCGAAGAACGCCTCGCGTCCGAAGGGAACGTTGCGCGTACTTCGTATCTTTCATGCGGTCCGAGAGATGGCCACGTCGCCCCAGCAGCCTTGTGACACACGTCTCTACGCCCCGCGTAGATCAACCGAACCCAGCGCGTTCAACGAGGGCTCGCAGCTATAAATAGAAGGGCGAGGCCATCCGATTTTCCACACCTTTCTCACTTCTCTCTCTCACTACTTTCTCTCTCTAACTTCCCTAACCCCCCCTAAATTCTAGGTAAACCCCCTAGCACCCGAAGGAAGCCCCGAGGCTCCCGAAGCCCCGAGAAAAGAGTCTTTCTGCTCTGAAACACTGCTCCAAGCGAAGCCCGGTTTTCGAGAAAACCCACTGTAAGTGAGCTACACCTACGCTATTTTTAATATAGCTTTTATTTAAATATAGTAACGTTATTAGGACCTTATAATAATTATTTGAGCTATTATTATGGGTTATATAAGCGTCGTTATAATATCTTTTTAACTACTCGCGGTACGGGGAATCTGGTTTAAAGGGCCGCATAGGGTTGTTGGATTTCAGAAGTGCTATATGCCAAAATGGTCATGTCCTCCGGTGTTTTATGTCTGGCCCCTGTCTGTACATAGTTGTTGGAAAATATTGTTTAAACGCTTATATAATAATTATAATGCTAAGACTAATAATTAGTCGCAATGAATATTAGACTAAAATCTAGTGGTAATGATACTAGGTTTCGTCGAAGGAAAATAAATTAAGCGAAGCACTGTCTGAGTTCGGAATCACCACCTTAACAGGTGAGTGCATAGTTACTTTTCTCTTACACATAGATATGAAGTATTTTATATAAATTATGTGCTATGTGTGGATATTGTCTGAATACTTGCTGTCTATGCTGAATGAAAGATTTTACACATGTTTTAAATGATTTAAACAGTATATGTATTTTATATCTACAAAATATGTTGGGTAAAACATGGGTAGATGAAATATGAATTGAATGTTGAGATAAGAGGTGATATAGACCATGAGATAAGGGTGAGAGGTGAACAATGAGAGAAGCCTTTTACCCAAGCGTGGCCCCGTCATCTAGAAGAGTATGGATGACAACCACAGACTATTGTAGACAGTCCAGTGGAACACCACGACGCGACAACCTTAAAACACGTTGTGGCGACATTATTTTTCGCGACCATAACGACTTCCAACTTTACACCACGTCATGGCGGTGCTTTCCTACGATGTGGTTGCGGTTCAACACATTTTTCAAGAATGGTTCTTTGATTCTATTCTGATACGACACATTTGCATTCACAAGAAGAATGTCCAGAAGTACTATTTCCATCCATTATACGAGAAGTCCAAGCTTTCCACACACTTTTAGAATTCGATCTCGCCACTACTACCCAATGGGAGTCTATTCCAATTCTCCCTCTTTATTTTTATGTTCTTTTATTGTTTTAGCATGTAATGACGACGTTGCATCATTTAAGTGTGAGGTAGGGGAATGAATCTAGGAAAACAAGCATTCTGAAAATATATATGAAAAAAAGTGACTAGGATTTAAAAATTATTAGAAAGATTTTAAACAATAATCTAAAATTGAATCTAGTTAGAAAAAACTTTTTGTTATGTTGAGATCTAGGTTGCTAGCATTGTGATGGGACGATCGAATGAGAGTTTCAATGTTTATTTGAGCCAATATATGTTATAGTGTATTTGTGGCTTCCCTATCCTAGTGAAATCATGGAACAAAAACACGACATTGCTTAGTTTGAGGGCCGCAATATGTTTAGCATCGTGTACCATAAATGTATCCATGAGAGCTTATGTAGTCATTGCACCTTAGACTAATTCCTCTAACCAATAAGGGTTGAAATTAAGTTCCCTTGCTTAAGAATATGTTTTTTTTAGGTTTTTTAGTTTTTGATTGAAGAAAAAAATGAGAAAAAAATAGGAAAAAGAAAAAAAGTTGCAAAAGTTTGAGAGAATAAGAGTCTACAAAGCTATGAAGATCAAGAAATACATGAAGAAAAGCTCCAAATTATCAAAAAATTTGCCAAGTTATTTATTGTATTTTTATTTTCTAGGTTATTTTTCCATATGTATGCTTGGGGGTTTAACCGTTTAACCAAAAATACCTTGAGGTTAAGAAAGTTTTTTGGGGATGGATTCTGAAGGATGTATAAAGTGAGCGTTATTCAAAAGAAGTGTGCAAGTGTTTATGAAGATTGTGAGTATTTAGAATTAGGGAGGTTCTTAGGAAAATTTAGACAAAAATACATGCATTGCGGTCTTGGAGTAATGGAGATGCTTAAAATGGATTGTCTTGTGCAATGTTGGTAGTTAAAGTCTTGATATAATGATAATAAAATCAGTTTTGTTTGAGGGCAAGCAAAGGACAAGTGTGGGGTATTTTGATATGTGCATAATTAACTACATATTTCTAATATTTTTAGCTACAATTATGCTATATATGGAACAAATGATACTTAATATGCTTTAATTATGTTTTGTAGCTGCGAAGATTTGTGCGGGACAAAAATGAAGCATACGAGGAGCTGGAAGCAGGAAACGGGAGAAAAAACAAAAGAATAAAAAAAGGTCTGAAGACCACATCGTGGCGCCTTAACCGCAACGTGGTGATTGGAAGAATCGCGACCCTGGTGTTAACGTGGGAATTACGGGATTTACTCGAAGATCACGTTATGGTGGCGGTCAACCACGACGTGGTGGTCAGATTTCCATAAATATAAAATCCTGGTTGTTAGGTCGAATTTCAGGGAGATGCATTTGGTTCTCTGAGGTTAATTACGAATAATAAACCCTTGGAAACCCAGAGGAAGTCGAAATTCAAGCAAAGCTCAAGGATTAAAGAAGATTTAGAACATATTCAACATTGATCTAGTTGGTTTGCTTATTGAACTTATGTCTAACTCATTTTACTTAGATCTAATGTGTTTTTTGCTATAATGAGAGGCTAATCACCTTTTACTTCTATTTGGTGAAGATGAGCTTTATACTTATGTGTTGATTTCGATATTGGATGATTATTATTGATTTTACTTGTGTTTAATTTGAATAAACCCTAGTATGTTTTGGTTCTAGTTTATATTGCTTAGAAATCAGATTTTGTGTGTTAATTGATCATATTAATTTCATGAATCTATCTCCTAATTGTTTATGAACATTAGATAATTGGAGCTAGGATTAATCATATCTTAGTTTAAGTAATTAAATCTAGTAACTTCAACTGTGTTAGAGTGCATAATTAGTGCTTGCTTGCTTGAATTGATCATAGGAGAGTAGCTCATATCATTCATAGTCCAATTGTTTTATTATACATTTGGTGTTTAACTTGTGCATGATCATTGCTTTTGTCATTCATAAATTGATAGGCCTAGATATTTGATCATAATAGCTAGAAAATTGGAAATCAATATAATATATCCATAAGAAATCAACCATAGGAGAAAGTGAAATTGGATCTAGCCAGAAGTATTCTTTTAATTCTTGAAGTTTAGTTGTTTTTGTTGCTTGCTTGTTTGCTAGTTGTTAGTAAGTTAATCTTATCTTGAAAAATCAGTAAAAACCCCCAATCATAGTTTGTTTAATAGTTTAATTATAAGTAGTTAATTTAATTAATGGAATTTCGTTCCCTATGATCAACACCCGACTTACCCAAGCTATTCTATAATCTGACTAGGTTCACTACCTATAATTGAATAACTAGCTAAGTAGTTGGCTTTATAAATTTAAAGCTAGATAGGTATACTGTATGCACATCAGGCTGAAATATCGCCAATGGTAGAAGAGCTTCCAGCTTCAGCATCATTGGCTCCCCCTGAGAAGGAAGCCTTCCTATTTCTATGATTGAGTTGTTCATCCTCAGATTCTATGTCGGTGTGGGTTCCTTGAGGACCCCCCTCAAAATATGAATCAGGGTAAAAACACTTATAGGAACATCAACTTGCGCCATAAACCCCAAGTCGAGAAACCCTTCATTGTTTTTGCATCAGCGTCTGGTATGTTGCTCTCTTGTTCAGTACAACGATTGCCTTTTGATTATCATCTCTTCCTGATTCGGATATTCAAGGAAGAGATAAAATTATTGTAGTCACCATTTGCTGATCCTTGCTCCCTTGATAATTCTCCCCTTTTTGGTATCGTCAGTTTGGGGAGGGGAGCCACGAGGTGGTTAAGGACTATGAGGAGGGGGATGAGATGGTGGAGGAGGAGGTGGAGGTGGATTTGATGATAAGGGTGGAGGAAGAGGATTATCAACTGGAGAATTTGGTGGAGCTTATCAGTAACCATACTATCATAATCATCATTGCCCATGGTCATAATGTGTTTCATATCAGCCACATCCTTTTCCACTCTAGTTTATCTCTCTCCCAGAGATTGAGTTAACTGCACCACTAGAGAAATTTGAGAGAGCACAGTAGTCTAAAAGTTGGAGCTTGATTCCCCTGATAAAAAGAAGTAGTTCGGAAGAGGTGTTGGCATAGGAGGAATAGTTACAGCTTGAGGAGAAGGAGACGCTGATCTTAGAGAAATCACATCTTGGATCAGTGGATCAGTAGTTTCCACTTGAAGTGGGGTTGATCCACGCTGTACAATATCATCTGTAGAGGGAGTGGATGAAGAAGTAGATGAGAAATGAATGTGCTCGTTCAATATTGGAGGAGAATCCATTCCTTGAACAGAGGCTTCTCTCTTATCAGTGGCAAATTCATCTTCTTAATCTTCAGCGTCTTCTTCATCATCCGCTTCTTCTTCATCATTAGCGTCTTCTTCATCATCAGCACCTTCCTGGTTATATTTGTAACCCCCCAAATTCCAACCCAAAATTTTCAATCAAAACTTTAAGTTTTTATTCAAATCACAACTAAAATATCTTAAAACATTTATCAGAGTATCATTTAAAAGTTATCATGTACACAAGTCCCCATTGATGTGATGCAATCAAGTCGTGCCCCTCATTTATTATAAAAATACCTGAAACATTTAAACCACAAATTGTAAGCACAAAACTTAGTGAGTTCCCCAAAATGTCACACACATCACATCACAAATAAACAACTACGGGTTATCAGCAACCCTGGGACTATCAGCAGTCCCAACGGGCTAACAGCACGCTCGGTGGGTTATCAGCAATCCTGGACACTATCAGCAGCCTTATTCAAATATAAACAGCATAACACAATAATAATAACTAGACCCAGCTGGTCATCATAGATACAACTATTCTACTACTCAGGCTCATACAAACATGCAAGAGTCACAAAGACAACTAGCATCCTACATACATAATTTAGTGAGTTGGCATTGGTGTTTCCAACCCCAGATCTGGACTCTAAAAGGTGTCCTAATCCATAAAGTCTTTGACTTTAAGCCTTCAAATGGCTAAAGAGGGCTCAATCCTCAAAAGCATAACTTTCACAACATTTAAGGTCACTTAACTCATGCATGGGACAAAGGAAACGATCAAGCAACCATTTTTATGAACCAAAGCACCCTAAAACACCTAAAAGGACAGATAATAAGCTATGGAGTGCTTCAACTCACAAAGATCCAAAATCTGGTACAAAATATCTCAAAAATGACGATCAAATGAGATCTAGAAGGAATATCAGTGAGGCATGGGCTTTATACCTTCAAAGGATGCACAAAGTAAAGGAGTTTTTAGATCCACAAGCTTGCATGCAACACGAACTACTTCAATGACCTTCTTCCTCAACAAGAATGCACAAAATTAACACAAAGGCTCCAAGATCTTCAATCTCAAGGCTAGGGTTCGATATTAGAGCTTAAAGGGAGTGGAGGCTGATTATAGGAGGTCCAAGGGTGTGATAATGTGTTTTAACAGGGGTGAAACCCTAAAAAAATAGGGTTTGACATCTGCTCGCGTACGCCCGACGTACTCTCTAGTACGCCCAAGGTACGTTGCCTCCATCCCGACTCACTTAACGGCTTACGCCCAGTGTACACACTACGTACGCCTAGTGTATGCGGCTTAGCCCAAAATCCTCAAAACTCAACCGGTCATAACTTCTTCGTTTCAACGATCTTTATATCCTTGGAAAGGTATTGAGGAGATCTACAACCCTATCTAATTAATTTTTCCTTAAAACACATCGAACTAGAATCCACAATTCGTAAAAAAAGTATGAAACACTACTTTCCCATTTTACCCTTTGACTCTAAAGCATAAACCAAACTCTTCAATCACACAATGTACATTACCCACATCCAAATGGGTGTAAACCTCTCGTTACCAAAGCCCGAAGGTTGACGGCTGTGTGGTCCTCATTCAGCTAGAAGTAGGAAAGAAATCCTGACACGATCGATTATGATACTTGATTTTCGGGTCACGGCCCCGAATTATGAAACGAACCGAAACAGGGTGTTACAACTCTGCCCCACTTCAATTAGATTTCGTCCTTGAAATCATTCCTTACTATCTCTTCTGCCGAACCAAACGATCATGACTGAACTCCCTGAATTATGAAGATGACTGGGAAAGTCACCTCACTCCGATAACCATCCACCCTTACTACTTTCGAACCCAAAATAGCGGAAATCACAAGCCCTAACGGAAAATGAACCTCAACTTAAGCCCACGAGTGTCCAACCGCTATGCCAGAAACTGAACCCTACTTGATGTCTGACTCCCAGGAAGGAAAAACCACTCCAAACCATTCTGATAATGACTCAACTTTATATCCCAAACCGCAGAAACCTATCTGTCCTGAACAAATTTATGGATACCCGAAACATATACGCCCCGATCACTTACTGGTACCGAAAAATCCTCATCGAAAACAAAGTGAGCTCCTGACTCAAAAAGTAAACATGTACAGGTGGTCGTGGTCTATCCGCCAACACGACTCCATCAGTCATTCACTCCCAATGAAGGACAACTCAACCAACCAATGCTCCAACGATCACCAAGTCTGCTTAACCCCAGTGATGGCTACAAATCGAACCGAGTACTCACATCACATTTGGCCCCAACCCATCCTATGGTTTCCTAAGTATTATAAATGTTGAGGCCCACTCACAAACCTTCACCCAACCCCGATATGATATAAATTATCCTAGAGAATACCATGAGCCAAGTCATAGACTTCCATCCCTGTTGCCACCGCCTACCAACCTAGTGAATGCTACGTCTGCTTCACAGTCTTCTAACACTTCAACAACCGTATCTTATCCTAGTGAATACGGCTGCTCCACAGTCTTACATCACTTCCACAACCACACAATAACCTGGTGAGTGCTACAGCTGCCCTGCAGTCTTACATCACAGCCACAACCATACACTAACTTTGTGAATGCTACGGCTGCTTTGTAGTCTTACATCACTTCCACAACCACACACTAACCTAGTGAATGCTACGGCTGCTCCACAGTCTTACATCTCATCCACAACCACACACTAACCAAAAACACTACGAGTCAAAACACTGCCTACTGGACTCTATCAGGTTCGGTTCGTGCTTCAGACCCTAAAGCCTTCATCATACAAGAACAGGCAAAGAGGTCCTAACACAACCCTCGACCTGAACCTAGCCATGACTCCATATCATTTTCTTCGATGCTCATCACTGACCAAAGAACACTATTCCTTGCTTAACCCCAACCTTCTCGCATCCAGAACTGGCTCTTTAGTTGACTTAGGATGATACCATGCTGACCGACCTTCCTATTTAATCCTTATTCCAACAATATCTTATCCGCACCACTCGATTAGCCGTTCAAGGCCCCGCTGGCGAACGGTAGTCTTCTCCACACTCACAATCCTAACCTATCATGGATTCTTCCCAACCTCAAGGAACTCTTGTTCTCCCTCCAGGTATATTGATCCAAAACAATAATCATGGGCACAAGTTCTGAAGTGGCTCACACCTGAAACTATCTACGGCAGCCCCAAGTGACCATCCCTCACTTGGATTCATCTACATTCTTGATAAACTCGCGATCATTGAATTACCAAACCATCCCACGCTCTCCCTATCCAACCACTACCATACTGAGCTTGTAAACTCAGATCCCATGACCAAACACTATCGGGTGCTCACACCCCAAACTAGATGAAGCATTGTACTACTCTCGACAAAGATTGTCGTATCCAAAGTACCTTCCCTTGATACAATTCCACATCCTTCTACAATACCAAATGATGACAAGGAACCCAAAAGACCCACAATTGGAACAGATAGATAATCACTTCAATGTTCTTCCTACTACCAAAACAAACCTGAGTCTGCTAAAGACCATAATTCCACAATCCAGCAATTCAGGGAAACGTACCCAGAAGCCATGATATACCATAACAGAACACGATGATTAGTTTTCACGATCATTGAGCTCCAATTATACAACTCAAAACCTTTGAAGCATCACCACCTATTGATGATGAACGAGAACAACCAACGATCAAGAATGCACTGACAACAACCCGATAGTCCGAAGTTTTCCACTGTACTAAACTCATGCAAGACTAGACATACCAAATTCTTAAATTGACTGACATACCAATGATAGCAATAATCTTTACCCTAAGCTGACAAATTCTTTAGCAACCGACACTTCAACCGAGCAACTTAACCACCTCTTGACCAGTTCATCGGCATCCCCGAAAGGAAGCACTGGCTACAACGACCTATTTGACCAATAGCTTCCTTCCATGAAGATAACGCATTTATTCCCGAGCACATACAAAAAAGGTTAACTTGTTTACACCCCGTCTTGACCACATCTTTAACCAAAGCCTCGCATATAACCCATTCTTCTGAAACCGCAAACTCAATCAGATTGATGATCTTTCTAGCAGCATGCCTAGTTCTCCCCCACTTGGGTTTGAACAATCACCAACCGACGTTGCAGAGAAACCAACTCAGCCAGTTTCATACCATCACTGACTCTTGGAATGTATAACACAACACAAGATAATCTCCTAGATAAAGACTGTAACGCTCGTGTTTCTAGGCTAGGCATTAATATTGATGTGATAGTCTAGGTTAACCTTTGTAACTCATTTTGAAGAAATGAAAAGGAATTATGTGAATATTATGTGAATTATGTGTTTTATGCTTAATTACTAGGATTTAAGTAATTAAGAATAAAAATGAGCGTCAAAAATAAATATTAGATAAAGCCGGATATCTATTAATACATGATGTGACTAGATTACATTTTGATGTTTGGTAGGATCAAGCAAAGGGAAGGAAGCTTAAAAGAAGAGTATGTTGAATCTGATCGCGAAGATGGATTTCAATCGCATGGTTCGAAGATCGGATTTTTGAGCTGCTGTTTAGGAGTTATGTAAAATTGCTAGGAAATATGTAATAGCATAGTTTTCATTTAAAGATGCATTGTAAGGAAAAAGTTTTTTTTTCGCATTTCATAAATAAATACAATTTTGTTTTATTTTATTATATCTCCTAACAATGGCATTTATGAAAAATTGATGTTTGTATGTTTCTAGCAATAATGGAAATATGAATTTGATTCTTTCATTTGTGTTAGTGTCTAAATTTACCAAATATGGAAAGATTCTCATCACCCAAGTTTCAATTGGATAGAAACTTGGAATCATGCGAGTTGTATTGTATGATGAATGAGAATTTTCATCTTTGGAAAATGAAGACTAATTCCTTGTTCACATGTATATGTGAGTCAAGTGAAGGACTAAGGGATCGAGTACACATTCTTGTGCACTAGTCAAGTCCAGCATAAAGATCGATAAAACTATTCGTCATGATTTACTAAAGTTTAGTAAATATGGTTATACTTACAAGTTTAATAATAATTCTAAAACATTGGAAAAGTTTCGATGTACGGCAGAACGAATGAGAAGAATCAAATTAGGCAGAAAGATAAAAGTTTCTCAAATCTGAAAAGATGGGAGAGTAATTTAGTATCATGTTTTGTGATCATCCTAATGATTAAGAAACCATATCACAATTGGTCCCCTAAGGACATCTTAGTGCATTCCTTTGGTGTGACAACCCGAAATTTCTATTTTGTACAACCATTCACTTCAATAGGAGTCAAAACTGTTTCTGCTAATTTTCAAGCTTTTTGGAATAAGTTTGAGTATTTTAAGATTAGTACTTCAGGAGATAACAGGAGAGAGGATGCCCTAGGGTTTATTGTGCAACAATAATGTCCCAAAACTCCAAGAGTTTGGAGTTTACGGCCTAAACAAAGGTGTTTACGGCCGTAAACCCTAAAAGAGGGTATAAATATGACACTTAGTCATTATTTATCACTTTTCACAATTTCAAGATCCAAAACTCAATTCTCTCTCAAGTATCATCCAACATTTCTTCAAAATCTTCAACTTGTAAGTGTTTCTTACCCTAATAAGTTGATATATACCTTAATCTAGTGATCTAACATGATTCCATCCGTGAAATCATTCCAAAAGTGTAGATCTTCAAGTTTCACCAAGAACACCAAGAACACACACTAGTGTTCTTGGACTTTTAGCACCTTTTCAAGCTTCTGCCTAGTAAGTACTTCTATCCTAGAGTATTATAGAGCTTGTTACACTTCTAAACATCAAGAAAACACCCAAGAAACCAAGGATCAAAGGTGTTTACGGTCCAAGATGTTCTTGGACCGTAAACCCCAAAAAGGGTGCCAAAGTGTGCCCTAGTCCCTTCTAAGCCTTAGAAACTAGCCTAGATCCATTCCTTGATGTGCTTAGTACTTGAAAACATCAAAAGACCATAAAACCATTTGGGTTTACGGCCGTAAACCCAAAGGGAAATGGTCCAAGGACCGTAAACTCCAAAAAGGAGTGAAATGGTGCCCTAATATCTTCCTAAGGCTTAAACACGCAGTAGGAATGCTTCTTGTGATCTTTAAGGCTTCAAAACACAAGATGGTCAAAGAAACATGAGTTTACGGCCGTAAACTCATGGGTTTACGACCGTAAACTCAATGAGTTATGGTCACAAAACCGTAAACTCCAATAAAGGGTTCCCTTGAACCCTAAACTCAATAGCAATGCCCTACAACACTTAGATGCAATCCTTAGGACTTATAGCACTTAAATAAGGTGTTTTACATGTCCTAGGATGTCTTAACTTTGTTAATTAGTTGTTTAAAGACTAATTGGATACATATATGTGATATTATATGTTAACTAGGATCATCGTGTGTGTACAAGTCCTCACTTGACACCTAGCATCCTATACATTCCGTTCATCCAAACCACTCACTACAGGTGAGTTCATACCCCTTAATTAACCTTTTAAATGTTTTTAAATGCTTTTATGGGGGGATACAAGTTGAACTATTATAGTTATTATATTAATCACATGTGATTAATAACTACCAAACAAGTGGATTTCTTACTTTTCAAACTGTGTTATCAAACTGTTTTACAAACTCTTTTACATATCAAATACTTTTATTAAACTCTTTTAACTTATATTCTGTGTATCTATATGGATATAATTATATAAGTAGGATTGAAAGGACTTAGGACTGATAGCTCACCTTACTTCCTGTTTCTTGTTTGGTTGTGGACTTAGGGTATTCGGGTTATTTGTCCGAAGGTCGTTTGAATCCTAGTTATATATCATGTATATGTGTATAGATATAAAAGGTTACTTCTTTCATTTAGTTCAATGCCTTTGGGTAACAAAGGTATACAAACATGTTCATATACACAAACAACATTACTAGTAAACTATAATATGTATAGTTTAGGAAGATACTATTACTAGAACAATGAAACATACAATGAGTCAGTTCATTCATGAGAAACAAACATAATACATAGTGATGAGAAACAAACATAATACATAGTGATGAGAAACAAACATGATACATAGTGATGAGAAACAAACATAATACATAGTGATGAGAAACAAACATAATACATAGTGATGAGAAACAAACATAATACACAGTGATGAGAAACAAAACATACAAGCTAGACAGAGAAAGAACACACAATACAGCTAGCACATACATATACATATACATATACATTACTTACAGTTATGTGAGCCACTTAACGGGGGCATGGAACTACCTGTCATGACCCGTTTTGTATCCAGAATCTCCTTAAGTGGAGAGCGTATGAGTTTGTGTATAGATCTATACTGGATTGACTATCCTACACCTTGTTGCTCGCTACAGTGGGACTTGCAAGTCTACGGGTGCCAAACTTCATTTCTTACGACGTCTTACATCGTCGTTTTTCTATAGAGTCGGTAGCAGGATACAGGCCGATCACATGGTACTTTAAATAACAATTGGTTTAAAGTAGTTAGTACGGCAGTAGTTACTTAATACAACACTACAGTACTATATCATTTCCCCTTTACATTTACTTTGTGATATTCACACAATAAACAATAATGTAAAAACTATAATTTTGGTTAATGATAGTCAGATTTGGGAAAATACACACTCTTACAAGAGACACACACACAGATACTAGATGCCTTGGTAGAAGGCTACTTTTAGTAAGAAACATAGGGTTTTCTAGGAGAGTTCAAACAATTACAAACTTTTACAAAACTTATACATTACAGACTTACAAACACTTTCATACAAATACAGACACTAATATACTTATGAACTCACCAGCTTTAAAGCTGATAAACTCTTTCAAAATAACTTGTATTCTCAGGTCACCAGTAGACAGGTACCGGTGCCAGGTTTTGAGAAGATGGAGCTCGTTCAAGACTCATCTTTTATTTTTGATGTATATTTTTTTGGTGTCTATATAACTTGACAGAACACACTTGTATGAAATTATATTATTAATGCAATCGATGATGTTGTTGCTTGTTTACTACTTTGCATTCTTGTGATACTGAACATGACGTCCTCCACCCCTGAACGTTTCCGCCGTTCCGGTTTTGGGGTGTGACATCTGGCTAAGAAGAGGAATCATGAATTGTTGGAATGGTTAAATCAAGAAGATGAGACATACTTCGTTCCAAAACAATTCTTAGAGTCATACTCCAAGATTGTAACTTGAGTGACACATCTTAAAGAATGTTTATAACACTTGTCAAATGTAAGAGTAAAATGTTTTCTACTCTTGTATATTTGAAATTTGTAAGCTATGATGTTTTGGATAGAACAAAGACCAACTAAGGCCAATTGTGTGAAGTGTTTTTCTTGATAAGAATCCACACTATCTGTTGAATATTTGTTTGTCAAGGAATGGTTCTTGGCAATAGAGTCTTATATGTCAAGAGGACAGTGGGAGTCTAAAAGATCCTAAAAGAGTTTCAAGAACTGGTCAAGAATAAAACATGTAGTTTATCACTAGCGCATGACTTGAGGTTTGTAACCTATCGTGTTGACATATTCCTATTTTTGTGCCCATTCCAGTTAAAGTTGACTATACATCTGAGTTCCACAAGTTCTCAGTTGTTTGCATAACTACTTGGAAGCGATGGAAGACCCTTGTGCTGCCAGGAGGCAAGAAGTTAAGATTGCACAAGTTTAGTCCATATGAGTTTGTATTTGTCAATAACCTTCTCTTGTGATTATGGTTATGACAAATTTACATGGATAGGAACACATACACCATAGAAATCTAAGTGTCATAAGGTTTCTCTTCGATTCATGAAAATGATGGTGAGGAAACGCTTTCACTGAGTAGATTTTAAGTAGATAGCAATTGTGATATTTGCATTCTCAAAGTCGTTAGTGGAGTGTGTGTGGTTAACCGGCACACTAACATGGACTTGTGAGAAATGGCAAAGGTCTAAACAATTGAGACTAGGATTATGGCATCCCTTTTCATAGTTCTAAAAATTGTTTAGACACACATGTAAGCTATCTAAGGAAAGGTGTATGATTTTGATAAAGTTTTATCAAAGCATCTCGTATCAGAAATCCGAACGTTGGTAAGAAAGTCAATAAAGTATTGATTTCTAGAAGTCCAGCTGATTTCTGAGTACATGTCAAAACTAGTGGGAGCATAAGTGTTATGCTAATAATTATCATGTTATTGGGAGCATGATAATTATGATAAGTATTGCAAGTTAGCAATGTTAATTATAGAAAACAAAAGTTTCAATTGGGAAAAGTTGTTTTGCTATAATTAAGGGAGAGGAAATTATACTTCATTTCAATTGTAAAAGCTTAGATTGAGATTTTAACAATCTTTAGTCAAGGATATATATATATATATATATATATATATATATATATATATATATATATATATATATATATATATATATATATATATATATGAATTTTATGTTGGAATGGTTCAACATAAGGAAATTCTATATATATTGCATTCTCAAATTTGATTATGATTACGGCATCCCTCTTCATAGTCGAATTATGAAAACATGGAAAATAAAAAATATTGTAGCAAAGACTGATCTAGGATCATGTCTTTATGTGAGACATCATGAATCGTGTCCCATATGCTTCATATATAGGATCGATTACATGTGCTATAATATTTATCCTTTCTAAATTTTCCAAATTCCTAGGGCATTAAGAGGGGAAAGGTCTGGAATTGGATATGACTAAAATTGATTAAGCAATTGTCGAGGATAATCTAAGGTGTACCAAAGATTGGTTGCTCAGGGACAGTTGGAAGTATGGTGTAAATTTTTGGAAAGGACCACATTGACATATTCTAAAAAGAGGTAGCTCTTGTTTAGAAGTATTAGTCAAAATGAGAATATGGAAATGTTTCCATAGGTGGAAGTTATTCTTTAAATCTGTGTAAGATTATAAAAATAACTTAATGCAAGAAGGATGTTCAAAGGAATGTTTTTTTGAATTTGAGACTTCGCTTCCATGGAATTGATCTCCATTGGAGTACGTTGTAATGTCTGTTGACAAGTCTTTGTGACTTTGTGCATAGTCATTACAAGAGGATCAATGCATATGAGTTTAGAATCTAACAGATTTCGGTAAATGGCAGGAATTTGGAATTCTTACACCTACGATAAGGATTTGGGATTGTGAAATGAGAATCATTGGAATTATGTTCAATTGATCTATTCCACAAAGTAAGGATCATAGACAAACATAGTGTGCATACTAGGTGTATGGCATAACTATTGTTTGGACAAACATAGTGTGCATGCTTGGAGCATGGCATGACTATTGTTTCAGATTCAAGTATAAAGTCGATTATTTGAAACATTATGCAATGAATAATGTGTAATCAATATGGTGATAAATAAAAGGTGGTTTATTTATATTCATAAGTTCTGAGACCATATTAGATTCGATTATTCTTGTGTTTCACTTTTCATGTTTTGACTTCCCGAATAACTACGTTATTCAAACTATCCATAGTCGATCATACTTTGGAAGTAGGTATTGAGGCAAGACTGTCATGAAGGGTCTGTAGTTTTTCTGGGACAAAGTGGTTGCAGTGTTTATGAGTGCTCCTGGAATGAGATTCGAGTATTGGATTCAACCCATGTCCATTTGAATCACTTCATGGATTTTATCACGAGTGAATCATCATACGATAATATCTTATATTCTTTAAACGGAGACGTGTGAGTTGTAGTTGCTCGTCAGTTGCACATTGACATATGAAAACGCAACTAGTAACTTGGTTGTTAAAAAACATATCGTTGTGTGTAATTTGGTGAGTAACTACAAGCAAACACTTGGGTCAAAGTTTATCCATTACTTTTACCCTTGGAGGGATAAAATCGATATATGTGGGCCCCTCAATGATTTAGTGATGAGACTCCTAAGTGCTTGGCCAAGCCTGGACTGATTTGATTTGTTCAATTAGTTAGTTGTCATAAATCAGAAATCGGGAAACAACAAATGGACAGAGAGAATGATTATAATCCATG
The DNA here is from genome assembly GCF_052849685.1 of Lactuca virosa. Taxonomy (NCBI): domain Eukaryota; kingdom Viridiplantae; phylum Streptophyta; class Magnoliopsida; order Asterales; family Asteraceae; genus Lactuca; species Lactuca virosa. Next base: position 150,793,104 of record NC_136433.1, read on the forward strand.
TCTCAGTCCATATGATATCTAGAATGGAGGAATATATGATCCCTTATCTAATGGACACGTCATTTGACTAGGTCAGAGTTCGGCAGTGGCTTTAAGAGCTATGATTGCTAGTCGGGATCTTGGAGTCATACTTGAATAATAGTTTTAGACTTATCCAAGTGGGAGACTGTTGGATTAGATGTCTAAGTCCATAACTATTATTAGTATGTATTCGACCCGAGAGTAGCATGGTCCATTTGGGTTGCATGGCATCGGAACATATGGATAGACAAAATGAGAAAAAGGATACTTATGATTTATATTAATATATTATAAGTTCAAATATATTAATATGAAATCATATTATTTAATTAGTATTGATCAAGAATTAATTTAGAATTAATTTAGTGATTAAAAGGAACTAATTAAGTATGGACTCTTATATATAGGATGGGCCAAGTTCATTTAGGTTGGGCTAAGCTTGCATGGATAGTCCATGGAGTTTTTAACCCATGGATCCTATGGAAATGAAAGGTCATAGGTATTAGGGTTTACATGAATGTAACCCTAATCCTCCACACTATATAAAGAGGTCTATGGTTCATGAAATGGCACTGGTGTATAGTACACAAGAGGACAAATCTGATTTCATAAGAGTGAACCTAAGTATTCTTCTTCTCAAGTTATTCCAAGGGTTTTTGGTGTTGTGTGAACCATTTGAGGTGCAACACTTGGGGCACTAAGCTCTTAAAGGTTCAAGACTCCAAGCTCCATCAAAAGGTATGTCATCCTACTAGATTCTTATATTGTATACACTTCATATTGTGCTAGTTAGGATGAAACCTTGGAATATTGAATAATGCATGTATAATAGAGAAAACATAGATCCAAGGTTTATCGGGTTGCATGTATACCATAGGAGTGTTAGAATGCTCAAAACCCATCAGAAACATCCCAAAGTATAGACCAAAAATTTTCTTTTTAAATCAATAATAAAAACCATCGATAATATCCATCACATAAAAGTCATAGTCATGTATCTCAAAAACAACATCAAATCTGTCAATGTATCAAAATCATATATCATAAATGAGAGTGAATCCTCCCAGGCTAAAAACAGTGGTGTGTGACATGCTGTCATCCCGAGCTCTTCCCATTACTAGCGGAAGTACCTGAAACCAAAACTGATAACTGTAAGCACGAAGCTTAGTGAGTCTCCCCAACTACCACATACCATACACATAACACATATACATATCTTGGGCCCCGCCCCTGTTACGTCGAGTCATGCTCGGCATCGGCTTTCCCGGCATCGAACCCTATTCAGCATCGGGCCCCGCCCGGCATCGAGCAATTCTCGGAATACATAAGAGCATAAACAACAATACACATAAACCTAATCACAGAACATTAACACTTAAATGTTCCTCGGGCCCCACCCGGCATCGGACCGTAATCCGGTAACATACTAGCATTCCTCGGAACCGCCCCGGCATCAAACCGAAGTCCAGAAACATACAATACAAACACATTCAACAATCATAAAGACATCAAGCATACAAGCATTCCTCGGGACTGCCCCGGCATCGGATCGAAATTCGGAAAAGCATATAAACCTACATCGGGCCCCTCCCGGCATCAGACCATAATCCGGAACTACTACTAACTAAATGGGCCGACCTTGATGCCTTAGACCCGTTCCTACTGGAAGAAACTCACCTCGAATGCTAGCTGTGAAATCTCTCGTGGGAATCTCTGACGTCTGCTCCAACGACTCCCCGGCTATCAATTTCACAATAACACTTAATCAAAATCTGATAATCCTTCTTAGGGTAAAATGACCATTTTACCCCAGGTCAAAGTCAACATCCTGGTCAAAGTCAAAGTCAAGGTCAACTCCTAGTCAACCCAACTCGTCGAGTTATCTCCTAACTCGACGAGTTCCTATACAACTCAAACTTACGGTCAACCGTGTCAACTCGTCGAGTCCCTTCCCGGACTCGTCGAGTTCTAACTGTCATAAAATCGGGACAACTAGGCTTCAACTCGTTGAGTCCCTTACTGGACTCGCCGAGTTCCCCTGTCTGTTTGGGCTATCTTAATGGATTAAGCCCCTACACTTCAGATCCAATCTTAATACTTCACATAATCCCTGAAAATGTCCTTTTAAGGGTAAAGTTTCTGACTTTGCCCCTTAATACCCCTTCTTAAAGGGCTTAGCTCAAACCCTAATTCCTTGGGACCTAGAACTTGGTCCTTAAGCCATCCATTCACCAAACTAAGGCTTATAATGTTGGGTCGAAATTTATGGTTTATACTTTGCTTTTCTAGGCAATTGTATTTTTCGGTAATGTTTTAAGAGTTTACGGCTGTGTTTACGGCCGTGAATAGGTTTACGGCCGTGAACCTGTTCACGGCCCATGTCTCATATATATATGGTGAGGAGTGCATGTGGGTGCATGGTAGAGAGGAGCTTAAGTGTGTGTATTCTAAGGTGTGAGAGAAGATAGAGAGAAAAGCTAGTGTGTGAACTATGTGTATGGAGCATCATTATATTCATTGAATACATCATAGATTCAAGTTATTCTTCTTCTCCTTCTTCTTCTTTTGATCTGGCATCATCCGTTTGATTGGGATTTCGCACCATCAAACGGATCTGATTGATACACAAGCAGATTGGGGAATTACAAGTGGTATCAGAGCTTGGATCGTATCAATCATTTTTGTCAGATCTGGAGCTTATTTGATCTAATCTTTGAAGGATTCCTGCGTTTTTGGATAGATCTTGGAAAAATAAGGGGGGTTTGTTCTTCGTGTTTTTCATAAAAACTAGTTTTTGATCGAGTTTTGGAGCAAAAATGGTGAAAAACATCGTTTTTTTGGCGATCTGAAGCAGTGTTTACGGTCGTCGGAGTTTACTGCCGGAGTTTACGGCCGCCGGAGTTTGCGAAATTCAGACGTTTACGGCCTTGGAGTCTCGCACGTGTACGGTCCGAGGTTTACGGCCAGCTGCAACCTCGCACGTGTATGGTCTTGGTTTGCGGTCCAGCAGCGTTTCCGGTTCGCACCTCGCAGATCGTCCGAACTTCGCAAGCAGCTTCATCGCAGCACAGCAGCGTCATATAAAAAGGAAGCGAAGTTGGAGGTGCCGGGGATCGAACCCGGGACTCCTCCCAACTCACCCAGCGCCTTAACCAACTCCTCTAGCTAGCTGGATGATAAATCCCTTCGTTTTTTAATTCAAAAATCTTATCTGCGCACCTAATTTCGCCAATTTGACATTTTTAGCCCAAAATCAATTTTCTTTTAATTTTAAATTACATTTTCAACCCAAAAATTTAGATTTTAATTTTTGACTTTTAATTTTGACTTTTTACTTAAAATTTTGACTTTGACTTTTAAAGTTTGACCTTTGACTTTAAACTTTGACTTTCTCATTTAACCTTCAAATTCTCAAATTTAGCTTTTCGGTTTGACTTTTAAGTTTGACTTTTAAGTTTGACTTTTTAAATTTGACTTTTAAGGTTGACTTTTGAGTTTTCAGTCAAAGGGAATACTTTTAAAACAATGAGTTCTTCAAACGTCCCAGTCAATGAAGTTTCATGTACTCCATCTTGTGAAACTACGATTAAGTTTCTTTGTGAACATATTGATTTGCTAAAAAGGGAAATCGAGGACCAAAAATACGAAGGATATCAACTTAGAAAAGAAAAGAAACCCCTGAAGGCTGAATTAGAAGCAAAAACCAAGGACTTTAGAAAACTTCAGGAAGAGTATAGTACTAAGAGTACACATTATAGATATATAACTGAACAACTCGCTGAGGTAACTGTTGAGCTTGACACATTGAAAAACAAATTTGAAAATGCAGATTTTACTTTTAGAAAATTTGATGTGTCAAGTGAAGTAGTTATGTCAATGATAGAAACCAATTTGAAATTCAAAGAGAATCAGTCCAAGGGTTTGGGATATGACAAAGTGCCTCCTCCTTATAATCATAATTATCAGTTTAAGCCATTATCTAAAGAAGAGATTAACAGAGAGCCATTTATGAAATATGGATTTGTGTCGGGAGGTAGTATTAATGTTGAAAATACTAATGTTTCTACCTCCCATGCAGATCAATCTTTAAGTCAATCAAAGCAAGCTGTCGAAGAGAGTGTTTCTGATAATAAGATTGTATCAAAGTCTGATGAATTAAATTTTTTCGATATATTTGATGATATCTTTGATAATTCTGATGTGGTTGTGCCAGAAAGTGTTGAGCTGAACGATTCTAATGCTTCTACTTCTTGTGAAAGTAAAGTAACGAAAGATGAGAACAAGGAGAAAACTGTTGAACAAACAAATATCTCCTTGAACTGTGAATCTGTTGCTTCGAATTCAGTTGCTTCTGATCAACCTGTTGTTGAGAAGTACAGGCCACCAAACCTAGTGAAACAGCCGACTTGCTGCAATTGTGCTTGTGGGCACAATAAGAGACAAGGCATGGACACGCCACCAGGGGCAGGAAGAAACAACTCCTACGTGAAGAAGCAGACTTGCTTTCACTGTGGAACACCTGGTCACATTGCCCGAAACTGTCCAAATCGCGCATACATTCCCTACTATGCACAAGGCTGGCAGAACGCGCCAAGAGGGATATTTTCCAAAAGAAATCCCTCAAGGTCACGTTCAGACAATGGCGACTGGAATGCCACGAAGGGCAAGAATCCAACTCCCAAGAGCAAGAAGGGAATGTCGGCCCAGAAATCTAATCCAAGAGATGCTCCAGCGAAATCAAGATCAGTGAGATCAAATTCATCTCAGCGATCGGCTTCAAGTTCAAAATTAAGTACCGAGGCACCCATCGGAGCGAAAAAGAAATGGGTTAAACCCAACTACAAATGGGTACCAAAGGTTCAATCTCCCAAATCTCCTAATGCTTCTAACGTTTCTTCATCTTCTGTTTGTGATAAACAGGATATGTCATGGGAGAGGGTAACTTGCAAGGATGACAAAGGTCAACCCAGTTTCAAAATGGACTGGGTTCCAAAGACCAACTGATCCCGCTCTGTGTCGGAGCAGCTATGGAGGCATATCTTCAGACTTCGGTTTGTTGGTAGTGGTTGTTTCAGGCACATGATAGCAGGCATCTCTCAGCTGTACAACACTCAGAACTTTGTTTGAGAGTATGTGTCCTTTGCGGGAAAGGAAGAAATGAAGGGATTACTCACAGGGTTAGTGCTTAACGATATGAAGAATGTTCGGATCTGTTCTGAGATTATACGTGCTGTTCTCAGACCTTCTGGATGCAAATTCAATCGGTGACTTATGGTTTGAGTTTTCTTCTCTATACTCCTGAGCTTATCTTAAACTGATTCATTTTGAAGACAAATTTTTATTTCCTTATATGTCTTTCTTTAGTAGGTTGTTTTGGGAAGTTATATGAAGTATAGTGCTAAAGGGCAATTTATGATGCGTGTAATGTACTTAAGCCGAATTGTCTAGACTCTGTATTCAATGTGCTGGTAGGCACAAAGGATTCAAAATGACTAGACTCAGTTTGAAAGTTTAAAGGACTTGACCAATATAGACTTAGATAGTTTCAGTTGGACTGACCATACGACGCTCGGGTAGATTGAGCAGTGAGATAAACATGGGAGCCTGCGAGATACACTAAAAGGTAATTTTCTAGAACTGTGGCTGAACATTTCCTTGATGTATGGACTCATGTCCTTAATTCCGGTATTGATAGGGCAACTGGGGGGTTCTGATAAAGTAGGTATGTAGGAAATTATTTTCTTTCTTTCTATCTGTCAGTCATATGTTGCTTCCTTTGCGTGATTGGAGCATATCCGACCTGGAATGCAACATATGCAACTCTATCTCTACGCACCTCCTTATCTATGAAATTCTTTCTATCTGTTAGCCATATGTTGTCCCCTTTGCGTGATCGGAAGATCCGACCTGGGACACAGCATATGCAACATTCTACCTCTCAATCCCCCTATCTCTGTTAGTCATATGTTGTTCCCTCTGTGTGATTGGAAGACATCCGACCTGGGATACAACATATGCACTTCTATATCTGACCTCTTTCTTAATGATTGAATACTCACCTAAAGTAAGGAGTTCTTTGGAAGTTCTTGATTACCGGGGTATATCAGGAAGTGGGAAACACGTTCTAGTACATCTAAAATTGAACCATTTAATAGGTTGTCTGTAGATCTTGCTGCTTAATTTAAGTGGACAACAATATCCTTGGTCGTCGTCAGCTAAATGTCCATTTAGGAATATATATCACAATGACTTGTCACCTATAATCTGTCCAAATTGTCAACATCCTTTGTGTTTAAGTGGACCACAATACCGATGATTGACCAGATATAGACATGCAGGCGTGTGCTGATAAACGATATTGGATTGCTTGACAACTTTGATCCCAAATATTTTTTTGTTTTTGTTAAATTTGTTCATAGTTTTCCTCTATGCACAAATTTAGGAGAGAATTTAAAAAAAAAATTTAAATTTCAAAAATCAAACAAAAATCAGAAAATTCAAAAATCAAACAAAAATCAAAAAATTAAAAATCCAAAAATAGTGTTATTTCTGTTTTTATTTTTTTTTCAAAAAAATCCAAAAATATTTTTGTTTCTATTTTATTTCTTGTTCAGAAAAATCAAAAATCCAAAAATATTGTTGTTTCCGTTTAGTGTGCTAAATTTTCTTTTAGTTTTGTTTTGTCTTGAAAAGTGAATTCAGTTGTGGATGAGACTCATGGAGACTGAATCGAAAATTTCCAAGCCAAGACTTCATCCGTGAGTGTCGAAGAATTTTCATTCAAAAGAGCAAGAAATGAAGATTATTCTTTCAACATTCAATCCTTCAACCCCAGAAGCAAGGTCAAGCTGTAATTGAAGATTATGTGACAGATTGCATTGAAGCCTCCTCAATCAATTTGCTGCTATCTTGTACCTGCTGAAGTGATCCAGAAGATTAGTTCTCTCTGATAGTCTCTCTGAAGATTCTCAAGCTGAAAGTGCTATCTTTCAAGAATCTTTTCAAGAAGCCTCCTCACCCACCGTGCGTTCAAAGCCAAATTCTGAAGAAAAGCCCAACTGCTCAAGATGAAGTCATTCATAGAAGATTCATATGTTTATCTTGATGCTGTGAAGAAAATTGAATATTAATGTTGAAGCCAAGCTCCCGATGAAGATTGAAAAGAAAAACCAGCTACATTTTTAGGGGGAGTTTGTTGGGTCAGTTAGAAAAGAAAGCTATAAACCAAGGGGGAGATTGTTGGGTCGAAAGATATGGTTTATACTTTGCTTTTCTAGGCAATTGTATTTTTCTGTAATGTTTTAAGAGTTTACGGATGTGTTTACGGCCGTGAACAGGTTTACGGCCGTGAACCTGTTCACGGCCCATGTCTCATATATATATATATATATATATATATATATATATATATATATATATATATATATATATATATATATATATATATATATATATATATATATATATATATATATATATATATATATATATATATATATATATCTATATATATATATATATATATATATATATATATATATATATATATGGTGAGGAGTGCATGTGGGTGCATGGTAGAGAGGAGATTAAGTGTGTGTATTCTAAGGTGTGAGAGAAGATAGAGAGAAGAGCTAGTGTGTGAACTATGTGTATGGAGCATCATTCTATTCATTGAATACATCATAGATTCAAGTTATTCTTCTTCTCCTTCTTCTTCTTTTGATCTCGCATCATCCGTTTGATTGGGATTCCGCACCATCAAACGGATATGATTGATACACAAGCAGATTGGGGACTTACATATAAGTTCAGATCTAATCCCCTAGCACTACATAGACACGTAAAGTTCCAACCTTTCTCCACATGCATGGCCTTTTGGGGCTAAAAAGGCCAATATAACACTCTATGGCTTGCATGGGGGATCCAATGGCATAAAGTTTGCACCTTTATGTTATAACAACCCCTCTAGGTCCTAGATCTGGAAGATTATCCACTTTGGTCGTCCATTCTCCAAAGGTTATCATTCTTGGGCCAAAATCCTCATAAAAGGGGAAGGAAGAGATCTAATGAACTAGAGGTCAAGATAGAAACTTGATTATCAGAAAATGTAGCGAAAGAAGTGTAGTTTCTGGATCTACTCTCTTTCTCTTGAGCCTTCTAACTCCTTCTTCTTCTCCAAGCTTCAAGAACACAAAAGATTGCTCACAAATGGCTCACACACTCACAAGATTCTCTAGGGTTTTGTGGATTAGGGTTTGGGACAAGGAGGTTGTAAATGAGGCCAAGGGGTGGGGATTAAGATGCTTAAATAGGGTGCAAAACCCTGAAATTAGGGTTTCATTCTGACCGATCTACTCGCTGAGTCGAGGGCTCTTAACTCGTCGAGTAGGTAGCTTAAACCCCGCGCATAATCTGCCTTCTACTCGACGAGTTAGGGCCTCCAAATCGTCGAGTCCCTCTCTTAAAATGAACAAATAAATAACCTAAGTGTATACCAGGAACCAGGCGTTACATCTGAAAACAACTTTGTGTAGTGCTACCTCATCTCCTCCTCGGGCTCCCATGTCCACTCTGAACCCTTGCGGTGTTGCCACTGCACCTTCACTAACTGAACAACCTTGTTCCTCAAGGTTTTCGTCTTGCGATCCAGGATCGCCAGCGGTCTCTCGATGTACTTCAGGCTATCGTCAACCCGAATATCCTCCAAGGGTACAATCGTTGTATCATCCACTAAGAACTTCCGCAACTGAGAAACACGGAAAGTGATGTGGATCTGACTGAGCTCTGTCGGTAGATCCAACCGATAAGCCACCCAGCCCACCGGGCGATAACCCGGAAAGGACCAATGTAATTGGGGCCCAGCTTGCCCCGTTTCCGGAACCGGATGACACCTTTCCAAGGTGACACCTACCGAAGGACCATATCGCCCACTTGAAACTCAAAATCTGAACGCCGCTTGTCGGCGTAGCTCTTCTGCCGACTCTGAGCAGTCTGGAGCCTGCTTCGAACCTGCTGGATCCGGTCTATAGTCTTGATTACTACCTCAGTACTCCCCATGACTCTCTGACCTACCTCCCCTGAACAGATTGGGGTCCTACACTTCCTCCCGTAAAGCATCTCGAATGGAGGTCGGTTTATGCTGGCGTGGTAACTGTTGTTATACGAAAATTCCGCTAACGGAAGATACGTATCCCAACTGCCACCGAAATCCAAAACACATGCGCGCAGCATGTCCTCGAGAGTCTGTATCGTCCTCTCGCTCTGTCCGTATGTCTGAGGGTGGAAAGCGGTGCTGAACTGGAGACGAGTACCCATCTTTTCGTGAAACCACTTCCAAAATCTGGAAGTGAAACGGACATCTCGGTCTGACACCACTGAGACAGGCACTCCATGACGTGCCACTATCTCATGCACGTATATCTCGGCCAGCTTCTCAGCCAATATGCTCTCCTGGATCAGGATAAAATGAGCGCTCTTGGTCATCCGATCCACAATGACCCATATCGAATCTACTCCACGTGCGGTCCTGGGAAGCTTGGTAATGAAATCCATGGTGATATCCTCCTATTTCCACAGGAATGTCTAGCGGCTGCATCTTGCCGTGTGGTCTCTAGTGCTCAGCCTTGACCTTCCTGCAGGTAAAACACCACTCCACATACCAAGCGACGTCCCGCTTCATCCAGGGCCACCAGTAGTCAAGGCGAAGATCTCGATACATCTTATTCGCCCCATGATGGATGGAGAATCTCGACTTATGGGCCTCATCCATCAGAACCTGCCGTACTCCACCCCAGTACGGAACCCAGACCCTCCCATGCAGGGTCAGCAACCATCGGCTGTCATAATCAAACGAGGCCACCCGGCCTACAATCCTCTCGCACTTTTGGCGCTCTTCCTTCAGGCCCTCAACCAGCGCCACTCTAATCTGCTCCAGCAGTGGAGTAATCACTGTCATCCTCAAACATATATCTCTAATCGAAGCCGCCACCTCCTTGTGGCTCAAGGCGCCGGCCACCACATTGGCCTTACCCGGGTGGTAAAGGATCTCACAGTCATAATCCTTCACCACATCTAACCACCGACGTTGCCTCATGTTCAGATTCGGCTAATCCATGAGGTACCTCAAACTCTTGTGGTGAGTGTAAATGGTACAACGGACCCCGTAGAGGTAATGCCACCAAATCTTGAGGGCGAAAACCACAGCCCCCAGCTCTAAATCATGCGTCGGATAGTTAGCCTCGTGAGACTTTAGCTGCCTCGACGCGTAAGCTACCACATGACCCCTCTACATCAAAACTGCACCCATTCCCATAATCGATGCGTCACAATACACCATGAAGTCATCTACTTCCTCGGGCAGAGTCAAAATCGGTGCCTCGCATAGCCGCTGTCTCAGAGTCTCGAAAGTTGTCTGCTGCTTCGTCCCCCATTGGAATGTGACCGACTTCTTGGTCAGTCGGGTCAAATGAACAACAATCTTGGAGAAATCCTGGATGAATCTCCTGTAATAACCCGCTAGACCAAGAAAACTCTGAATCTCAGTTGGAGACCTCGGAACCTCCCACTGCATCACGGCCTCTATCTTGGCCGGATCGACTAGAATACCTTTCTAGTTGACAAGATGCCCCAGAAACTGCACCTCGCGCAACCAGAACTCACACTTGGAGAACTTTGCAAAAAGTCTCTCCCTCCTCAGTGTCTCTAGCACCTCCATCAGGTGCTCCTCATGCTGCTTTTGAGGCTTGGAATAGACCAAGATATCATCAATAAAAACAATCACAGACCGATCCAGCATCGGTCTGCACACTCGGTTCATGAGGTCCATGAACGCGGCTGGAGCATTGGTGAGCCCAAACGGCATCACCACGAACTCATAGCGCCCATAGCGAGTCCTAAAAGCTGTCTTCTGGACATCCTCGTCCGTGACTCGCATCTGGTGATAACCCGATTGCAGATCAATCTTGGAGAACCAAGATGCACCCTGTAGCTGGTCAAACAAATCATCAATCCTCGGGAGGGGGTAACGGTTCTTCACCGTTACCTTATTCAGCTCCCGGTAGTCTATACACATCCGATGCGAACCATCCTTCTTCTTCACAAAAAGGATCGGTGCTCCCCATGGTGAACTACTCGGTCTGATAAATCCCTTGTCTAGTAGCTCTTGCAGCTGTGTAGACAACTCCTGCATCTCGGGAGGAGCCAACCGATATGGTGCCTTGGCTATCGGAGTCGCACCAAGGACTAAGTCGATCCTGAACTCAACCTGTCTCTCCGGAGGTATCCCAGGCAAATCCTTTGGGAATACATCTGAGTACTCTCTCACAACCGGTACATCATCCACTGTTGCATTACCCTTATCTCGGGTATCCATCACATAAGCGACATATCTTGCTCAACCATGCTGAAGGTAACGCCTCGCCCTCGCTGCTGAACATAAAACCGGTCCGCGCTGTGGCCTCTCGCCCTGAATCACTAACCCTCCCCCACTAGGAGTCTGAACCCTCACTAGTTGCTGCTCGCAGTCGATCACTGCCCCATTGGGGCTCAGCCAATCCATACCCACTATCACCTTATTCCCTCGCAGGGGAATAGGAACCAGATCCACAGAAAACTGCTCATCGAATAACTGTAGCGTACAACCTCTGTGAACCGTCGCAACCCTAACAGTCTTGTCATCTGCTATCTCCACATCAAGTGGGCAATCCAGCTCTCCCGAAGCTCCTACGAATCGCTTGCTGAGCGCGAGCGACACAGAATATCAGGTTGCACCCGAATCAAACAGTACCAAGGCTGATATACCGTTCACTAAGAACAATCCTATAATAAACACATAAACATAATCAATAATCATAACAAAAAAGAGATAAGGATAGAATACATAACCATCACAACATCGGGAGACGCCCGTGCCTCGTCAGCAATAAGCTGAAAAGCCCTGCTCCTCGTCGTAGGCGCCTCTGCCCGGCCCTGACGGCCATCTGTAATCCTCAACGTGGCAGGAGCGGGAGCCGTCACCTGTCCTGCTGCCGCCAGACTCGGACACTGGGCCTTCTTGTGGCCCATCTAATTGCACTGGAAGCAAATTCGATCTGAAACTGTTGTGGTGTTGGTGGTAGCTGTACAATCCCTACTCATATGACCAGTTCGGCCGCACTTGAAGCAACCCGAACTCCCCGCCCTGCACGCCCCCTCGTGCATCTTGCCGCACTTGCCACACCAGCTGCGGCCCTGCTGGCTCCTCGATCTATGATCTGATACCTTGGGCTTCTTGCCCGAACTGCTTGTCTAAACCCCATCTGGTTTCCTCTTCCTCTCCATCTCCAAATCCAACTTAATTTTTCGATCCCTAGCAATCATGTCCTCCAGCGTCTTGCAGCTGGACCGGCTCCATTTCTCGAGCCCTATCACTCTGCAACATCTCATGATATCGGGCCTTCTTCATCTCCTTGTCCAACACATACTTGTAACATCCTAATATTTGTCATTTATAGTCCCTGGGGATGGAAGGGTGAAGCCATGAGAAGCATAAGGGCTAAATTGCAATTTTGGGATCAACAGGAGTACGATGCGCGTCCATAAGGGTACGCTGAGTGTACTAGGCGCGCCCTAGTACGCTGGGCATACTCATGACAGAAGGAAACCTTAATATTTAGGGTTTAGGTGCTATATAAACATCCTTATGGCTCATTTCTCCCACCACTTTCATCCTTCATACCCTAGAGATGTCCTAAACCCTAGTTTTGTGTGTGAGTGTGAGTTGGTGTGTGTTTTGAGCTCTTGAAGGTGAAGACATTGCATCAAATAGTTTGAGAAGGAAGGCAAGCTTGTAGATCTGAAGTTTCCTTGTGCTATAGAAGCTCCAGAAGGTAAAAAGCTTCAAACTTTTTGCTTGTATGATATAGATCTACCCATTCTAGCTTTACGGAACCATTTCTAGTCCCAAAAGTCCCAAGTTGGTGCATGATATGATTTGGACGAGATGAGCTGTCCTTTCAGACCTTAGAGAGGGTCCTAAGTGATAAAAATGAGGTCCCAATGGCTTAAGATGTCCCATGCATGTAGTAGAAAGGTCTTAATGGATTAAGACCATGTGTTAAGAACTTTCTGGACGTCCAAAGTGACAAAGTTCAAGACTTTATGGTTCTAAGGCACTTTTGGTCGATGGATCTGAAATATGGGCTTAAGTGCTTAAGCCATTAAGCACTTAATAGGGTTTTGGCAAAACCCCGCGTAAATTCTGTATGCCCAGCGTACTGGGTCAACTACCCCGATGGTGGTCAACGTCAGGCAGAGTACGCCCAGCGTACCAGAGGAGTACGCCCCGTGTACGTCCTCTGTTGGGCTTTTGACAATTGGGCTACTTTTGGACTAATTGGACTTGGGCCTTATTGGGCCCTCTGAATAATTGAGGTTGGGCCAGTTTTGATAAGGGATCCTATAATAAGGCCCAATTAGGAAGTTAGGCCCAAATTGGGAAATTTGGGCCATTAATGGGCTTTGGATATATGGACTTTTAAGATCATGGATTTGGCAATTGGGCCTTGGCCCAATAAAGAGAAAGGACAAAATGGATTATGTGGACCCTTAGTCAAGATTGATGTTGAGAGAAAAACTTAGACACACTTGAACAAACGTTAGAACAAGTGGATTGCGGAATAGCTAATCTCGAAGGATCTAAAAGCTCAACAATAATATTAATAAGTTAGAATTAGATAGATAGAGAGTTAGTTGCGGAAAGTAAAGAAATAGAAATGACAACAATTGTTATATCAAGTATACACGTAAGTTGATTCATAACAAGGAATGCATTCAAACCAACTTAATAAGGAGGATCAAACTTAGTGATTAAGTCACATAAGACTTGCTCCGAATAGAGGTTATAATCAGTTGTATTCTAGTAAGATTTGAGAGTAAGAGGTGATGCGTAATTAGATAGAGAGATAGAAATGATAACTTCAGAGAAGTGTATTCAGAATAGATAGATGCGTGTGTTATCCGTGTTGAATACAAGAGAATGAGCTCTATTTATAGAGACTCAAGAATTACACTAGATTACATCTCTAAGAGTAGCCATGCAAGGCATACTGGACAATAGAGAGTATTATAATAAAGACAAGTAAAGTAATCTAGTTAAGTGACTGCGGTAGGTAGAGACTCCGGATGCGGTTGCTGAAGAAGGAGCTTGACTGCGGGTGCTGGATGGTTGCGGTAGCTGAAGAGGTTGCGGTAGCTGAAGTTCAAGAGGGTCACTTTTTATGATTCAAGAATTTCCCCTAAGTGACCTCTTTAACTTTTGTTCAGCTATCAAGTTTGAGGAACTTGATCAGGATCCACCAAAACTTCCTAATGTTTTCCAGCCAGATGATTCTCCTTAAGATCTCGAACTTGACTTCTGCGGTAGCGTGCTTCGATTTTTCAACTGCGGTTCTGCAGATGTCAAGTTGCTTCTTGGTGAGGCGATGCATGGCAGTCATAGGAATGAAATATTTGACATTATCGATCTTCCTTTTGAAAATGACTCCAAGTTCAGGAAAGTTGGTTGCGCCTAAGGATCTTTCTTGATAGCCTTCGGTAGGCATTGGTGCAGGGTCAAGTGGTGGCATATCAAATTTCTTGGCAATGATGGGGTAGATGTCTGCGTCGATCTTGGCAAAATCACAGACCGTTTCCTTCAAAAAGGTATTAGCCCTTTCAAGCGCAATCTTCATTTTCTGGTGCTTCTCTGACTTGTTCTGGAACACTTTGGAAATGAGAAAGATTTCTTCCGGATTCATACAAGGGAAGTCTGCTTGGGTGCGGACATAGTCATGCTCCCTTCTAGTGAGGGTATACTGGATGTAGTCAGCCTTCATGAACTTCCGAATCTTGTAGTTCTTGACTGCGGATGGTCTATCGTTAGACCATATTCTCTCAATGGGAGAGGCATTCTTAGCATGAAAAAGACTAAGTCTCTCAAATTCCATTGGCAGTCTTTTGTGATCTGGAAGGTTGCGGTCGAATTGCTCAAATATTGTGAAGTATTTGGCATTTGGAGATATTGGGACATCCCAGCAGCCATCAGTAGGGGATTCAGCATAGGTGAGGTGGGGTCTGTAATCTTCGTCCAGCAGTCTGCGGTGAGGATTGATCCAAGAGTTTATCAAGGATTCGTCCATCATAGTATCAAAACCGCATTCTCTCCATATGAGCTCTGCAAGTTTGGCTGCCTTCCAATCTTGTTTCCTTTGGGTGGTGGCAGGAGAGTCATTTGAGCTTGGAGAGGACATGTGCTCATCCAGGATTTTGAAGTGAGGGGAAGTCTCTGGTTTCTCAGGAGTGACCTTCTCGTGCGGTGGAGTGTTATGAGGTGGAGTGTGATGAGATGGTTGCGGTGAGGGTTGCGGTGTAGGAATTTTTTCTGTGATGATTGGGGGGCTCTGATGTTGTGAGATGGAATGATTGGAGTGATGAACTTCATCTTCACTGTGATAGACTTCGTCTTCACTTCCCCCTCTTGAGGAATGCAACGGAGGAGCTTCCTCAAGCCATTTTCTAAGGCCATCAACCTTGGCAAAAACTTCTTCAAATTGAGCTTTAAGGGCATCCGCCAACTGTTGATTATTGGGAATGGTGGGGTTGAAGAGCAGGCTATGAATTTCCTTGGTGAGTTGAAGAATCTCGGGACCATGGAAGTTAGAGGACAGGGATCGTTGCAGTCTATTGATCGTGGCTTGAAGAACTGAAATAGTGGACTCATACGTAGTGTGAGTCTCAGCTATCAGTTTTTGAGACTGGGTGGCTTGATCCACAATGACTGCTTGGAGATCCTTTTTGATTGCGGTCACCTCAGAGATGAGGCGTTCCGCAGCAGCCATGAAGTCCTTGTGATCTGCTTTGCGGTTGTTGTCAAGGGACCGGATCCCCATTTCAACCTTGAGAGAAATTCTCTCAGCAGCCAAACGCTCACGTGTTTCCAGGCGTTCTATCCGTTCGATCAGTGACTGCGGTCCGGGGGTATCTTCAGGTTGCGGTTGAGTTGGCTTTACCGCAGCTAGGATTTGATCGACTTTGGCTTGTAAGCTCAGAAATTCTTTCCTTGTGACAACATTCTTCTTCTTTTTCTTCTTCTCTTTAGGTTTGGAAGTTGAATGGTGAGAGCCACTGGATTCCTCTTCTTCATCGAACATCATGAGGTCATCATCAGAAGGACTGGGCTTATTTACCTCCTGAATGTCTTCATCATCAAGACCGAAGGTGGGAGCAGAACTGACTTCTATTGCGGTTCCTTCGTCTTGTGATTCATGAACTGTTGGAGTTGGAATTGGATTTGGAGTTGGAGTAGGAGTTGGAGTTACTCTGGAGGTACCTGCACCTTCACCAGTTGCTTGAGCTTTGAGGATTGTTTCAGCCATCTCGGTCATCCAGTCTTGAACCTTTAGAATGGTGGCTACGGTATTGGCATTATTGATTGCGTCTACCCAATACCGTGCCGCTGACTGAATTTCTTGCTCCTTTTGTTGTTGTTGCTTGATCTGTTGTTCCTTGCGGGCTTGGAAGGCCCTTCTGAAAGCGTCATATTTCTTGATTTCTGACTCAGTTACCGGAGTGTAGCGTAACCATGAGTCGTTAGATTCATCTCCGTCAAATCCTTGGAAACGCACCGAAGTGTCCTTCGGGTCCACGGATCCTTGCACATTTGTGCTCACCGTGGCTAAACCACCTGCTGCGGATGTAAGCATATTAGGATTTCCTGAGCTTCCTTGGTCTCCTTGACCCGTGGTCAAGTTTGGCCTCGGCTCAGTTCTGGCATGGGCGGAAGAAGTGCCCTGCAGTTGGGGAGGTGTTTGAAGTGTTTGGGTTACGTTTAAGAGGATGGAGCGCAACTCCTCAGGTGAAAAGAAATGCAGTCGGGAAGCCCTGGAGACCTTAGGGCGAGTACCAGTGTTATCCTCGTGGGAGTGAACTGGGGGGGAGTCTCCACGATGTCGTGAATCAGACTCACTTTCTGACTCTGATTGGAAAATGATAGTGGTGTTGAATGGGTCTGCGGCCACCCCAAGGACTACCGGAGCCTTTTGAGAGGCTTCAGTATCGGTCCGGTCACGCATTTGGCCAGAGGTATCGGTTTTTCTTTTCTTAAGGATAGCAATTGGTTGCATATCCTCATCAAAATCACTATCAGGTGTGGTTGCGGTAGGTTTGGTTTTACGTTTCTTGGTGGGTGCGGTTCGTTTGGGAGCATCCTTCTTGGGTGTTCTTTGTTTCTTCTTGGTGGCCAATTGCTTTCTTCTTTGAGAAAGATTGGAAAGAGTAGTGGCAGAAGGGACTACGGTACCTTCGGGGTTAATGGTTGCGGATGGGTCTTGAAGAGGCGGGGTAGGAGGGTATGGGGCAATACATTCCGTAGCCTCAATATGATTTGAGACATCAGCAGTCTCAAGACCAAGTGTGGAAAGAATGTGGGTAGGGAGTCTTCGAATTGGTCCAAAAACAGTTTGATCAGAAGAGGGATTGTACTTTTTGAGATCCTTGGTGACAAAGAAATCGATGTCACTGCCCATGTCAATTCCTGCATCCGCATGAAGGTCTGAAATGCAGAGTGACCAGAACCTTGCAAAGGTGAGCTCGGTTGGGTTCTCCCTTGGGTTCTCCTTGGGAATGTATTGAATAAAGTTGTCAAATAAGATCTGCCCGTAGTTTACATCGTGTCCTGTGAATATACTCCATACCAGCTCTAGAAGCTTCAGTCCCATATTGTCTGTGCCTCCGGTTCTGCCGGATAGACTGCAGATGACGAAATGGCAAACAAATTGCCAGACCGCAGGTAGTTGGTTTTTCTTGAATTCTCCAATTCCCCTTATCTTTTTCTGATAACCCATTTGGTAAAGGGCTGAAGTAACGTCCGCCATGGATGGGGTGAAAATCTTGATGGAGGGATGAACAAGAAGGTTAATGGCAGAAAGAAATTTTTCTTTGGACAGAATGACCAAAGAATCGTCAATCAGGTTAAGGTGAACTTCTTGAGGGTTTTCAATTGGGCGATAAGCTAAGAAGGCAGATTTGAAAAGGGTTGGGAGTGGAACAACATCTGTGAAAGCATCAAAGGGGCCAAACAGGGGATGATTCTTCAGAAACTTGATCATCAGCTTGATTGGAGCATTGTAGGAGGGATGATCTTCGAACACAGCTCTGAAGTTGCTTGAAGTAATCGTGGGAGAGTCTGAACCAGTAGGGTTCACTGATCCTGAAGCCTTGGATTGTTTCTTGGATGCACCGGATTTCACCATTGTAAGATCTTGAGAGAAAGAGTAGAAAAACAGAGTTCTTGAAGGATTTGAGAGGGAAGGTTCAATGTTCAGAAAGCGTAAAATGATTTTGGGGAAGAAGAAGGGTTTATAGAGGGATGAAATTTTTACCCTAGGTAAAAAAAGGATAAGGCAAAACGTCGTTTGGGGGAATCTTTTGAATCGGAGATTAAATCTCAGCCACATAAAAAGAAACGATTTAAAAAGATTTTTGAGATTTGCCAAAAGAGGGTTTGCATTTAATGAAATGTCAGATGTACATCATCACGTCAGGTGATCGTGGGGTGAGGGGAAAGGAAGTTGTAACGGATGGGACGTTCTGGGTAAGCGGAAAAGACAAATTAAGGAGGTGATTATGGAAAAACTTTCTTTTTGTCATCATACCTAAAAATAGGTCTGACACAAGGTTTATTCAGAAAAAGAATGAGACAGTTTCTCAAGGGAATGTTTTTTTTGTTATTTAATGTTTTATTTAATGAAGGATCATTAAATAGCACACAAAGATTCAAGGGTTGATGAAACAGTTGAGAAATTATCAAAGTGATTGCGGATGGAAACTTCATTGCGGATGACCAGGTGTCATTGCGGATGAACAAATGTCATTGCGGATGGGTAGGTTCAGTAGAAGAAACTGAGGAGAGCACTTGTACAAAAAGTTAGTAATAACAAACAATAAGGACCCATGAAAAATAAGTATGATATATGGTTGCAGTACCTAGACTGCGGTACCAAAACCATTTATCATAAGTAACTTTCAGTTAGAACCGCAACGGAGACCAAGGATGGTCTGCGGTAACTAACAACTCAAAAAGAATTGCGGGTCTGGATTCATCATTCCTAACATTTGCAGGAAGGTGTTAAGTTTTGTGGAGTCGAGCGCTTTTGTGAACACATCAGCAATCTCTTCATGAGAATGGACAAAGACGAGTTCAATGTTACCTTTCAAGATGTGGTCTTTGATGAAGTGATACCGTAGTTCAATATGCTTAGTCTTGGAGTGCTTAATTGGATTGTGAGAAATAGCAATAGCACTTTCAGAGTCACAATAGATCGGTATCCGCAGCATTCTATATCCGTAGTCCAATAATTGAGTTTTCATCCAAAGGACTTGAGAACAACAGCTGGCTGCGGCTACATACTCAGCTTCTGCGGTAGACAGAGATATACAACGTTGTTTCCTTGAAGACTAGCTGACAAGTCTTTCACCCAGAAATTGACATCCACCTGAAGTGCTTTTTCGATCTAGTTTGCATCCGGCGTGATCCGCATCTGTCAAAGCTTGCAGGCTGAAGTCATTGCCTGCGGGGTACCATAGACCAAGAGATTTGCTTCCCTTCAGGTACCGTATTATCTGTTTGGCTGCGGTCATATGTGACACTTTTGGGTCAGCCTGATACCTTGCGTATACACCTGTTGCAAAGACAATGTCTGGCCTGCTCGCGGTGAGGTACATCAAAGAGCCTATGATACCTCTATAAGTCTTGTGATCCACAGATTCGCCTGAGGGATCAGCAGAGATCATATAACCGAAGGCCATGGGGACCTTAGCCGAAGAACAGTTGTCCATAGAATATTTCTTTAACAGTTCAGTGGTGTATTTCTCTTGATGAATGAATATCCCTTGCGGAACTTGTTTCACTTGAAGTCCTAGAAAGAAGTTAATCTCTCTATTCATGCTCATTTTGAACTTGTTGGTCATGAGCTTAGCAAATTCATCCACCATTCCTTGATCAGTCGATCCGAAGATGATATCATCCACATATATTTGTACAAGCATAAGGTGGTTACCATTTGATTTTCTAAATAAAGTGGGGTCAATCACTCCTCTCTTGTACCCGGATGAGACAAGGAATTCAGAAAGAGTCTCATACCATGCTCTTGGGGCTTGCTTCAGACCGTAGACTGCTTTTTCAAGCTTGTAGCAGTGGTCTGGGAATTCAACATTTTCAAAACCTGGAGGTTGCTGAAGATAAACCTCTTCTTTTAATTCCCCATTGAAAAATGCACTCTTAACGTCCATTTGGTGTACCTTGACGTTCTTGTGGGCTGCGTATGCTAGGAAGATCCGGATAGCTTCCATGCGTGCTACCGGAGCATACGTTTCATCGTAGTCAATGCCTTCAAGTTGACTATACCCCTTTGCAACTAGCCTTGCCTTGTTTCTGACTACTGCACCAGATTCATCCAGCTTGTTTTTGAATACCCATCTAGTGCCAACAATTGTGTGACCACGTGGCTTCGGAACGAGCTGCCAAACTTTGTTTCTTTGAAATTCTTCTAGCTCTTCTTGCATTGCAGCTATCCAGTCAGGTTCAAGCAATGCTTCTTTGATCGTTATGGGCTCTACCGAGGACATAAATGTTGCGTAGTGGCAGTGATCAGATAGGTCCTTGGAAGATCGAGTCTGGATACCTGCGGATGGGTTGCCAATGATTTGACCTGGTGGGTGGTCCTTCGTCCATACGTGTAGACAGGGCTACAGATGATCAGCAGTTGTGGTAGAGGGAATATCTTGAATATCAGGAGAATCTGCGGTTGGAGATGGCAGTTCCCCCTGGACTTGAGAACATCCTGCTGAGTCATCTTGGTTTGTTGGAACGAGAATGGAGTTTTCTTGAACAGTTGGGAGAGATTCCCCCTGGATTGCTGATGGGAGTTCCTCTGGAACCTGAGAAGGTTCCCCCTGGACTGCGGATGGGAGAGTGATAATCCTTGGATCGGTTCTCGTGTCAATGTTCTCTATGAGTTCATCATCCGAATCCGAAGATACGTTTGATGGTAATGATTCTCTGTGGATGGGAACTTGAACAACATCAAGTACTGGAACCTTAACGGTTGTTGCTTGATCCGAAGTAGAGCTTTCCCCCTCAACCGGAGAGGTGAAAGTATTGAGAGATGCTACTTCAGATAGAGATGGTCCAGAAACATCAGCGTGTTGTTGTTGAGCTGCGGGTGACACAAGAACTTCGGATAGTTTCGTCGTTTCAACAGGATCGAAAAGATCGTCATAATTGACTTCAACTGGATTTAAAGGACCTGAAGAGGCAGGAATATCGCTTTCCATGATTGTGGTGGTTTAAGTGGATGGAGGGGCGTTGCGGATGTGAGAATCATCAAATTTCACATCGAAGCTCTCAATGATCAGCCTTGTACGTCTGATGAGCACTCGATAAGCAACCTTGTTAGTGGAATAACCAAGGAAGATGCCTTCATCAGACTTCGGTGCAAACTTGTTAAGCCGGTCTCGGTTGTTGATCACGAAACATCTACACCCAAAGATATGAAAGAAGCGAACATTTGGCTTGCGGTTGTTAAGGCCCTCATATGGTGTTTTGTTGAGACGTTTGCACACAATGCTTCGGTTTTGAACAAAGCATGTGGTGGCTACAGCTTCAGCCCAGAAGTAGAGAGGAAGGTGTGCGAAGTTGAGCATGGATCTGGCTTCTTCTACTAGTGTGCGGTTCCTTCTCTCTACTACTCCATTTTGTTGCGGTGTATAAGGAGCTGAGAAATTGTGAGTGATGCCTTTGGAAACGAAGAAACTGTTGAGAAGATGATTAGTGAACTCGGTTCCATTATCACTGTGAATACGTCTTACTGGAAGCTTGATCTGAAGTTCGATCTCTTTGATGAAGTTGATGAAAATCTGCGGTGTTTCTGACTTGAGTCTTAGGAAGAAAACCCATGTGAAGCGTGTGAAGTCACCTACTATAACCAGTATGTACTTCTTGTGATGGAGACTGGCTACAGTTGATGGACCGCAGAGTCCATTACCAGGGGGTGACTTGCTTTGGACTGTTTACCACATTCACAAGCCGGACAGAGAGTATCGTTGCTGAATTTGAGAATAGGGAGACCTCTGACTAGTTCTCCTGTGACCAAGTTGTTGATGTACCTAAAGTTGAGATGAGCTAGCTTGCGGTGCCATAGCCAGCTGACTTCGGATACAGCTTTGGACAGGAAACATAACTGCGGTCTGCCAATGATCAGAGAGACATCCAAAGGATACATGGTACCTTCGGATCTGGATTTGATCAGACACGTGTTCCTATCACTTGTCATTATGTAGCAAAATTGATCATCAAATTCAACTCGATGTCCTGCTTTACATAGTTGGCCAACACTGATGAGATTGTGTTTAAGGCTTTCTACATAAGCAACCTTCTGAATATAAAAGTTCCCCGTAGTGAGAACACCGTAACCTCGGATGACCCCATTCGCATTGTTGCCGAATGTGACATTTCCACCATTGCATATAGGCCTGAAATCCCGAAGGTATTCTAACCTTCTGGTCATGTGCAAGGAGCAGGCACTGTCGATTAACCATTCTTCTTCTTGTTCCTCCTTGCACAAAGCCTGAGAATTACACGGTTAGTTTAGGCATCCAAACTAGTTTGGAGCCTGGGGAAATTGGTGAATTGCAGAATGATGCGTGGACCGAGGTTGTAGGGACGGGTCTCTTGTCAACTTTTAATCCTAGTCCTGGATGTTTGTGCAGAATTGGAGTGTTGTGAGTTTTCGAAAAAGTACGATGTTTCTGACTCTGACTAGATTTGACATAGGATGAATCCTTTTGACAAGTACACTGACATTTACAAAAAGAAATTTTGTCATTTGATCTGACACTATGCTTGGTCAGTGGTCTATAGGATGAATTGGACTTGTTACCGGTCCGAGGTTGGTGATCCCTGACATGTAAGTTGTTGGATTTTGAAAAAGTTTGTTTTTGAAAAGGTTCAGCACGTACAAATCTTTGAGTCCTTTTTGGTGGATTTGGTAGGATACCCTTCCATTTGTTGAAATTTTGACGTGACTTTAAAAGTGTTGGAGTGAGTAAAATACATTTCCATTTAGGATCATTTGAGGAATAGACCTGAAAACCATTGTTTCGAAAAGACTGAACATCCTTTTGGGTTGTGTCAGAAGAAGTAGGAATGACTTTTGAAGCTGGACTTTCCTTTTTGTTTGTTTTCTTGGTGGGAGAGTTTTTTGAAAAGTAGTGTGAGAAAACAAATTTTTCTGGACTCTTGGACTTTGGAATTCTGACATGCTTCTTATTTTTTGAAAAAGTTTGTCTATTTGTGCCTCGAGATCTAATTTCCTCTTTGAAGGCCTTTTTGGCCAAGGATTTTGGTGAACCGCAGTCATTGTTGTTCAACTGCGGTTTCCTAGAATTCTTAGAATGATTTTGAAAACGTGGGCTTGAGTCATCCGAACTTGAAGATTCTGGGGTCTGTGAGCATTGACCCACTTCAAAGTTCTCTATAGGTAATTCATGATGAATCGCCTGAAGGGACACGGTTCCTTTTACTAAGGACTGCGGTAGTGAAGATTTGACTGCTGCAGAGTAAGTCTTTATTGGGACTTCAGTGGGACTTTTGTGGGACTTTTGACTAAAGTGTGAGACACTACGGTCTGAGGAAAGAGATGGAAAGTCTTTTGAGACTTCGGGGCCCTCAATGACAATTTCTTCATCAACTACGGATGAGGTTTGAGAATTTGGGTAAATGGTGCCACATATAGGAATTTGATCACATGTGTGACCCGAAACCTCAGGCATAATTTCCTCAATGACACAATTATTGCTTAGACTATGTAGTCTACCGAAGTGAGTTTTGATGTCTTCGGGAAAGGTCTTGTCATTGACTGGGAAATGAAATTCTCGGTCTGGAGGGACATACAGTCTGTCTTTATTGAACCGGGGTGAGGAATCCATTGCGGTAGGATATCCATTCGACCAACCCCAATTGTATGTATTGTCCACGGTTCCATTGTTTACCAAATTTTCAATAGCTTCACTTTCATTAAACAATTTTTCAATTAAGAGATTTAAGCGTACAATTTCACTCTGAGCTAAATCTCTCTGGTTCAAAGCTATCTCTAATTGGGTTTCACTCAACATTCTTGCATCTTTTTCTAACTCTAGGTCCTTCTCTAACATAGCCATTTTGAGTCTTTTGTTATCCAGTCGTCCTCTCACGTGGAACATCTCTTGGAACGCAATGTTCTTCTCATCTAAGGCTTTGTTATAGTCTGTAAGGACGGCAACACAAGTGTCATTAAGATCATCTATGTAGGGCTGACAATCATGCATGCTATAGTTTAGAGTTTGGATCATAAGTTTTACCTGTTCGACGATGCTTAGAGTTCCATCCTTTGCCATGTAGCAGTAGTTCTTTTCCAGCTTTGTAGACCCATCATCATCCGCAGTTGCCAGCATGCAGATTTTCCCTTTTCCTTTGACACTGCTGATGGCTTCATCTTCATCTCCGGATGACCAAACTTCATGGTCTCTTTTGACATGGGCTACGTATGCCCTTGCCTTTTCCTTATCTTCCAACTCTTGAGCCATTCTAAGATAGAATGCTCTGTCTTTTACTACATTGGCTTTACAATCTCTTGCAAAGTGATTCTCTTTGTTGCATTTGTGACAAATTACAACATCAGTCTTGTCTTCTGAGGGAGTACCAGAGTCAGTGGTTTGAGGAGACTGCGGTACCTCCTTTGGTTGATTATTTTGAGATTGCGGTGGTGGATGAGAACTTTTGGGATATCGAGGATGGTTATTCTGGGAACTGAAGTTACGGTTGAATGGAGGTTTGTTGAACTGTTGATTCTTGCGGAAGGAAGGAGGTGGTAGACGGTTGAACTGTTGGCTAACCAGAACAATAGCCTTCTGAAATTCTTCTTCATCGTCATACTCTGAGTCAGCTTCGTATGACTGCGGTGGAGTGTCATACGAGGGAGAGTAGAGTGATTGCGGTGGGGCTTGTGCTATGAGTGCAAGTGGTCCTCCGAAGTCAGCACAGTCTTTAAGTACGGTGGATTCTTGTGCTTGCAGCTCTCCATAGAGCTTGTAGAGTGACAAAGAGTGAATCTTTCTATCGCCCTGGACTATTATCTTAGCCGTAGTCCAATGTCTTCCCAAACCATTAAGAAACTGAAGATTTGTTTCATGGTTACTGCGGATGGTGCCCGCATTGGATAACTTGGTGACTATCAGGTTGAACCTTTTGAAGGAATCTTCCAAACTTTCGCCAGTATGAGCTTTGAAGTTGTTGAACTCATTAAGTGTGGTAGTATGCTTCTTGTCTTGTGCTTGTTCTGAGCCTTCGTACAAATTCTTGAGAACTTCCCAGATCTCTTTTGCTGATTTGCAATTTCTGATAATATCGAAGTTGTCAGGGGCAACTGTGACATCCGCCTAAAATGGATTCGGGTCAACCCAACCCAATTGGAAATTTAATAAACCCTACTCAAGATTACTTGACGCTAATAGGATCAAAACCCATGCAATACGATATAACTTGACGTTAATAGCAACATAGTATTGTACAACGTTATAACTATAATCAAAGTAAATTATGATACCATATTAAAATAAAATCAAAGTATAATGCTCTAATTAAATTAAAAGAATCAAACTTGAATTCTCTAATTAAACTTCAAATCAAAGTAGATTGTTATAATCAAATAATAACCTATCTTTTATAAAACTCCATTTTTATAAACTTTACATTAAATTTTATAAAACTCTATTTTTTATAAACTTTACATTAAATTTTATAAAACTCTATTTTTTATAAACTTTACTTTAAATTTTATAAAACTCATACATTAATTATGTAAAAGATGCTTGTGTTAGTGGGAAATTATGAAGACCACCAAAAGCAAAAAGATTATTCCCATGGTCTCCCACTCACACCTCCCATCCACTTTCCTTTCCTTTTTCTCCCAACACATTATTCTCTTCACCACTTAAATCTTCTCTATTCTTTCTCTCACTCTCAATCTCGAAATTTCCTCCAAGAATACTCATATTCCATCCAAGAACAATCTATTATACTCAAATCTTCATCCCTCTTGAAGCATTCATCAAGGTATGTTCTTAAAAGTTTCAAATTCATACAAGAAACAAATTAAATCCACCAAAATATCTAAAACTCATTTTTTTCATAAACCTGATTTTTCTCAGAATACCATCAATAAAATAAGAAGTTCTGGAAATTTTCAGAAAATAACTTATTTTTATTGAATTATCATAATTATTTCAATAAAGTAGGGCAATAATTCACATAAAATACTTGTTGCATTCAATAAATTCTGAGAAAATTCTGGGATGACTTGTATACTGATTAAACATGATATATGAAGTTTCATGCATTTATATTACTGTTTACTATTATTTATGATTTTATTGATTAATTAATAATGAAATATATAAAAAATACTTCCCATAGTAACAAATATCTGAAACTTATACACTGGGCTCTACATCATGTTATAAAACTATGGTTAATTTTATAGATTTTTTGAGAATCATTTACTATTTTTCCCGAATTTTGTGTTGTTTAATCATTAAAATATTAAATAAATACTAAAACAGTTCAGAAAAATATACAAATTTTACAGTAATTCATATTGTATGAAATAATGATTTCCTAATAATTTCATAATTTTTCAATACTGTTTACTATTTAAAACTATTTTCCTAAGTATTTAAGCATGTAAAAATGCATTTTAATGATTATTTCATATAAATAATTGTTAAAATCTATAAATAATTATAATTAGGCAAGTTATTATTTTAATAAGAAATTATTAAAATCTAGCCTAAATTGAAAATATAAATTAATTATGCAAAGTAAGTAATTCAATTTAAAATTCATTTAACAAATAAATACCTTAATATTATAATCAAAATGAATTATTGTTAATTCATCTAATATAAGAATACGTGTCTAATTATTTGTATTAATACTTCATTCTTGTTTAGCAGTTCCTAAACCAAAAACTATTAATTATATTAGGTTCTACGCCATTTTGACCCGAATCGTCTATCGTACGACACACGCATTTCGTTTTTGGACTAAAGTGAGTAATCTACCCCATATTTTATAATTTTCAATACTTTTGGGGTGTATCATGTGGTTCTAATATGTTCCAACTTCATTTTATTGTTTTATCACAATTGAGACATTGTTGGGACATTTATACGTGAGTCATTAATTGTATAACTATTGTTTGTTTACGCTACATGTACTTGTAGTGCATTATCATTTTTAGTCTAATCTCCATGACTATGCCCGTATTCTTGAGGTACGTTATGGACAATAATAGCGCTATTGGGTTGACCACCCCGCCTTGGGACGCTAAGGTGATTGATCGCACGTGGTTGAGTGTGTTTGATGATTAGATGCTCCATCCTATATATATATATATATATATATATATATATATATATATATATATATACACATATATATGTATATATAGGGTGAGGACTTATTGTTGTTGTTATCATTTGTTAATCAATTTTTGATTTATACACCGTTATCTCAAATACAATTGTTTGTCGACTTCAAAAGAAAACAAATTTCAAATTATAAATGTTTCAACTTCACAACTTTCTCTACTAAAATTAGATTACTCACCAACTCTCGTAGTTGACCTGTTTTTAACCATGATGCAGATTTGAAGAATGAAGATTGATGAAAAATAGGGTGTGCCTTAGAAATCCACAAGACAATTTAAATTTGATGTAATAAATGTTGTTCGTATTTGGATTTGTATTTGTATGTTGTGGATCTTGTTTGCATACTTAGTACTTAATTGAATCTAATCATATTATAACATAGTTGTCATGAGACTTTGAACAATATATCACGCCTTGATCGATTCCGACAAGGATCGGGGTGTGACAGATTGGTATCAGAGCCCTTGACTATAGGGAATTAGGTTAATTGCCTTGACCTAGTCTATAGCCTCTAGGGTCCTCTCGTATGCTAGTTTATAAAATGCACACACAATTGTATGCAATTCGCACTTAGAAAATCCTAGGAATACCTTTGTGTGTTAATTGCTCCCTTATGTGCATACGTATTACTCCTGACACTTATATGTGTGCATACACTTGTGAATATTCTCCACTTTCTTTGAAAATCACACACATACTCAAGTTGTTTAACAAAATGTATATACATATATGTATTCCTTAGAGCTCATAGGAAATTCAAAGTCATCCACTCTAGTTGGGTAGGATCATAGTAATGGACGCGTAGTAACTGGAAGGGGGAGGTGCCGGTAGCCTGAAAGTCCTGACTAGGTAAGCATTCGTATACATCCCAATCAACCGAGGGACCAGTTTGCTTATCTGGGGACCAAAGGCGAGAGTTCCCAAACCTATAGGCCAAAGCGCGTCATTCACATTACTTTTGAGCCATCAAAATACCCGACCTTATCAAACGTATCCGAAATGATACACTCCAAAATGGTCAACTCATTGGACTATTAAGTTCCCTAATGGGCCTAGAAGTGGGGAAGAAATGTGAAAACTTAGTTTTGTGGGGGCCCACGCAAGTGCTACATGTTTCACATTTAGTAACCATGGAAAGCCCAAAAGGTGCCCAACACTCCTAACCATGGCCCAACAAGTGTTTTACAATTATTTTACCCAACAATGTCTAAAAAACTTTATTTCCATAATCAATTTACAAATAACTCACAAGTCCATATGCGTGTTTCTCGTAGATGGCATTACGACCCCCATACGCTGCTCGCAACAGCAGAAGGCTAGCTGCCCTGGTCGCCAAGGAGGTAGCAAACGTCATCCCAACAATTGCAACCCAACTTCATTCTCTTCAGCCACAAGCTCCAGCAACAACTCCTCGTTGCTCGTTTAAGCACTTTCGTAACTGCAATCCGCCTTACTTCAAAGGCACTGATGGTGCCACCGCACTCCTCACATGGATTGAAGAAATGGAGAGTACTTTCATCCATAGTGAGTGTCCTGAGGACCTGATGGTCCGTCATGCTACAGGGTGCCTCCTAGGTCATGCTCTCACATGGTGGAACCTAGAAAAACGGGCAAAGGGAGAGGCTGTTGCCTTGGGAATGACCTGGTCAAAACTAAAAGAACGCATGATGGAGAAGTTCTGCCCTGACAGCGAATTGCAAACTCTCGAGGATGAATTCTGGAATCTGAAACAGGAGGGAGGCGACAACGCGACCTACACCAATAGATTCCATGATCTCTCGAGACTCCTACCTCACATGGTTCAACCTATGAAAACTGCAATACGCCGCTACATCAAAGGGTTACCACGCCAGATCCGTGATTCGGTGACCAGCAGCAGGCCATCTACCCTAGAATCTGCCATTGAAATAGCAGGTCAACTCAACGAGGACAATGTGAACGATGGTGTCCTCCCACGCAAGGGTTCAAAGGTGTCAACTGAAAAGTCGACCCCTGAGACCCCCCAAATTGTCAAGTCCGAGTCCTCCCACCGACATGACAAAAAGAAGCGGAAAAGTCATCACCACAACCATGCTGTTATTACCCCTGCTACTCCTATCACCCAAGTCACCCCACCAGCCCAACCAAATAAAAAGCCGTATACCGGACCTCACCCCCTCTGTAACCACTGTAACTATCACCATATGACCACTAGCCCGTGTCGCCTCTGTACGAATTGTGGTCGCTATGGCCACTTGGCGGACACATGTCGTGCACCAAAAACTCAGCGACCACTCTATCTACCCTCAAATCAGCAAACACAAACCCGGTATCCAACTGGAACATGCTTCAACTGTGGTGACCCCACCCATTTCAAAAACGCGTGTCCTAGGCTAGTCAATATCATCAACACCCAAGCCCAGGCAAATCCAACAATGCAGGTTCCAGCTCCCAAAGGCCGAGCCTTTGTCATTACCGCAACCCAAGCAAAGACAGATAACAAGGTCGTAAATGGTACGTTTCTCATAAATAACTGCTACGCGTCAGTACTTTTTGATTCAGGTGCCGATAAAAGTTTTGTGTCTTTGGAATTTGAGCCCATACTTCACACACCTCGCACGATTCTTAATGAGTACTTTACCGTAGAAGTCGCCGATGGAAAATACGTTTCACTCAATGCAGTCATCCAAGATTGCACTTTCGATTTTTCCGGTCATAAATTTTCCGTCAATTTAGTTCCTATGGAACTTGGTAGCTTCGACATCATCGTAGGAATGGATTGGCTATCCCAAAACCATGCTGAAATAGTATGTTATGATAAGTTCATTCGTATTCCTCTCGCCGACGGTCAAAGTCTTCGTATTTATGGCGAGACTCATTCGAAAAAGCTTAGTCTTATGTCATGTACTCAAGCTCGATCATATCTACGAAAAGAATATATGGCTTTCTTAGCCCATGTGGTGGAAACAAAGGTCAAAGAAAAGAAGATCGAAGATATTCCGATAGTACGAGACTTTCCCGACGTCTTTCCTGATGATGTATCTGGACTCCCTCCAGTACGTGAGCTAGAGTTCCGCATCGAACTTGTTCCTGAGGCTACTCCCATAGCCAAGTCTCCATATCGGTTGGCTCCAACCGAGATGCAAGAATTGGCAAGTCAGCTCCAAGAACTAACCGATAAGGGATTTATCCGCCCTAGTACTTCACCCTGGGGAGCCCCGGTTCTCTTCATTAAAAAGAAAGATGGTTCGTTTCGTATGTGTATCGATTATCGGGAGTTAAATAAATTAACCATCAAGAACCGATATCCGTTACCTCGGATCGACGACCTTTTTGATCAGCTTCAAGGAGCTTCATGCTTCTCAAAAATTGACCTTCGCTCGGGTTATCACCAACTTCGAGTACGGGAAGAAGACATCCCCAAAACCGCTTTCCGAACCCGCTATGGTCATTACGAGTTCACCGTTATGCCTTTCGGCCTAACAAATGCCCCTGCCGTATTCATGGACTTGATGAATCGGGTATTTAAACCTTATCTCGACCATTTTGTTATCGTCTTTATTGATGACATCCTTATTTACTCCAAGACAAGGGCAGAGCATGAAAGACACCTTCGCCTAACTCTCCAAACATTGCAAGGAAATCGGCTCTACGCCAAATTTTCGAAATGTGAGTTTTGGTTAAATGAGGTACAATTCCTTGGTCATATTGTAAGTGACAAGGGTATTTTAGTCGATCCCGCAAAAGTTGAAGCAGTCCAGAATTGGAAAGCCCCCCGTACCCCCAAAGAAATTCGGTCCTTCCTTGGTTTAGCCGGCTATTACCGGCGTTTCATTTCAAATTTCTCAAAGATTGCTTTACCGCTTACTTCTCTCACTTGCAAGGGTACACCATTTGATTGGGGACCCAAGCAGGAATACGCTTTCCAAACCCTTAAACAAAGTTTGTGTGACGCTCCGATTCTTACACTCCCTGAAGGATCCGAAGATTTCGTGGTATTCTGCGATGCCTCCAATCTCGGTCTAGGTTGTGTTTTGATGCAAAGGGGAAAGGTTATAGCTTACGCATCACGACAACTCAAAATCCACGAAAGGAATTATACGACTCATGATTTGGAGCTCGGTGCCGTGATTTTCGCTCTTAAAATTTGGAGGCATTACCTTTACGGCACTAAATGCGTAATTTTCACCGACCACAAGAGCTTGCAACATATTCTTAATCAAAAGGAACTCAATATGAGGCAAAGACGATGGGTCGAACTCCTAAATGATTACGAGTGTGAAATACGCTATCATCCGGGCAAGGCAAACGTCGTAGCCGACGCGTTAAGCCGAAAAGAACATGCCCATGCGTTTCATCTAATATGTTCTCCTATCTTGTCCAATCTCAGCGACCGAATTCGAGGAGCCCAACACTCGGCAATTACCGAAAATGACATGCCCACGGGAATTGATGGGGAGTTGGAAACCAAATCTGATGGTATTTTCTATTATCAAGATCGCATCTGGATCCCAGATCGTGACAATCTTCGCATATTCCTGATGGAAGAAATCCATAAAACCCGATATTCCATTCATCCGGGCACTGACAAGATGTATCATGGCCTGAGAACCAATTATTGGTGGTCGGGAATGAAAAAGGATATTGCTTTATTCGTGGCCAAATGTCTTACATGTTCCAGGGTCAAAGTAGAACATCAACGACCCTCTGGACTATTGGTCCAACCAGAAATCCCCAGGTGGAAATGGGAAGCGATCGCCATGGATTTCGTAACCAAACTTCCCCGTACCACAAAAGGACACGACAGCATTTGGATAATCATTGACCGTTTGACCAAATCCGCTCATTTCCTTCCCATCCGGGAAAATTTCAAAGTCGAAAAACTTGCTCGGATTTACATCAACGAGATAGTTAGTCGGCATGGCATTCCTCTCAGCATCATTTCAGATCGTGATGGGAGATTTCTCTCTCGGTTTTGGCAATCACTTCAAACAGCCATGGGAACCCGCCTCGATCTCAGTACCGCCTATCATCCTCAGACCGATGGTCAATCTGAGAGGACAATTCAAACACTCGAAGATATGTTGAGGGCGTGTGTCTTGGATTTCGGAGGAAACTGGGACTCTCATTTACCGTTGGTGGAATTCTCCTATAATAACAGTTATCATTCTAGCATCAAGATGCCACCATTTGAGGCATTGTATGGCCGTAAATGCCGATCTCCTATTTGCTGGCATGAAATCGGTGAGTCCCACGTGATTCGCGCAACAGTGGATTCTCCAATCGTTGGTCCTGAGCTTATCCAGGAAACAACCGACAAAATCACTCAGATTCGCGATAACCTTCTCGCATCTCGTAGCCGACAAAAGAGTTATGCCGACAAGCGACGCAAACCGCTTGAATTTACCGTAGGTGACATGGTTATGTTAAAAGTGTCCCCATGGAAAGGTGTGGTTCGATTTGGACGCAAGGGTAAATTGGCACCACGCTACGTAGGCCCGTTTAAGATCATAAAAAGGATCGGACCAGTAGCCTACGAGTTGGATCTACCAACAGAGCTTAAGAAAGTTCACCCAGTATTTCATATAGCCAACCTCAAGAAATGTTTAGCAGACGAGAACCTTCATGTTCCTCTCGAGGATATCCAAATCGACGAGACAATGCAATTTACCGAGAAACCCTTGGAAATTGCCGACCGAAAGGAAAAGCAACTCAAAAGAAGTCGCATTCCCCTGGTTAAGGTCAGGTGGCAGTCGGCACGTGGACCTGAGTATACATGGGAGCGTGAGGATCATATGCGTACCAAATACCCACAACTTTTCTCTTAAGGTACTCTCTTCTTAAATTTCGGGACGAAATTTCCTAAAGTAGGGGAGACTGTGACATCCGCCTAAAATGGATTCGGGTCAACCCAACCCAATTGGAAATTTAATAAACCCTACTCAAGATTACTTGACGCTAATAGGATCAAAACCCATGCAATACGATATAACTTGACGTTAATAGCAACATAGTATTGTACAACGTTATAACTATAATCAAAGTAAATTATGATACCATATTAAAATAAAATCAAAGTATAATGCTCTAATTAAATTAAAAGAATCAAACTTGAATTCTCTAATTAAACTTCAAATCAAAGTAGATTGTTATAATCAAATAATAACCTATCTTTTATAAAACTCCATTTTTATAAACTTTACATTAAATTTTATAAAACTCTATTTTTTATAAACTTTACATTAAATTTTATAAAACTCTATTTTTTATAAACTTTACTTTAAATTTTATAAAACTCATACATTAATTATGTAAAAGATGCTTGTGTTAGTGGGAAATTATGAAGACCACCAAAAGCAAAAAGATTATTCTCATGGTCTCCCACTCACACCTCCCATCCACTTTCCTTTCCTTTTTCTCCCAACACATTATTCTCTTCACCACTTAAATCTTCTCTATTCTTTCTCTCACTCTCAATCTCGAAATTTCCTCCAAGAATACTCATATTCCATCCAAGAACAATCTATTATACTCAAATCTTCATCCCTCTTGAAGCATTCATCAAGGTATGTTCTTAAAAGTTTCAAATTCATACAAGAAACAAATTAAATCCACCAAAATATCTAAAACTCATTTTTTTCATAAACCTGATTTTTCTCAGAATACCATCAATAAAATAAGAAGTTCTGGAAATTTTCAGAAAATAACTTATTTTTATTGAATTATCATAATTATTTCAATAAAGTAGGGCAATAATTCACATAAAATACTTGTTGCATTCAATAAATTCTGAGAAAATTCTGGGATGACTTGTATACTGATTAAACATGATATATGAAGTTTCATGCATTTATATTACTGTTTACTATTATTTATGATTTTATTGATTAATTAATAATGAAATATATAAAAAATACTTCCCATAGTAACAAATATCTGAAACTTATACACTGGGCTCTACATCATGTTATAAAACTATGGTTAATTTTATAGATTTTTTGAGAATCATTTACTATTTTTCCCGAATTTTGTGTTGTTTAATCATTAAAATATTAAATAAATACTAAAACAGTTCAGAAAAATATACAAATTTTACAGTAATTCATATTGTATGAAATAATGATTTCCTAATAATTTCATAATTTTTCAATACTGTTTACTATTTAAAACTATTTTCCTAAGTATTTAAGCATGTAAAAATGCATTTTAATGATTATTTCATATAAATAATTGTTAAAATCTATAAATAATTATAATTAGGCAAGTTATTATTTTAATAAGAAATTATTAAAATCTAGCCTAAATTGAAAATATAAATTAATTATGCAAAGTAAGTAATTCAATTTAAAATTCATTTAACAAATAAATACCTTAATATTATAATCAAAATGAATTATTGTTAATTCATCTAATATAAGAATACGTGTCTAATTATTTGTATTAATACTTCATTCTTGTTTAGCAGTTCCTAAACCAAAAACTATTAATTATATTAGGTTCTACGCCATTTTGACCCGAATCGTCTATCGTACGACACACGCATTTCGTTTTTGGACTAAAGTGAGTAATCTACCCCATATTTTATAATTTTCAATACTTTTGGGGTGTATCATGTGGTTCTAATATGTTCCAACTTCATTTTATTGTTTTATCACAATTGAGACATTGTTGGGACATTTATACGTGAGTCATTAATTGTATAACTATTGTTTGTTTACGCTACATGTACTTGTAGTGCATTATCATTTTTAGTCTAATCTCCATGACTATGCCCGTATTCTTGAGGTACGTTATGGACAATAATAGCGCTATTGGGTTGACCACCCCGCCTTGGGACGCTAAGGTGATTGATCGCACGTGGTTGAGTGTGTTTGATGATTAGATGCTCCATCCTATATATATATATATATATATATATATATATATATATATATATATATATATATATATATATATATATATATATACATATATATGTATATATAAGGTGAGGACTTATTGTTGTTGTTATCATTTGTTAATCAATTTTTGATTTATACACCGTTATCTCAAATACAATTGTTTGTCGACTTCAAAAGAAAACAAATTTCAAATTATAAATGTTTCAACTTCACAACTTTCTCTACTAAAATTAGATTACTCACCAACTCTCGTAGTTGACCTGTTTTTAACCATGATGCAGATTTGAAGAATGAAGATTGATGAAAAATAGGGTGTGCCTTAGAAATCCACAAGACAATTTAAATTTGATGTAATAAATGTTGTTCGTATTTGGATTTGTATTTGTATGTTGTGGATCTTGTTTGCATACTTAGTACTTAATTGAATCTAATCATATTATAACATAGTTGTCATGAGACTTTGAACAATATATCACGCCTTGATCGATTCCGACAAGGATCGGGGTGTGACAGCAACTCCACAGGAGATTTCATAAAAAGCAACAACATCATTTTCCATTTTATCGAGATCATCCTTGGTGGGACGGTTCATGACTGGTTGCCCTCCTCCTAGTCTGGTTGTAGCGCCGTCAGTTTGGACTGGTGTAAGGACTGGGACATGTGGTCCTTCATCTACGGATCGCCATACATCTCTACCAAGTCTCCTTAAGTATCTTTCCATTCTTTGTGACCAGTGATGATATTCATTAGCTACCAGTATTGGGGCTCGGTTAGAACCACCAACACTGTTGGAAACATTCAGAGATAACGATTGTACCATTTTTGAAATTTTTTTTTAAGAAATGAGCTTCAGTGGTATAGAAGGCCCTTTGAAAATCAGAGTTCCGTTTCCAAAAAAGCAACCACTATGGCTCTGATACCAATTGTTGAGAGAAAAACTTAGACACACTTGAACAAACGTTAGAACAAGTGGATTGCGGAATAGTTAATCTCGAAGGACCTAAAAGCTCAACAATAATATTAACAAGTTAGAATTCGATAGTTAGAGAGTTAGTTGCGGAAAGTAAAGAAATATAAATGACAACAATTGTTATATCAAGTATACACGTAAGTTGATTCATAACAAGGAATGCATTCAAACCAAGTTAATAAGGAGGATCAAACTTAGTGATTAAGTCACAGAAGACTTGCTCCGAAGAGAGGTTATAATCAGTTGTATTCTAGTAAGATTTGAGAGTAAGAGGTGATGCGTAACTAGATAGAGAGATAGAAATGATAACTTCAGAGAAGTGTATTCAGAATAGATAGATGTGTGTGTTATCCGTGTTGAATACAAGAGAATGAGCTCTATTTATAGAGACTCAAGACTTACACTAGATTACATCTCTAAGAGTAGCCATGCAAGGCATACTGGACAATAGAGAGTATTATAATAAAGACAAGTAAAGTAATCTAGTTAAATGACTGCGGTAGGTAGAGACTCCGGATGCGGTTGCTGAAGAAGGAGCTTGACTGCGGGTGCTGGATGGCTGCGGTAGCTGAAGAGGTTGCGGTAGCTGAAGTTCAAGAGGGTCACTTTTTATGATTCAACAATTGATATTCCATGTATTGACATGGTGTTTATTATTTGGATAGTTTGGGATTTTTGGTGAGACAGCGATTCGGGAGTTCTATTCTTCAGTTGAGATCGGCATTGCGAGGTGAGTTCTCCTCACTATATCAACAGGGTCTACGGCACCAAGGCCGGCCCTTTATGATTTGCATCCTGGTTTCAGGATGGTTGATATGTCATTGATCTGTTAGATTTCATCCTGGTTTTAGGATGGTTGATATGTCATTGATCTGTTATATTTCATCCTGGTTTTAGGATGGTTGCTATGCTAGAGATCGGTTAGATCGGTATCCTGGTTATAGGATGGTTGCTATGTTATTGATCGGTTAGATCGGTATCCTGGTTATAGGATGGTTGCTATATTATTGATCGGTTAGATCGGTATCCTGGTTATTGGATGGTTGCT
Organism: Lactuca virosa; assembly: GCF_052849685.1. Taxonomy (NCBI): domain Eukaryota; kingdom Viridiplantae; phylum Streptophyta; class Magnoliopsida; order Asterales; family Asteraceae; genus Lactuca; species Lactuca virosa. The sequence continues at coordinate 150,830,563 of NC_136433.1, forward strand.
ATGTTATTGATCTGTTAGATCTATATGACTATCTGTACTTGATAGCTAGCGTATGATATGTATGTGCACATGTTGTTGGTTTGGGTAATGGGTTGAGGCAGGTCCTCCTTCGTGCTGTAGGCCAAGATACCCAGGGCGGCCCGGATAGACTACAGGCCCAGGAGGGCCTATTGTTCAGACCGAAGGCCCGGCGAGCCGTCCGGATAGGCTGTAGGCCCTACGAGGCGGTCCAGACGTGCCGAAGGTGCGGAGAGCGGTCCAGATAGACTGAAGGCCTGCGAGGCGGTCCAGTCAGACTGATGGCTCATTATGCATGTTGTTTGCTTATATGTTTATACGATATGGTTATATTTGTATGGAGTTGGTATTTTGGGGGTAACTCACTAAGCCTTCGAGCTTATATTTATCGATTTTTCTTTTAGGTACTTCTGATGATCGTGGGAAGGCGAAGGCGTGACCGTACACTTCCTCGATTTATGATTTTTGATTTCTGGGAACTCTTATATGATACTATTTTGAAAACGAATTGTAATAACTTAATGATTTTAAATGTGTTAAAAAGTTCAAATTTGGCATATTTTTTTATGGATGTTACAAGTTGGTATCAGAGCCTTGGTTTGAGTGAATTGGTGGAAACACTCGCTTGTCTCCAGTCTTAAACTGAGGACAAGATTTTAAAACAATTTTCTTAAAAATGTTTTCAAAATATTAAAGGAGGATCCAAGTGTACGATCAGCTGGAGCTCGTGGATAGACCCCAAAATACCTTACGGATTATTTGATTTATGTTATATGTTAGAACAGCATGGTAGTACTAGACTAGGGATCTTCAGGAATTGCATGATAGAATTGCATGATAGAATTGCCTGATTATATGATGCCTAGTAGCCTAGGGTTTTCCTTATATAAAATTGACATCATTACTGTAGTTGCTTAGTGTATGCATCATGGCTATACGTAATTAAGATCTTATAGCCTCAGAATGTTTGATTTGGCCTTATTTCCCGTTCTTGTCTGATTAAGGGCTTAGGGTAGGATCAGGTATTATGTTTGATTTGGCCTTATTTCCCGTTCTTGTCTGATTAAGGGCTTAGGGTAGGATCAGGTATTCGAAAGTTTATAGGGTCCAACATTATGTATGGTTAGCATACACGAGTGTTGCAGGGTTGGTGGAAGTTTCATGGATGGATGGGTTGTTTGGACGAGTCCGCCAGTTATGAGATATTTAGCCTTCCTCTAGGAGTGAGGACTGAGCGCATGTCATGCTTATGTATAGTTTTAGGGCGTTGTGATGATACTAGCCAAACATGGGTAGGTGTGGAAGGTAGTATGGGCCCATACTACTGAAAGCACAGGACCCATACACGTAGCAAGGAAGTCACAGCCTCTAGGTTTTTGTTAGGAGATGGTCCCCGGATTGTTATATCTGATATATTTTTGGTATATTTTCAGCATGGTGGTTACACAGTGATTTGTGACTGGATACGGGTCAGGATCAGGAGAGGGCGGACAGGAACCGACAACGCCCGAGACTATCGGCCAGATGAGGCCAGACAAGATGGACGACAGGATGCGGGAGATTCTGCATGATGAGGTTGCGGCTATGTCCCGGGCTCAGTTGTCGGAGATGTTTGGGTCTATCAAGACCGCTATGGTGGAGTATTTTGATGATCGATATGCAGCCCTCACTGAGGCGGCTGCCGCAGCAGCCACAACAGCTGTATCAGCGGCAGGGTTGGGAGCCGGACGGGCTTTTCAGTACCGGGACTTCGACAACACGAAGCCCCCTACTTTTGATGGAACTCGGGACCCCATAAAATCCATGAGGTAGTTGTCTGACGTGGAGGGGTGTTTCTTCACGTGCTTGTGTCCTACTGACCAGAAGGTCAGATGTGCCCTGAACTTGCTGAGGTCCGAGGCAAAGGACTAGTGGAGACTGATGATTGGGTCTTATTCGGATGACCAAAGAGCTGTGGTTACTTGGGAGCAGTTCAGGGATATGTTATGTGCTCGCTACATTGCACGAGTCGGGAGGGAACGGTTGGCTCAGGAGTTTCTGGATCTGAGACAGGATGGTGAGACGGTGACGGAGATCACCCGTATGTTCATGGAGAGGGCGACGTTATGCCCGGAGTTTGCTTCTGAGCAGGCTCAGATGACACGTTATCTGAGCATGCTCAAGACTGACATCCATCAGTTTGTGGCGACCCAGCGTTGTGATACGCTTCTGGATTTACATAAGGTTGCGAGGCGGCGCGAGTTAGAGATTGAGCTGCAGTTGAGGGAGCAGAGGCAGGCCCCGACACACTCACAGCCGGCGCCAAGGCGGTCTAAGACTGCTGATTCCAAGACATGAGGACAGCAGGGCCACACTTGTGGCAAGTGCGGGAAGGGTCACTCGGGAGTTTGCAGATCGGGTAGCACGTGCCGCAAATGCGACCAGGAGGTCACTTTGCGAGGGATTGTCGCCAGCTAGCCCCGGTACAGGATATGAGGATTTGCTACCACTGCCATCAGGTTGGTCACGTGAAGACCAACTATCCACAGCTCGCAGCCAGGCCGGCGCAGGCTCCAGCGTCGGCTACACTGAGGATTAGTGACGGGAGTCAGGGTCGAGCAGCGCCCCCGAGGGCTCAGGGACGTGCCTTCCAGCTTACAGTAGAGGAGGCCAGGGAAGCACCGGATGCGGTTGCTGTTATGTTTCAACCTTTTTATCTTACTGTTTATGATTAAATTGTGAACTTTCCATTACCTACTGCATAAGGTGTTAGGATATGAGGATCAGTGAAATTTAGTATCGAAGGTTTGTAGATGGTTAGGATCCCGGGGAGGCCTTGAGGATGAGGAGTTAGGATAGAGAATCACCATCCTAGGGGCAGTAGTTGTAGTTTGGAGACTCAGAAGCATTCAACTGGGATTTAGGTTTCTCTTGAAGTTGGTTGCTCTGTGTCGGGAAGACGGTTGTGCGTAGGTTATTCATTCCATGGTTAAGTTGTGTTTTGGTTTCGCTACCAATAGATAGTGTATAGTGTCCCAAGTGGGGGAGAATTGGGAATTCTCAGATGGAGCATCAGCCATTGAGGGTTTTTGTAGCTGTCAGGGCTTAACAGTACATTCAGCACGGGTGTGCGGGTTATTTCGCGTATGTAGTAGATATGTGGGTCAGGAATCAGACCACGTTTTCCCGAGAAGGTAGGCGATCAACATGAGGTCTAGAGTTAGGTCGGGATTATAGTCTGCGGATTGGATCAGGAGTTCGGGACCCCAAGTGAGGGAGAGCTAACTATATGGGAAGGGGCACCAGGATGTGTCCAGGGTTATGCTCAACCGACTTAGGGCAGTCCGGATAGACTGTAGGCCCATCGGGGCAAACCAGTCAAGCCGAAGACCTGGAGAACGGTCCAGACAGGTTGAAGGCCCGGAGAGGCGGTCCAGACATGCTGAAGGTTCTGAGAACGGTCTAGACAGGCTGAAGGCCCGGAGAGGTGGTCCAGACATGCTGAAGGTTCTGAGAGTGGTCCAGATAGGCTGAAGGCCCGGTGAGGCAGTCCATTCATGCTGAAGACTCTGTATGTATTTTGTTAGATCTACGTTCTAGTATTAAGCGTGTCGTTTTGTGATTATCACTTGTAGAACCGTATGTTATGTGCTTGTTGGTTATCACCTATAGAATGCCCTTATGGATTATCGGTGGTTATGTAGGAGAGTCTGAACATTCTTGGGGTAGCAACTTGTTCTATAAGTGGATAGTGTATTTTGAGGTTTCGGTGATGTGGCACTTATTGATGTTGTGAAGGACATTGATTAGGCCTTCTTGGGCAATGGAGGAGGTGAGTATCTCCAGGATGGAGTGTTGGGCAACTGAATTGACGACAACAGTGTCAATAGGTTATCGGGAGCATTCAAGTCATGAGCTGAGGGCCGGAGAGGGCATACCAGACTCATGCTGTGTGCTCAAAAGCAATCTGAACCTATGTTGAGGACCATGTAAGCGTATTCCAATCATAGGCTGTGGGCATAGAGATTGTAAGGGTTATGTCACTTGTGGGAGCGCGTTCGGAATGGATGTATTGTTGGGATTCGGGTGAGTTGTACTCGGTTGTGAGAAATCAGCGGATTGTGGATGAGACGCAAGGATAGATCCTTGGATCTTAAGTTATGAGTAGACCCGAGTTATGTTCATAGAGGTATTCCAATCTAGGATATTCCATCATGAGGATGACCGGACCCTATGATTGATTGGACCTGACATGTTTGGTATTCCAACCCGAGGGTTGATTGGGCCAAACATGTGCATGATAAGAGGGTATTCCTGATGGATTTTGGTATACTACAACATTCTATGGTGCACATACAACGCTAAAAGCTTTGGATCTATGTTTTCTCTAATTATACATGCAATATTGTTTCCAAAGCTTTAAGCCTACAACTAGCATACAAAATGATATAATCAACATAAAAGAGAGTTATAGAATTACCTATTTGTTGTAGCTTGTAGAACTTCTTGAGTTTGGCCTTTAAGAACTTAGTGCCCCAAGTGTCTACAACTAGCATACAAAATGATATAATCAACATAAAAGAGAGTTATAGAATTACCTCTTTGTTGTAGCTTGTAGAACTTCTTGAGTTTGGCCTTTAAGAACTTAGTGCCCCAAGTGTTGCACCTCAAATGGAATCACACAACACCACCAACAATGGAGGACTTGAGAGAGGATTCTTTGCTTCACAAAATCGGCTAACACTCTTATAAGCTCACTTAGGTGCCAATTTTGGTAGCCTTAGGGTTTCTTATATAGTGTGGAAAAACTAGGGTTACACCATGTAAACCCTACTGTGCATGACCTTCCACATTCCTCATGCTCCATGGGTTTAAACCTCCATGAATCATCCATGGGTTGTCACATGGGTTTATCCCAACATAAGGAATCATGGATTATAGGCCCACACCATAAGAATGAATGATTTACCAAATCAATCCCTTATATTTAATTAGTCTCTTTTGATCACAAAATTAATTCCAAATTAATTCTTGATCAATACTAATTAAATAATATGATTTCATATTAATATATTAGAACTTATAATATATTAATAAATCATGAATATCCTCTTCTCAAAAGTCCATCCTTACAAATTGTTCCGGTGCCATGCAACCCAAATGGACCATGCTACTCTCGGGTCAAGTACATACCAATTGTAGTTATGGGCTTAGACACTAAATCCAACAGTCTCCCACTTGGATAAGTCTAATAACTATTATTGCAAGTACGACTCCACAACCAGACTAGCAATCGTAGCTCTTAAAAACCGATGTCGAACTCTGACCTAGTCAATGACGCGTCCATTAGATAAGGGATCATATATTCCTCCATTATAGATATCATATGGACATGAGACATGGATTATAATCATTCTCTATGTCCATCTGTTGTTTCCCGATTTCCGATTTATGACTACCGACCAATTGAGCAAATCAAATCAGTCCGGGCTTGTCCAAGCACTTAGGGGTGTCATCACTAAATCATCGAGGGGCCCACAGATATCGCTTTTATCCACATGGGGTAAAAGAAACGGATAAACTTCGACCCAAATGCTTGCTTGTACTTACTCATCAAATTATACACAACAATATGTTTTATAACACCAAGTTACTGGTGTGTTTACATACGTCAATGTGCAACCGACTCGCAACTACAACTCACACGTTTTGGTTTCAAGAATATAAGATATTATCGTCTCACAATCCCTCGTGATAAAATCCATGAAGTGATTCAGATGAGCATGGGTTGAATCTAATACTCGAATCTTATTCCAGGAGCACTCATGAACACTGTAGCAAACTTGTGCTATGACTAAAACACCTCTACAGACCCATTCATGACAGTCTTGCCTCAATACCTACTTCCAAAGTATGATCGACTATGGATGGTTTGAATAACCTAGTTACTCGGGAAGTCAAAACATGCAAAGTGAAACACAAGAATAATACTAATCCTATATGGCCCCAAAACTTTTGAGTGCCATATTGATTACTCATTATTCATTGTATAATGTTTCGTATAATCAACTTAATACTTGAATTAAAACAATAGTTGTCCCATGCTCCAAGCATGCACACTATGTTTACCTATGATCCTTACTTTGTGAAATAGATCAATTGAAAACATTTCAGTGATGCTCATTTCACAATTCCAAATCTTTATTGCAAGTGTAAAAATTTCAAATTCTTGCCACTGCTAAGAAGTGTTAGATTCTAAACTATCATGCAATGATTCTTCTGTAATGTCTAGGTACCAAAAGTCACAGAGACTTGACCAACGATATTACAAAATATTCCTTTGGAGATTGTTACAAGACAATTCCATGGAAATGAGGTCTCAAATTCAAAGTATATTCCTTTGAACATCCTTCTTGCATAAAAGTTTCTAACTTCCTCATCTATTCTTCAACTCCCAATATGGAAACATTCCATCTTTGCCATACGAGAACTCATTATTAATAGACTCCTGTCTATTCATAATAATGTCAATATGGTCCATCCATTACTCTACTTCCAACTGTCCTTAAGCGACCATTACTTGGCAAACCGTAGATTGTCCTTAACAGTGTTTAACCACTTTAGTCATATCCGGTTCTATTCATTTTTTCCTCTTTAATGCCCTAGGCATTTGTAAAATTAGAACATGAGAATATTATAGCATATGCAATCGATTCTATACCTGAAGCATATGGGATACGATTCATAATGTCTAACACAGAGACATGATACTTGATCAGTCTTTTGCTATAATATTTCTATTTGCCATGTTCTCATAATTCGAATTATGAAGAAGGATGCCGTAATCATAATTGAATTTTTGAGAACGCAATTAACATTTCCATATATCGAATTTCCTTATGTTGAACCATTCCAACATAACATTCATATATATTTGACTAAATTTGATTAAAAACTCAATCTAAGCTTTTAGATTTTGAAATGAAGTATAATATCCTCTCCCTTAATTATAGCAAAACAACTTTTCAAACCCACAACTTTGCGAATTGAAACCTTTTGTTTTCTATAATTAACATTACTAACTTGCAACACTTATAATAATTATGCTCCTACTAGCATAACAGTTATTATCTCACTAGCATAACACTTATGCACCCACTAGCTTTGACATGTACCCAGAAATCAGTTGGACTTCTAGAAATCAATACTCATTGACTTTCTTACCAAAGTTTAGATTTCTGATACGAGATGCTTCAATAAGACTTTATCTAGACTTCTCAAACTCATACACCTTTCCTTAGCTAGCTCTTATGTGTGTCTTAACAATTTTAGAACTTACAGCAATAAGTCTCAAATGTTTAGACCCTTTGCCATTTCTTACAATTCAAATTATGAAGAGGGATGTCGTAATCATAATTGAATTGGAAAATGCAAATATCACAATTCTATCTCCTTAAAATCTACTTAGTGAAAGCGTTTCCTCACAATCATTTTCATGAATTGGAGAGAAACCTTATGACACTTAGATTTCATGGTGTATGTGTTCCTATCCATGTGAATTTGTCAAAACCATAATCACAAGACAAGGTTGGTGACAAATCCAAACTCATATGGACTGAACTTGTTCAATCTTAATTTCTTGCCATCTGGTAACACAAGGGCCTACCATTGCTTCCAAGTTGTTATGCAAACAATTGAGAACTCATAGAACTCACATGCATAGTCAACTTTAACCGGAATGGGCACAAAAACAAGAATATGTCAACACGATGAGTTACAAACCTCAAGTCGTGTGCTAGTGTTTACAATAGGTTTACTCTTGATTAGTTCTTGAAACATTCAAGATCTTTAAGACTCCCACTGACCTCTTGACATATAAGACTCTCTTGTCAAGAACCATTCCTTGACAAACAAATATTCAAGAGTTAGTGTGGATTATAATCAAGACTAACACTTCACACAATTGGCATTAGTTGGTCTTTGTTTTATCCAAAACATCACAACTTACCAATTTCAAATGTACAAAAGTAGAAAACATTTTACTCTACATTTGATAAGTTTTATAAACCTTTCTTAATTTAATGTCACTCAAGGCACAATCTTGGAGTACGACTCTAAGACTTATTTTTGAAACGAAGTATGATTCACCTTTTGATTTAACCATTGAGATATGGTCTTATAATCACTAAGATAATCATAAAACACGATACTCAATTACTCTCCCATCTTTTCACATTGGAGAAACTTCTATCTTTCTGCCTAATTTGATTCTTCTCATTCGTTCTGCCATACATTGAACTTTTTCAATGATTCGGAATTATACTTAAACTTGTAAGCATAACCATATTTACTAAACTTTAGTAAATTATGACAAATAGTCTTATCGTTCTTTGTGATGGACCTGACCAACGCACACCCAGTGTACCCAATCCCCTAGTCCTTCGCTTGACTCACATATTCATGTAAACAAGGAATTAGTCTTAATTTCCCAAAGATGAAGGTTCTCATTCATCACACAACACAAGTTGTATGATTCCAAGTTCCTATCCAACTAAAACTTGGGTGATGAGAATCTTTCCTTATTTGGCAAATTCTCGACACTACCACAAACGAAAGAATCAAATTCATATTACTAACATAGAAACATACAAACATCAATTTTCACAAATGCCATTGCAAGGAGATATAATAAAAATAAAACAAAATTTTATTTATTTATAAAATGCGGAAAAACTTTTCCTTACAATGCAATCACAAATGAAAACTATGTTATTACAAATTTCTAAGAAATCTATCATAACTCCTAAGCAGCAGCTCAAGAATCCGATCTCCGAACCATGCGATCGAAATCCATCTCTTCGCGATCAGATTCAGCATGCTCTTACTTTTAAGCTTCCTTCCTTTTGCATGATCCTACAAAAAATCAAAATGCAACCTTGTCGCATCATGTATTAAGAATCAACAATTAGGAACTTAATAGAGTTAGATAGTGGACTTACTTGAAGCAGAACCATACAATCTGACTAAAGTTCTCAGGTAGTCAGGGCAGCTTCGACTCCAATGTCCCTTTCCTTGGCAATAGAAACAACCAGGTTCATTAGGAGTGGCATATGGAACAATCGCAGATTTGGCCTTTCACTTATGATCAAAACTTTTTTACCATGGCCAGTTCCTTTCCTTTAGGAGAAGGAATCATTTCTGGGATATCCATGTCATTTCCCATTTCAGCTTGAGAGGTAGATCTTCCAGTCAAATTTGCTTGACCATTGCGCCAAATCATTGTTGATTCAGCAGCAATTAGCAAATAAGTAAGATCGATAAGGGTCATGTCGTGATCTGTCACATAGTAGTTTTTAACAAACTCACTATATGACTCGGGAAGTGACTGAAGAACCCAGTCAATAGCCAACTTCCTTGGGAACACGACACCCAACATTCTCAGTCTGTCAATGTGTGACTTCATATCCGAGACATGTGCACACACATACTTTCCATCCTTATGTTTGCTATCCAATAGGGCTTGAGTGATCTTGAACTTTTTAAGTCTTCGAACTTGTGGGTTAGGGAGAATAATTGGAGGAGGTGGAGGAAGTGAATCATGATATTGTGGAACATCATCTTTATGTGGAAAGCTTGTTCCAAAAGATTTGGGAATACAATAGTTGTTTGAACTAGACATCTACAAGAGAGAAATTCAAGTTAGTTGATTTAATTCCTTAATATAACACCCAAATGAAATTATTAAGGCTAGGACCCAACACAATATTTTACAATTCGGAAGAGGGATGTCGTAATCCAATTGCAAAATATTTGAAGGTAAGTAAATGACGATTTACCAATTTCCACCATGAAAAACGAAATTGATTATTAAGTTTTAAATGGATTGAAATTCCTAGATCCTTTGAGATTCATTGAACTATTCAATGGCATGTTTAAATCTCGATTGTGCCCTTCAAGTTTGTGACTGGGATGTCGAGGATCACAAACAAGGTGTGAATAACCATGCAAATTAGCTTGGTACACCCAATGTTACAACCACCTAATCAATGTATCGGTTAACCACACACGCTCCATTGATCTATGATTAACATCAATTCCCCTCATTTGATGTCTTTTGCTGCTAGGGAATTTCCGAAGCAGCTTCGTCAGTTTGTTGTTCATATCGATCCTTTAGGCTAGATCTTGTAAGATCAATTTATAGGATCAGTACGTGGGGATCGACGTTCGTTAGTGCTTGTAGTATAAATCTCGGGCAGCGATGGACTTCGTGCCTATTCCTTAGGTCAATCCTTAGGAATGAAGGATAAATGATTTTTAGGGTAGATCCTTAAAATTAAAGAAGATAATGGGGATGGGTAATTGGGTTGATTGTTTGATGATTAAATATAATAATTATATTATTGCGGGTTTAAAACCCTATGTACTCACCAGGTTTCCCAACCTGACCCACTCAGTTTATTTGTATCACAGGTATCGATACGCAGCTGCTTTGCACTGAGAGATTAAAGGAGATGTAAATCACTAGTGTAAATAAATGTATGTTCTGTTTATGCTTATGTTTCTGTATCGATGTGGACATCCCGAGTTTTGTAATAAAACGAAAATACATTTCTTTAAGAAATGCTTTGATAAATATTTATTATATTTTGTTTTGGGGACAAATTCCGCAACACCTTTTGAAAGATTACTCTGATTTTATTTTAAAAAGCGACATCCCAAATGTTTAAATGAATAAAATACATTTCTTTGGAAATGCTTTGATAAAGTATTTATCATGTATTTTCTGGGAACAAATTCCGCAACGGTTTTCTTTAAACGATTACTCTGATTTTAAAATAAAGCATAAACAAACCGGTCTTTTCTGGCCGTGAAATTTGGGGATGTCAAAGTTGGTATCAGAGCCTTAGTTTAAGCGAACTAGGAATTTGTAGGATTTCTAGACTTAAACTTAGAATGCTAAGTGATGATTGTGAGATGAGTGTCTACCATATTTTAGACACAAGCACTAGTATATTTTAGGAAAGATGCCTAAAATGCTTTTATGTGCTAAATGTTATGTGTTTTCCATATATGAAGTTGTTTGTTTGGATCTAGGGTCTGTTGCCGACCGGATCTGGAAATTTTATATGCTCAGGTTTCTAAACGTTTAATTACGATATTAGAACTGGCATTTAATTTTTTCGAAGTAATGAGGAGGAATATGCGTCTAAACCTTCCTCTATCTATATTCTCGTCTCGATACATCGAACGACTGCTTTGGTGTGCAGAACATTATGGTGAAGACTCGTAGGGAATTGAGAAAATGGAGGAAATAAAAAGGCTTATGATGGTGAACGATACCTATCGGAAGATATCGATGACGGAACGATTGGTGTAATTCTTGAAGTTGTCTTATCATCTGGTATTTCCATCACCAATCGAGTTGAAGTAGAATTGATGATTGAAGATACGCAATGAAGAAGTCCTAGTATAGTCTAGGGAAATTTTTATGATTGTTTGGACACATTCGTATGTGTTAAATTGTTTTGTGATTTTAGGACTTGGGGACTGCGATACAATACTTGGGACGAGTATGAGTAGGTGTGAAAGGTAGTAGATGCATATACTACCGGAAGCACAGGACTCGCACTTGGATCAGGGAAAGTCACAAGGTTACCAAGAAGCTAGTGATTGATTCCGTTTTGTTCATGTATGTCATTACCATTGTTTCGGTAATGACTAAGCAGATGATTGTTATTCTGACCCTAGTGGTCATATTAAATTGAGTCCGACTACGATGAGTTTGTTACGTGGTTCCGAGAACCGAGTTCGATGTAGCATTTGACTGAAGTCAGAAGATTGAAATCAATGCGATCGATAGCTTCACGCTCGTTGATAAAGAAGCTTGTAGCTAGAGATGCTACATGCTAAAATGTGGTTATATCACATTAGAATATGAAGGAGGTATATTCCATTCTGGAATTTAACTCTAAAAGACCTGAGTCTAAGCGTTGCATCATGCGATGAGAGGTCATTGGAGCACGACCCATCGGTCTGTTACAACAGATAAAGGAAAGTATTTATCCTAAGAAGAAGAAGGAGTCCACAATAAGGACTTATTTTGTAACTCGAAGGTTACGATTGAAAGTCCCACATAATACGAAAAGCAGATGCAAGATGGCATCGTCTGCAGTCGGGAAGCCCTAGAGTTAGATACTCTTTCGAAGAAACATAGAAGTTACGATTATTACCTAGGATGAAAAGATAACGTATGGAATCAATACAAGCCCTATTTCGTTGATGATTCCGGGACGTAATCATCCTAAGGGGGAGATAATTGTAACGCCCGTAGATCCGGGCTAGTCAATTTAAGGACAATGAGCGTCAAAAATGACTTTTTGATGGAAGATTATTTAGAGGGAGTAATCTTAACTAAATTGTAGTATATGTTACAAGGATTTTGTACATATAAAGAACGTTGAAATCCGAGTTATAACGAAGAAATTATGACATGTCGAAGTTTCACGACAGAACCGGCACGACACAGCGCGACGTAAATAGTGAATTTATGATAGAGCGATATTTGGATTTAGCGATCTAAGTGAAAGTCGTAGAATACGTTAAACCGAGAGCGTGCATGAAAATAACGCCCAAATCTGACTTCGTATGAGGAAGTTATGATTTTTCGAAGTTTCGGCTTAGCAGTGTGCAGCCCGAAACTCGAATATGAGATCAAGTAATTTCTAGCCAAAACAATCTAAACGAGAATCGAATATCTCGTTAATAGTAGTGCAACGGTAAAAAGACAGACGAAAACGGACGTCAGATGAAGAACTTATGATTTTATAACGGAGTTTTCCTGTCCCGGCCTACTAAAAATAATATATTAAAAATAAAGTCAAAATTAACCGACGAAGTCTAAACGAAAGTTGTAGAGCATAATCTCACCTACGCGTGGATATAAAGAACGTCGAAAACGGAGCTCGTATGCGAAAGTTATGAATTTTTTGAAGTTCGAGGCACGCATAGCAAAGCTTATCCGAACTACGCCCCGCGTAGATCTTCGTACGCCCAGCGTACGCATGAAAGAGGCTTTACGCCCCGCGTACATGGAAGTTACGCCCAGCGTAACCCGATGACCAGCACCCTATAAATAGATGTTGTGGGCTGCCGACTTTTGGTGCTCAAACTCTTCTCTCTCTCATTATTGCCTCGTTTTGCGTGCAACTTATACCCCGAAGCCCCAGTATCATTCCCGAGACCCGAAGCAAGTCTCGAAGCCCCGAAGATCCCGAGAAGTAAAGTTTCCGAGCCGAGACTCAGCCCGCGTAAAGCCCGGTTTTGGAGAAAACGTCCCGGTTTCATCGGAAACGATTGTTTTCAGGGACGAAGTGTTGTCCAATTGTCGTCTTATCATGTGAGTGCATATTATTTTCATCTTACACATAGATATGAAGTATTTTATATAAATTAAGTGCTACGTGTGCATATTATCTGAATACTTGTTGTCTATGCCGAATGAACAATTTTATACATGTTTTAATTTATTTAAACTATATATATATTTTATATCTACAAATATGTTGGGTAAAACATGGGTAGATGAATTAGATTATGTGTGATGAAATAAAAATTGATGACAGATATCGATGTTTAAGATGATTTAATCATCTAGCAGAGTATAGAAAACGACCACAGACTATTCTAGATAGTCCAGTGGAACGTTAGCAGACTCGTAACCTGTAGGTATTTTTGAACTAAGTGTTCATTAGGTATTTTTGAATTGAGTGTTCATTAGGTGTTTTTGAATTATGTGTTCATCCGATAGTTCTTCTTTTTGACACTATTACGTGTCGGGGTACGGGAGCCTACGGGAGTACTTTATTAGTATTTTCCCTATACTTTTTATTTTGAAGAGCTTTGGAGTCTTCGTTTCTTTTATGAAGTGATTGGACGAGCTTCATGTGTCAGTGTTTCCGTTCACGATGTCGGATAGGGTGAGTCTGGGGGTAAAATACCTCACAATATTAAGATCACTTCTAGGCAAAGTTCGATGTTGGATAGGGTGAGTCTGGGGGTAAAATACCTCACGATATTCAGACCACTGCTAGGCAAAGTTCGATGCTGGATAGGGTGAGTCTGGGGGTAAAATACCTGACGATATTCGGACCACTGCTAGGCACTGTTATCTAGATAATTACCCCTGACTTAATTGTCTTGTGGTTCTTTCTTTTACGAACAAAGGTTCGTGGTGAAACTTATTCCATTCCCCTCATTTGATGTCTTTTGCTGCTAGGGAATTTCTGAAGCAGCTTCGTCAGTTTGTTGTTCATATCGATCCTTTAGGCTAGATCTTGTAAGATCATTGTATAGGATCAGTACGTGGGGATCGACGTTCGTTAGTGCTTGTAGTATAAATCTCGGGCAGCGATGGACTTCGTGCCTATTCCTTAGGCCAATCCTTAGGAATGAAGGATAGATGATTCTTAGGGTAGATCCTTAAGATTAAAGAAGATAATGGGGATGGGTAATTGGGTTGATTGTTTGATGATTAAATATAATAATTATATTATTGTGGATTAAAAACCCTATGTACTCACCAGGTTTCCCAACCTGACCCACTCAGTTTATTTGTATCACAGGTATCGATACGTAGCTGCTTTGCACTGAGAGATTAAAGGAGATGTAAATCACTAATGTAAATAAATGTATGTTCTGTTTATGCTTATGTTTCTGTATCGATGTGGACATCCCGAGTTTTGTAATAAAACAAAAATACATTTTTTTAAGAAATGCTTTGACAAATATTTATTATATTTTGTTTTGGGCAAAATTCCGCAACACATTTTGAAAGATTACTCTGATTTTATTTTAAAAAGCGACATCCCAAATGTTTAAATGAATAAATACATTTCTTCGGAAATGCTTTGATAAAGTATTTATCATGTATTTTCTGGGAACAAATTCCGCAACGGTTTTCTTTAAACGATTACTCTGATTTTAAAATAAAGCATAAACAAACCGATCTTTTCTGGCCGTAAAATTTGGGGATGTCACAGTTGAATTTTACACTTTTAAACTTCTAGGGTTTGGAACGAAATGTTTCAAAGTGAGACGTTGCATTTACAAATTCCAAAACTTGAGGGCAAGTTTTGAACTATTCAAAAACTTTTGGAATCCATAACTTATGAGTTTAATATTGGTTTCATGAAAAGACTCTTGACATTCCATAATTTGAGGACAAGTTATGGAGTTCATAAAAGCATTTATGTAAAAGACTCTTCAAGTTCCATAACTTGAGGACAAGTTATGGAAGACTTAAAACCATTTTATGATGAAATTAAAAATGAGACTTTTCACTTTCCATAACTTGAGGACAAGTTATGGATTTCATCAAAAAAAATTAGATCAAAAACTCCAAATAACAAAATCAAACAATTTGCCTATGATCTAATTAAACTCATAAGTTAAGATAATTCATATCAAACAAGTTTCAAGAAATTTGCCTAATCATATAAACTAATACAAATCATGAAACTTTGACAATTATCTTTTATTTTGATGAGAATCATCATTACCATACCAACAAAATCAGATTTTATGAACTAAAACATTTTGTGGTAATGATACTAATCCAAAACAGACCAAAAAACTCGAAAAACTGCCCACTGGAGCACCAACTCGGCGAGTACATGAACTGGACTCGTCAAGTTGGACTTTTTCTGAGTGGACTCGACGAGTCCCCCAGTGGACTCGGCGAGTTCACTGTCCAAAATGCAAAAAAATCGATTTTTTGCTATGAAACCAATAAAACATCAAGTATAATGGAAAACAATCCTAGGCTCTGATACCACTGATGGGTTTTGGTATACTACAACATCCGATGGTGCACATACAACCCTAAAAGCTTTAGATCTATGTTTTCTCTAATTATACATGCAATATTGTTTCCAAAGCTTTAATCCTACAACTAGCATACAAAATGATATAATCAACATAAAAGAGAGTTATAGAATTACCTCTTTGTTGTAGCTTGTAGAACTTCTTGAGTTTGGCCTTTAAGAACTTAGTGCCCTAAGTGTTGCACCTCAAATGGATTCACAAAACACCACCAACAATGGAGGACCTTAGAGAGGATTCTTTGCTTCACAAAATCGGCTAGCACTCTTCTAAGCTCACTTAGGTGCCAATTTTGGTAGCCTTAGGGTTTCTTATATAGTGTGGCAAAACTAGGGTTACACCATGTAAACCCTAATGTGCATGACCTTCCACATTCCTCATGCTCCATTGGTTTAAACCTCCACGGATCATCCATGGGTTGTCACATGGGTTTAGCCCAACATAAGGAATCATGGATTATAGGCCCACACCATAAGAATGAATGATTTACCAAAGCAACCCCTTTCATTTAATTAGTCTCTTTTGATAGCAAAATTAATTCCAAATTAATTCTTGATCAATACTAATTAAATAATATGATTTCATATTAATATATTAGAACTTATAATATATTAATAAATCATGAATATCCTCTTCTCAAAAGTCCATCCTTACAAATTGTTCTGATGCCATGCAACCTAAATGAACCATGCTACTCTCGGGTCAAGTACATACCAATTATAGTTATGGGCTTAGACACTAAATCCAACAATTCCATCCTAGGGATGAATAGACCCATCATAGACATGCTTGGTATTCCAGCCCGAGGCTGATTAGGCCAGGCATGAGTATTCATTCTTATTAGGGGATTTATTACGTATGTTATTTCGGGATCTGAAGGACGCATTATCCTGTCAGCACAAAAAGGGTTCACTTCAGGAAGAGTGAGAGTTGGGTTTCCGATACTTTGAATCATCATGATTATTGTCAGGTTTGGCGAGGTGGCGTATAGGTTAGACCTTTCAAAGAAGCTCAGTCAGATTCGTGGCACTTTTCACGTTTGGCAGTTGCAAAGGCGCATATTGGATGAGTAGGCGGTTGTATCATTGGGTGATGGTTAGGTCGGAGAGCACTTGAACTATGTAGGGAGACCAGTGGTAGCATCGGAAAGGATCCGAGTAGACTTAGGGGCGGAGCCCAAGATGTGGGAGCATTATCCTGAATTGTGTGCCGCAACAGGCTTCGATGATGAAGCCTAGTTTAAGTGGGGGAGAATTGTAACATCCCAAGATTTGTCATTTATAGTCCCTGGGGATGGAAGGGTGAAGCCATGAGAAGCATAAGGGCTAAATTGCATTTTTGGGATCAAGAGGAGTACGTTGCGCGTACATAAGGGTACGCTGAGCGTACTAGGCGCGCCCTAGTACGTTGGGCGTACTCATGACAGAAGGAAACCCTAATATATATATGGCTCATTTCTCCCACCACTTTCATCCTCCATACCCTAGAGACATCCCAAACCCTAGTTTTGTGTGTGAGTGTGCGTTAGTGTTGTTTTGAGCTCTTGAAGGTGAAGACATTGCATCAAATAGTTTGAGAAGGAAGGCAAGCTTGTAGATCTGAAGTTTCCTTGTGCTATAGAAGCTCCAGAAGGTAAAAAGCTTCAAACTTTTTGCTTGTATGATATAGATCTAGCCATTCTAGCTTTACGGAACCATTTCTAGTCCCAAAAGTCCCAAGTTGGTGCATGATATGATTTGGACGAGATGAGCTGTCCTTTCAGACCTTAGAGAGGGTCCTAAGTGATAAAAATGAGGTCCCAATGGCTTAAGATGTCCCATGCATGTAGTAGAAAGGTCTTAATGGATTAAGACCATGTGTTAAGAACTTTCTGGACGTCCGAAGTGATAAAGTTCAAGACTTTATGGTTCTAAGGCACTTTTGGTCGATGGATCTGAAATATGGGATTAAGTGCTTAAGCCATTAAGCACTTATTAGGGTTTTGGCAAACCCCGCGTACGCCCCGCGTAAATTCCGTACGCCCAGCGTACTGGGTCACCCACCCCGATGGTGGTCAACGTCAGGCAGAGTATGCCCAGCGTACCAGAGGAGTACGTCCCGTGTACGTCCTCTGTTGGGCTTTTGACAATTGGGCTTCGGGAATTGGGCTGCTTTTGGACTAATTGGACTTGGGCCTTATTGGGCCCTCTGAATAATTGAGGTTGGGTCAGTTTTGATAAGGGATCCTATAATAAGGCCCAATTAGGAAGTTAGGCCCAAATTGGGAAATTTGGGCCATTAATGGGCTTTGGATATATGGGCTTTTAAGATCATGGATTTGGCAATTGGGCCTTGGCCCAATAAAGAGAAAGGACAAAATGGATTATGTGGACCCTTAGTCAAGATTGATATTCCATGTAATTACATAGTGTTTAATATTTGGATAGTTCAGGATTTTTGGTGAGACAGCGATTCGGGAGTTCTATTCTTCAGTTGAGATCGACATTGCGAGGTGAGTTCTCCTCACTATATCAACAGGGTCTACGGCACCAAGGCTGGCCCTTTATGATTTGCATCCTGGTTTTAGGATGGTTGATATGTCATTGATCTGTTAGATTTCATCCTGGTTTTAGGATGGTTGCTATGACATTGATCTGTTAGATTTCATCCTGGTTTTAGGATGGTTGCTATGTTAGAGATCGGTTAGATCGGTATCATGGTTATAGGATGGTTGCTATGTTATTGATCGGTTAGATCGGTATCCTGGTTATATGATTGTTGCTATGTTATTGATCGGTTAGATCGGTATCCTGGTTATAGGATGGTTGCCATGTTATTGATCTGTGAGATCTGTATGACTATCTGTACTTGCTAGCTAGCGTATGATATGTATGTGCACATGTTGTTGGTTTGGGGAATGGGTTGAGGCAGGTCCTGCGTCGTGCTATAGGCCAAGATAACCAGGGCGGTCCGGATAGACTACAGGCCCAGGAGGGCCTGTTGTTCAGACCGAAGGCCCGGCGAGCGTTCCGGATAGGTTGTAGGCCCTACGAGGCGGTCCAGACGTGCCGAAGGTGCGGAGAGCGGTCCAGATAGACTGAAGGCCTGCGAGGCAGTCCAGTCAGACTGATGGCTCATTATGCATGTTGTTTGCTTATATGTTTATACGATATGGTTATATCTGTATGGAGTTGGTATTTTGGGAGTAACTCACTAAGCCTTCGAGCTTACATTTATCGATTTTTGTTTCAGGTACTTCTGATGATCGCGAGAAGGCGAAGGCGTGACCGTACACTTCCTCGATTTATGATTTTTGATTCTGGGAACTCTGATATGATACTATTTTGAAAACGAATTGTAATAACTTAATGATTTTAAATGTGTTAAAAAGTTCAAATTTGGCATGATTTTTTTATGGATGTTACAGTACTGCGGAACAAGAAGGGTCCTCTCCCTAAACTTAGCAGTGATCTCCGCTACAGTCTCTGTCGTCTGCTCAAGATCCTGGAACTCCCTCGCTAGCTGTTGCACCTCAATCACAGGTGCAACCTCGGCCCTGAACCTGGCCGAGAAATCACTCCAGGTTATAGCATCTAGAACTGTATCATCCCCAATGGCTCGTCCGACCTCCTCCCACCAATCATGTGCCCTGTCCTTTAGAATACAAGATGCAAGTCATACCTTGTCCCCCTCAGGACATCTACTCGTACGGAATGTGTTGGCGACATCATCCAACCATCTACTGCTAGCGATGGGGTCCCGAGCCCCATGATAGTCGGGAGCTCCACAAGCCCTGAACTCCTGGAAAGTCAGTGTGCGCGGCCCCATAATGGCCGCCACCTCAGTGTGGAAAGCGCTCAGCTTCTCATCCAGAAGCTCCAAAATACCCTCCTTGACCGAACCAAAGATCACAAGAGTCTTCTTTAAAATGTTGCACGTGATCTCAGAAGAAATAAACTCCCTCGTCTGCTCATCCATCTGCTCGGTTCCAGAGCCCGAGCCTGATCCCTCACCAGTGCCTGAAGTGCCAATCGGCCTAGTGCGTAGCGCCACCATACTGAAAATACACCATAATAAACATCAGTATACTCATCATATCTCGAGGGATCTAACATACTATAAGTTTCCTGGATTCATCTCAGCCTTTCTTGATTTGAGTACGGATCCTCTGCTTTCAGTAGTACGGGCCCATACTACCTTCCATATCTATCCGTACTTTCCTCAAGAACTGCCTTGACTCCACCAAGTCCCTTCTACTACTACTGTTGATCTCATGCTGATCTCATCCTAGGCTTGCCCTAGGGTAATCACCAACCCACTCTCTGCCATCAGCTGCATAAGAATTCCCTGCTATCTCCCCTTAACTAGATCGTGAATACTATTTCATATCACTAAGACTAGATAACTCTTCGAATGAGAGATCCTACCCTACAACGGTTGGACTCAAACAAGAGCTGCGCAATAGAGCTAGACCTAACCTTCTGAAATTATTTAATCCTCGCAATATGTAACTTAACATATTCATTTACTAATTAGTAAAAGATAACTAGAACTCCTAAAAGCACAAAGCAAGCAGCATTCGAGCATCGAGTAAACATAATCAAGCATATCGCATTTAGGCCATCACTGACTAATCTATACTAGCATGCGGCTCAGAAAGCTAAGATACATATAACAGGCACATAAGGCATCCTTCATCGATCCTTAGTCCTAAACTAGCATGCAATTCTCATAAAGCTGATACACATATAATAGGCACATAAGGCATCCTTTCTAGATCCTTAGTCCTAATCTAGCATGCAGTTCTCATAAACATATCATAACATAAACTTGTATGGGTAATTTGGGAGTACTTACTTGAGCTCGGTTGATTGCATGCACCACACCCTTTTTCTCTTTTCAAAGTTCTTTTCTTTTTCAAAATTCCTTTTTGGTAAAAATGCTTTTCTTTTGAAGATATTTATACCAAGTCCTTAGTTTGAGTTCAAACACACCCAAGAGCGTGCCCGAAGCCCTCAAACCAAGGCCCTGATACCAACTTGAAACATCCCAAAATATAGACCAAAATTTTCGTTTTAAATCAATAATAAAAACCATCGATAATATCCATCACATAAAATTCATAGTCATGTATCTCAAAAACAACATCAAATCTTTCAATGTATCAAAATCATATATCATAAATCAGAGTGAATCCTCCCAGGCTAAAAACAGTGGTGTGTGCCATGCAGTCATCCCGAGCTCTTCCCCTTACTAGCATAAGTACCTGAAACCAAAACTGAAAACTGTAAGCACGAAGCTTAGTGAGTCTCCCCAACTACCACATACCATACACATAACACATATACATATCTTGGACCTGACCCTGGTACGTTGAGTCATGCTCGACATCGGCTTTCCCAGCATCGAACCTTATTCGGCATCGGTCCCCGCCCGACATCGAGCCTCGCCCGGCATCGAGCAATTCTCGGAATACATAAGAGCATAAACAACAATACACATAAACCTAAGCACATAACATTAACACTTAAATGTTCCTCGGGCCCCGCCCGGCATCGGACCGTAATCTGGTAACATACTAACATTCCTCGGAACCGCCCCGGCATCGAACCGAAGTCCAGAAACATACAATACAAACACATGCAAGAATCACAAAGACATCAAGCATACAAGAATTCCTCAGGACCGCCCCGACATCGGATCGAAATCCAGAAAAGCATATAAACCTACATCGGGCCCCACCCGGCATCAGACCATAGTCCGGAACTAATACTAACTAAACGGGCCGGCCTTGGTACCTTAGACATGTTCCTACTGGAGGAAACCCACCTCGAATGCTAGCTGTGAAATCTCGTGTGGGAATCTCTGACGGCTGCTCCAACGACTCCCCGAACACTTAATCAAAATCTGATAATCCTTCTTAGTGTAAAATGACCATTTTACCCCTGGTCAAAGTCAAAGTCAAGGTCAACTCCCAGTCAACCCAAATCGTCGAGTTATCTCCCAACTTGGCGAGTTCTTGTACTACTCAGACTCATGGTCAACCGAGTCAACTCGTCGAGTCCCTTCCCGGACTCGTCGAGTTCTACATGTCATAAAATCGGGACAACCCGGCTTCAACTCGTCGAGTCCCTTACTGGACTCGCCGAGTTCCCCTGTCTGTTTGGGCTATCTTAATGGATTAAGCCCTACACTTCAGATCCAAGCTTCATACTTCACATAAACCCTGAAAATGTCCTTTTAAGGATAAAGTTTCTGACTTTACCCCTTAATACCCCTTCTTAAAGGGTTTAGCTCAAACCCTAATTCCTTGGAACCTAGAACTTGGTCCTTAAGCCATCCATTCACCAAACTAAGGCTTATAACTTCAGATCTAATCCCCTAACACTACATAGACACGTAAAGTTCCAACCTTTCTCCACATGCATGGCCTTTTGGTGCTAAAAAGGCCAATATAACACTCTATGGCTTGCATGGGGGCTCCAATGGCATAAAGTTTGCACCTTTATGTCATAACAGCCCCTCTAGGTCCTAGATCTGGAATATTATCCACTTTAGTCGTCCATTCTCCAACGGTTATCATTATTGGGCCAAAATCTTCATAAAAGGGGAAGGAAGAGATCTAATGAACTAGAGGTCAAGATAGAAACTTGATTACCATAAAATGTAGCCAAAGAAGTGTAGTTTATGGATCTACTCTCTTCCTCTTGAGCCTTCTAACTCCTTCTTCTTCTCCAAGCTTCAAGAACACAAAAGATAGCTCACAAATGGCTCACACACTCACAAGATGCTCTAGGGTTTCGTGGATTAGGGTTTGGGACAAAGAGGTTGTAAATGGGACCAAGGGGTGGGGATTAAGATGATTAAGTAGGGTGCAAAACCCTGAAATTAGGGTTTCATTTTGGCCGATCTACCCGCCGAGTCGAGGGCTCTTGACTCATCGAGTAGGTAGCTTAAACCCTGCGCATAATATGCCTTCTACTCGACGAGTTAGGGCCACCAACTCGTCGTGTCCCTCTCTTAAAATGAATAAATAAATAAGTTAAGTGCATACCAGGAACCATGCATTACAGAGGGGATTAGCTATTGACAAATTGGGGGTTGTCGTGACTCGTGGTTAGTTCCGATTGTTTTAAATGGTTTATTTGGGCTTGTAGTTGGGAAGTCAAAGTTATTGTTGGGGATGTAGTGCCATATGTTGCCTATTTGGCAACGGTATACGGTGGTGATGGTGTCGCCAAAATGGTTGTGGGTTCGATAAGATAGGTAGCAGAGTCATCAAGAGTGAGTGGGGTAGTTGGAATGGAGGAAGCAAATGGCAATATTATTGGTATAGTTGGGTATGCCAAGGAATATATATATATATATATATATATATATATATATATATATATATATATATATATATATATATATATATATATATATGATGATGATGATGATGATGATGATGATGATGATGATGACGACGACGACGACGACGGCGGTAAGTTTGGTATCATGAGGTGGTTTTATTGAAGGTTACATGTTGAGAAATAATGATTTTGTTGGTGATAAGGTTATGACATCGATATCTCCGATAATGGTAGGGATAAGCAAGGAATACACATGGGGTTGTATGGGTGAAAGCTTATAGGGGGTGGTGGTGTAAGGGTAACATATGCATCTAAACACAAGTGCAAAATGTGAAGGTTGTTGGAGAAGTTTGTGATGTGGAGTATCGTTTTAGAGTGATATGTTTCCACATGAAAGAACGAGAAGAAAGAAAAGTCGTCGAGAGAGAATAAAAAAGGTCGATGGTAGGTAGTCGGTTTAGGTTGACGACAACTAAAGCTCACTGGAGAAGGGAAAGAGTGAATTTCAAAAGAAATGAGATTACTACTTTGATACCATATAAACAAAATAATTTCCCATGGTCCATCTCTTCTCATTAATGGACAATATATTGTAACAATACACCCGAGATATACAAGGCACAAGCATGGCCGAATGGGCCTAAGAGCCTAATACAAATGTCAAATAATACAATAAGGTTAATACAAATAGTACCAAATACACATAATAGATAATACACTAGTAAATACTACATGAAAACAATTTGTAAATAATGCCATTAAACATTAATAAAACCCACGATCGATGAATATATATGCGATAACGATAAGTTATCTTCACACAAAAAAAAAAGTCTAAAATATCTTATAATTTTATTAAATAATTCCAGTGAATACTATAAAATTGTATTAACAAATATCTTTGGCGTACATACCAACCAATCATTAAATATGTTGAATTTAACTTCATATACATGTACATGATTGCATTCTAAAAATGTTTCTTCTTGATTTTTTATTAATTAATATATGCAACATTGCAGAGTAGTTGGTCCATTACAAAAATAGCGAACATCATTCAATACTCAATACTCTGGATTTTTGTTTTAATTTTTGTTAAATTCTCGAAAAAAAATAGTATATAAAAACCAAATTGTAACCCTACACGGGAAAAACAAAAATCAACGGTAGCTTCAAAATCTATTTGATTACAGATTATTTTATTTAATTTTTTTTTTTTTTTTTTTGATATATTGTTTAACAGTAATAGAAATATCGTACATAAAATCTTTCATGCTAAATCAAAATCACTAATCATGGCAAAGATGGAAGGATCTTCCCTGAGCATGTACCAAATCCAACATTGTACTCGTTTCCCTGCATAACATTTTAATAATTCACATGAACCAATTCTTAGACACAAATCCATGAAAATTATATTACTAATATTTATTTATTTTTAATTGATTTTAATTATACCTTGCAGATACCACTGATAATAACTTCATCTCCATCTTCCAAAAATTTACGGCTTGTTTTACCAACAGACAACTCTTTTGTTCCATTCCATGTTAACTCCAGCAAGCATCCGTAAGACTCAGCTTCCTGTAAAAATCAAGCAAACTTTCTTGGGTTATTTGCAATGATGATGAGGAGGGGCATTTACGTCTTTTGCACCAAAACAACTTACGGGCCCACTGATTGTTCCGGTTCCAAGGAGATCTCCAGGTCTCAAATTACAACCATTTATAGTATGGTGTGCGAGTTGTTGGGTAAGTGTCCAGTACCTAAAAAAAAAATTAAAAAAAAAAAGTTGATTTTTTAAGTCAAAGAACTTCATTTTTAAGTCACATGTGCATTTTCTTACAAGTGGTTGAAATTGCTCCTTGTGACAGTGAATGAGTTTTCTTCTCCTGCTGGTTTTATCCGAACCTTGAAGCAGTAGACAAGTTAGATTTGTAAATAAAGAGTAGTCCAAAGAATTTGCTTGAATTTATATGAACTTTATTTATAATTAAAGCATTAAAATTTAAAACCACACCTCCAAAGAAATATCGTAGTTTTTGGATATCTTTTCTGCAAGATATGGCAAGGGTGGAGGGATTTGAGTAGGAGCATCACAAGCAAATGGTTCTAGAGCATCTAGAGTCACAATCCATGGGGATATTGTAGTCCCTGGAAAACACCACACCACGAGTCAAAACACAGTTCTACTAGCACTGTACATGACATGACAGGACCGAACAGGTTGTACTATGTTTGGCATGCATTGGACTGCGACTGGGACTGCTGTCAATAAGACAAAATTTGAAATTTTTCGTCCCACACAAAAAGGTGGAACAAGGCGGGACACAGACTCGCTCTTGATCTCTCGTATATACAAAAGACGTAATTGCCCTCCTCATCCTCATCATCGAAAATCACTCTCGAAAGCTTGACTAGTACAGTTCAATGAAGTTCAGTCCAGTCTAGTCTTGTCCCGTTACATGGGACAAGACCGAACAGAGTGGGACTAACCGTAACCAGGACAGTACAAGCTTTCTAGGGCTATTTTCAATGATGAGGATAGAGAAGGGCATTTACGTCTTTTGCATAGACGAGAGATCAAGAGCGAGTCTGTGTCCCGCCTTGTTCCACTTTTTTGTGTGGGACGAAAAATTTCAAATTTTGTCTTATTGACATGAGTCACAGTCCAAGTCCAATGCATGTCAAACATAGTACAACCTGTTCTGTCCTGTCATGTCCTGTACTGCTTAACAAACAGGTCTAGATGATTGAAAATGTAGAACTCGTATTTTTCCAAGAGAACAAAATCCCGAATTCTTACCAAAACTTTTCCCAAGAAAAGGACCAAGAGGTACATACTCCCACGCCTGAATATCTCTAGCTGTGTAGAAAAGGCCATGTTTTAATTAATATCAACAGACAACAAAATCTTGTAATGATATATGCAATAAAGTAAGGTGAGTAGAACAGCATACATACCACTCCAGTCATTCATCAGCACCACTCCAAAAATATGATCTGCAGCCTCATTAACATCTATAGGCTTTCCTAGTTCATTTCCAGGTCCAACTACAGCAGCCTTTAAACAATGTAAAAAAAGAAAAACCAGGTGAAGGAATATTATTTCTATATTCAAATCCCAAAATAGGTTGTGTACAACAAAAGCTCACCATTTCCAGCTCAAAATCCAACTTTCTTGAAGGTCCAAAGTATGGTGGAGAATTGCCACTTGGATGACCTTGACCTCTGGAGGAAAAACAAAATAAGTATAAGATTATTTATGCATAACACAAAAACATCTAACGCCATTCAGTTAAATAGATTTATGTTACCTTGGTCTAATAATATCAGTGCCAGATATAACAATAGATGATGCTCTTCCATGATAAGCAATGGGAAGATGGAACCTAAAAAGCCATAGATTTCAAGGGTAAGTAAGTAAATTCATAGAATGAGTCTTTAATTTGTATATATAAAAATCTTGAAATTCCATACCAGTTGGGATTGACTGGGTTTTCTGGCCCTCTAAATATCAACCCACAATTCCTAGCATGATGCTTTGATGAAAAGAAGTCTGTGTAGTCCCCTATAGCAATAGGAAGAAGCATTTCCACCTCATCCTGGAGCATTATCTGTTAAATAAGTTCTAATTCAACCAAAAAAGTTGTACAGAAGAAGATATCTCTTACCATAGGCAAAAGTGCCATCTGTTTCAAACTTGCATTGTTTTGTAAAGCAGGTTCATCAGCTACATGAGGAAATGACAAAAACTTTTTAGGTAAATACTTGTAAACTGAATCTTATATACAAGTTGTTAAAAAATTAGATTTAATGACATCACACATGACAATAGTTTTTGCAGTGTAGCACGAGCTTCCTTCCATGCTGGTCTTCCCAATTCCAGAAAGTTGTTAAGATTTGACTGCATTTGCAACATTTGAAGAAGATGTTAAGAATATTCTTCATAATACACTCTCAAATTTACAGTTTAACGGATATTGAACAAGTATATTTGAATCCATAATCCAATACAACTTATCCCAAAAACATTAATCCAAGCACAGATCAGAATCAGATCATATTTATTTGTTAGGATTGATCATTTAAAAAGGAACTGCTGCTTCAATCATGTACTTTCAAGTTTCAAGCTGTTCTACTTCTTATACTTATTCTTTGATTGTTTCGTTACTCGCCTAAAAGCTAAAGTTAACCTTAATCCAGTACGCAACTGGAAATAGAATACTCCATTCCACAATAACTTCAATACTCAAATTAGAGCTTCATTATAACTAATTCTGTTAACAACTTCGAAGCTAAAATCCTCTAATGTGAGATTAGAAACCTATTATTTCGAATCTAATAGCATGTAAACTAGGAACAATCCATGGAATTTGATCACACAGTTGTACTTCAGTGAAAGTAGATGGATCCAACACGTCAACATCGGGAAACTAATATGAATATGAGGCTGAAAAGTAGTACACTGGTGTAGCAACTAGAAAGGTTGGTAAGTAATAAATTCGAAATGTAAAATTAAATGAAACACAAAACAAAAACCTGATGGAAACAATCGGAATTGCACAGTAATGGACCATCAAACAATCCGGCAGATTGAATTGCTGAGAGATCGAGAACGTAATCTCCGATTGCAACTCCGGGCCTTGGAGTAGTGGTATCAACTCCACCATGTTTGAAGATACCGTAGGGAAGGTTATGTATCGAGAAGTGTGAGTCGAGTTTAACTTCAACAAAAGACTTTAACGCCATAGTTGATCGGACGGAAGAGAGCTTCGCCGGCGATAGGAGTTCCGATGAGAACAGAGCAACACAGAAGCACGAGAGTTGCTAAGAGAAGAGTGAGCTTTAATGGAAAAGAGTTCCCCACGTTACGCTCTCCTTTCTTTGGTGTGACCGCACATATTTACTCGTGTACAAAAACAAAGACGCAACCTAACTTGTACATTTATGAATGACCGAAAACAAAGAAAATGATTTTTATCAACTTAAATCTATAAAACGGATGCTTAAAATTTTCAAATTAGTTAATACAAATAAGATATCAACATCAAAAAGTTTAAGAGTAGATAAATAAAAGTGCTAATCACAAACTTGAACAAAATGAAGAGTTGAATAAAATAATCATATTGTTCATATGTATTAATATTGGGAACATTTTTTTGGGAAAGTAATTCAATTAGTGAATCAATTTTACAAAAACTGATATCAAGAAACACTCTTTCTTCCGAAACTAATTCAACTACTGAACCAATTGTAAGGTGATATGAAGAAACGGTCTTTCAAAATTCTAACGATACCAATGAATCTATATTATTTGGGTTAAGAACATTTTAATGGTAGCTTGTTGATTTTTTTTTATTTTTATTATTATTATTTATTTTTTTGATATTTCAATATTTTTTAATAGTTTTTTTACCATTGGTGGACATTTCAACCTTTTAATTTTAAATTGGAGTTTGTTTACTAGGAATGACAATGATATCCAATTATAAAATTGTATTTCAAATCCGTGTTTTGTCTCATCGGGTTCCTGGTTAGTAATACTCATTGGGTTTGTAGTTATACCGCGGGTGATGAGTATCCCCTACTTATGACATTAATAAGTGAAAATTTTATCGTTGTATTTATTATTACCTAAAAATTAATCACAATCGCATCCAAACAATGATTTGAATTTTATATAGTTCTAATTTCCAACAACATCAACAAGTTTAATCTCTAACAAATGTTACATACATGTAATTATCACCATAAAAATTTATAATATTAGAATTTTGTGATTAACTAATCAAGATCATAACATAAATATTAAAATAATATAAATAATTTTCATTCTAAATAATAAAAATACATAACAAACTTTCTACTTATAAAATCACATATAACATTATAGTATAATTTTCAAATCATATTTAATAATAACAAAGATATAAGTAATACAAAAATATAAATGATTTTAGTGCAACAAAAACAATCATTTTTTCCCGAAACTTGTTTATGAATGTTATAACAATAACTTGTTTATGAATGTTATAACAATATAAAGTCGTTTGAACTTTGAACATACAACAAGAAAAATCAAGTTACAACTCTAAGTGTTATATAATATCTATTATTAATCCACATTAAAAGTGGAAGTTAACTTTTAAGATAACTGACTTTTAGCATTGAAGAACAGTGTATTTGTACACGCCATATGGAAAAACTTCTTCATGTGTTGCACATATGCGACATCATTTACAAAGGTGACATGCAATTCATGTGTAGCCCGACTTTGATGTAATTGGACATGTATCTTTCATGTCATTTTCCTAAGAATCTTTAAGTTAAATATTCCAATCATATAATATATGTTGAATGTTAAAGTTCAACTAGCTTTTTATTTTTATTTTTTATGAGCACACGTGGATCATTAGCAAAGAGAAAATATGTCGGTGTATGTTCTAATAAACAGTTTGCATACTGAGAATGAGAACGACAATTTTCCAGCAATGAAGGTCGTTCGACGTTATTTCTAAGGCGATGCAAAGCGTTTGTTTCCGGTAGTATTGACGTGCATGACATATTCTTAGCTTTTAACCTTTTGAGATTTGTTTTTTCTACTTTTTATTTTTCCTTTTATATAATATTATGATTATAATTAGTATATTTGTACATTCTTTCTTAAATTATAATTGTCTTAAATATGTTCATGATACGATAAAGTCTCATGGTGATTAGGGTTTGTTAGAATTCGTTTTTTAAAAGTTGATTACCAACTTTTATGGGATTGTTTTGGATTAAAAGACTTTAAACATTTTCACATTATGTATGTTTTCCTTTTAATTTTCACCATCACCATTAGTATCTTCATTTTTGTCACAAACCCAAACTTGTATGTCTTGTCTAAGCATATGACATAGTAGACCCCATAAAGTTCTGCCACATATTCACAAATAAAATAACAATCCATTTTAACACGTTTTGTTCTTTTATGATAAGTTGGTTCGTTGTAGTATGTCGCACAACTTAATTGTCACACATTAACAATGTGACATTTGATTGCTTGGCATTGTAGAAACTAAATGATTCAGTGTGAATCATAAGAGGCCAGAACCATTAAGAGACTTGAATGATTCATATTGTGTGGTAAGTTTGTTGAATGGATCCGTTGGATGAGAAAGATTATCATTATATCCTTTTAACAACACTTCCAAATATATATATATAATAATGTATTATTAATCATTTATCATAAATTTAACCTAATTTTGACATCTTGATTATTTTTAATTTATGTAGTAACCTCTAAATTTATATCAGTAACATTTAAACTCTAAAAAATTGATGGAACGATAAAACTCAAACCAACAATTTCCTTAATCATTGATTCAATATATTTTATATTTTTTTTATTAACACTACAACATATAGGGAGTTTTATCTATCCCAACTACACCAAGGGCACCATTGAGGACTAAAAAAATACAAATATAAACAACACCAATCCATTAACTATTAGTCTATCACCCAACAAAAGTTTCTAACCACGTAGAATATCAACAACAATTTGCTTCATTAAGAGCTTCTAAAAACGAAATCGTATACATCACAAATAACATTTAAATTGCCATAAAACAATAAATAGTATGAGGTTCACTACAAGAAATATAGTCTTTAGCGGTGACACTTATCTTTAGCGGCGACAAATTCAATAGTCACCGCTAAAGATCAATGTCACCGTTATTGGTGTCGCCGCTAAAGGCTGAATGACACCGATCCGCTCTTTGACGTTCTGGTAAACACGAACCGTCCGATCGTGGTTCTAATCCAACGGCTAGGGTTCTCGTGGAACGCATAAAGGAAATACCGGCGACTTTTGTCGCCGCTGAAGACCGAAAATAGTCGCCGCTAAAGATAGAAAAATGACGCGGTAATAATTCCCTCCTGATAGTTGCCGCTATTGATAGTTGTCGCCGCTAAAGCCCAAAAAGTCGCCGGTAAAGGCGTCGCCGCTAAAGGTCGACGCAGTTAACCCCAAAAAACTCGATCTTTTCCCTTTTGCTCTTCTGTTTCAGTCCTAAGCCCGTTTCTTTCTCTCGTCTGCATCTCTTGCTTCATCGATTCGTGTGGAATACGTGACAATAATCAATTTTGGGTGAAGATACCACCGGTGGGGAGGGATTTTCCGGTGAGGACCAAGCTTTTTCCGGCGACAGCAAGGTTTTTCCGGCGATACCAAGCTTTTCCGGCGACAAAGAATCGTTTTTCCAGGTCAATTTCCGGGCCTTTTTCTCTTGTAACATCGATTTTAAGCTTATTGGGTTAGTTAATTGCAAAAAATTGTTAATTTCAGTTTTTTGATTGTGTTCCCAACCAACACCCGCGACTACCGCTACCAGTGGACCATTTTCATTGATTTCCGCCACCACAAGTTCTATTTACTTCTATTTGTTGTGAAATTTTAGTTTAATTGCAAAATATGTGTAGTTGTATCAATTATTTGAAAATTGTCATATGTATGTATATTTGATATTTGTATGTGACTATGTAAATTTGGTGTATATATGTCAATGTATGTGTGTTTGATGTATATATGGTATATGAGTATTTGGTAGAAGTATGATGCTATTATCTATATATGTGAAATTATGTGTATTTGGTATAAGTAGGATGTTATTATGTATGTATGTGAATGTATGTGTGTTTGTTGTATATGTGGTATATGAATGTGAAATTTGTGTATTATTGAGAAATTATTTGTAAACAATTTTCGAATTATTACTTCAAATTTAATATTAATTTATAAGAACCAAAAAATAACCATTATTAAATACCTATGGTTTCATTCCTCATTTTCCTTTATAAAACATAATCATTGTTAATTATTAATTGATGTTTTGGAATTAAGACAATTGTAGTTGATTACTTTTACTCGTCTTTTTGAACATTATGTTTGGGCTTTTTTAACTCTTGTTTTTCTAGAAGCATAAAATATAATTTTTTTTTCGGAATCTGAAATCTTTGAAAAATGTTTATTTAACTTTACTTCGTGATATCAACTTCTTTGGTTTTTTATTCCACTAGATTTTTCAACAAAGAGTTCTCCTAATATTAAACAATCTTAACAATATTCATGGAAAATAAAATGAAAAGTTGGTATATATATATATATATATATATATATATATATATATATATATATATATATATATATATATATATATATATAAAGTTGTATTTTTTGGTATATCTTATAATTTTTCAGAAAATGATGTCAATATGGCTTTTGTTTGTGTATACCATGGTTGTTGTTATGGACCGCAGACACGGGGGTGATGGAGCTGAGGACCCACTTTTCCCAGGTGGTAGAGGTATTGGTCATCATGAGCAGGACCGTAAGTCTTATTATGAATTTTTATATTACTATTTTTATTCAGTTATTATAAATTAAATACCGTTTCTAATAATTTTTAATTATATGTGTAGTTGAGCAACGTGTACGTAGCCTAGCATAATCGTAACTACTAGCATGAACACATATACTGCATACTACATAGGACCTAAGTCCATAACACATAACACAAAGACATGCTTGAATCATAAAGACCTCAAGCACACTGAACTACTGCATCGGTCCGAAGTCCGGAACTACTGCTAACTAAACGGGTCGGCATTGTGGCCGTAGACCCGTTCCTACTCGAAAGAAAACTCACCTCGTAACACTGGCTGCTGAGATGCTAAATCTGAAACTGGCTGACTGCTGCTCCGGAACTCCCCGGCTACAAATTCCATAAACACTAAATCAGATACTGATAACTATTCTCAGGGTAAAATTACTAATTTAGCCTTGGTCCAAGTCAACCTCCTGGTAAAAGTCAACTTTCAGTTGACCGGACTCGCCGAGTTGGGCCGCCAACTCGCCGAGTGCCTAACACCTTTTCTAATCCTCTACTCGCTTCAACTCGTCGAGTCTGGCAACAACTCGACGAGTTCTTCCCCCGTACTATCGTCAAATCTAACTTCATCCGACTCGCCGAGTTGTATGAACAACTCGTCGAGTCCTCCTTCATCATATGAACACGTCCAGAATGTGACTCGCCGAGTTGTATGAACAACTCGTCGAGTCTGTTCTTGAGGCAAGAAGATTGCCTTGGACTCGCCGAGTCACGGCATGGGCTCGCCGAGTCTCTTGCATGCATTCTTATACAGTCGATACTAGTCGATTTCAGTGCATCCAATTCATAGATCTGGGCTTCTAGGGCTGGTTTTGCACGTAAAGTTTCTAACTTTACGTGCATGCACACGAGAATGGGGCCAAAAGACCAAAATCATCCAACACTAAGCACTTAGGGTTTGGAATCAAGGTTATATTTGCATAAAGGTAGCTATATTGAGTTCCTAGAGCTCAATAACATCCAGATCTATGGTCTCCATCCTAAGGAGAGCTCAAATCTCGAGTTTGAATCATATAAAGCTCCAAAAGAGACATAAACAAGCATAAAGAGGGTTCAATGGAAGAATAAGCAAGGTAATAACTTTATTACCAGAATATGAAGCAGATGGAAGCTAGCTCTTGGATCTCCTTTCTCTTCTATAGATCTTCTTTTCTTCCTTCTCTTCTACAACTCCCAAGCTACCACAAAACACTCAAGCTCAACAATGGGGACTAAGGTTTTACAGAGAAATGCTCTAAAGGTGCTGGAGGCTGGGGTGGGAGGCTATAATGACGTTTAAATAGGGTACAAACCCTGGGATTTAGGGTTTCATCCAGACTCGCGGACTCGCCGAGTCGGGAATAACCGACTCGTCGAGTCGGCACGCTCAAACCACGTGCAGACCCGCTGCTACTCGACGAGTTAGGGCTACTAACTCGTCGAGTAGCTTCTAAAACAAGAAGAATAATAAATAAAAATGTGTACCAGGAACGGGGCGTTACAATTCTCCCCCACTTATCTTAGACTTCGTCCTCGAAGTCTGCTGCTTCTGAATCCGAAAATAACTCCGGATAATGCTCCCTCATCTCCTCATCGGTCTCCCATGTCCATTCAGAACCCTTCCGATGCTGCCACTGCACTTTCACTAGCTGAACCACCTTGTTCCTCAAGGTTTTCGTCTTCCGATCCAAGATCGCAACTGGCCTCTTAATGTAATTCAGGCTGCTATCAACCTGAATATCCTCCAATGGTACCACTGTTGACTCATCCGCCAAACACTTCCGCAACTGAGAGACGTGGAAAGTGTTGTGGATCTAACTAAGCTCTACTGGAAGATCCAAACGGTAGGCAACCCGACGTACCCGGGCCAAAACCCTAAAGGGACCAATGAACCTGGGGCCCAGCTTGCCCCTCTTCCAGAACCTGATGACACCCTTCCAGGGTGACACTTTCAGGAGGACCATATTGCCTACCTGAAACTCCAAATCAGAACGCCTCCTATCGGCGTAACTCTTTTGCCGACTCTGAGCAGTCTGGAGCCGGCTACGAACCTGCTGAATCAACTCTGTGGTCTTAAGCACCACCTCTGTGCTCCCCATGACTCTCTGACCGACCTCGCCCCAACAGATCGGGGTCCTACACTTCCTCCCGTAAAGCATCTCGAAAGGAGGGCGGTCAATACTGGCGTGGTAACTGTTGTTATACGAAAATTTTGCTAATGGAAGATACGTATCCCAACTGCCACCAAAATCTAGAACACATGCCCGAAGCATGTCCTCGAGAGTCTGAATCGTTCTCTCGCTCTGCCCTTCCGTCTGAGGGTGGAAAGCGATGCTGAAGTGAAGAAGAGTCCCCATCTCGTCATGGAACCGCTTCCAAAACCTGGAAGTGAACCGGACGTCTCGATCTGATACTACTGATACAGGCACTCCATGCCGTGCCACTACCTCGCGCACATAAATATCGGCTAGCTTCTCGGCCGATATGCTCTCCTGAATCGGTATGAAATGCGCGCTCTTGGTCAGCCGATCCACTATAACCCAAATCGAATCAACTCTGTGTGCGGTCCTGGGAAGCTTAGTGATGAAATCCATAGTGATATCCTCTCATTTCCACACGGGAATGTCTAACGGCTGCATCTTGTCGTGGGGTCTCTGGTGTTCCGCCTTGACCTTCCTGCAGGTCAGGCATCTCTCCACATACCAAGGCACGTCCCGCTTCATGCAGGGCCACCAATAATCGGGTCGAAGATCTCTATACATCTTCTTCGCCCCTGGGTGGATGGAGAACCGAGACTTGTGGGCCTCATCCATCAGCACCTGCCGTACTCCTCCCCAGTACGGTACCCAAACTCTCCCATGAAGGGTCAACAATCCTCGACTGTCATAGTCAAAGGAGGCTACTCGGCCCACGATCCTCTCACACTTCTGCCTCTCCTCCTTCAGGCCCTCAACTTGTGCCTCTCTAATCTGCTCCAACAAGGGAGTAATTGTTGGGTTTTGAGCAAACTAACACTCCTAAGGTGTTCATGCAACCCTAGAAACCTTGGATCTATGTTTGTCTAAAATACATGCAAAATAATTTTCCAAGGTTCATAACCTACCTAGCATACATGGGGTACTTTTAAACATAAAAGATACTAGAAGAATTACATACCTTTTGTTAGTGAGTTGATTCCTTGGGAGTTTGAGAGCCAAGCACCAATAATGTGAATGCCTCAAATGGAAATCACAAATCACCACAAACTTGGCAAACTTATGAGAGAGTATCCAATCACTCTAGAAATTCGGCCACTCTTATGCACACACACATAGTGTCTTTTCAAGCACCATAAGCCTCTTTATATAGTGTAGATGATTAGGGTTATGAACCATGCAAACCCTAATAACCCATGTCTTTTCCTATTCCAAGGATCCATGGGTTAAAAGCTCCATGGATCATCCATGGACTCCCATTCAAGCTTAGCCCATTTCCTTATGAGTGTTAGCCCACACTATATAAGTACAATAGCCCATTATTTAATTAGTCACCTTATGATCACTAAATTAATTCATAATTAATTTAAGATCAATACTAATTAAATAATACAATTTCATATTAATATATTATAACTTATAATATATTAGTAGGCCGCAAATATACTCTTCTCATAATGTTATCCATATAAATAGTTCGGGTGAAGTGCAACCCAAATGGACCATGCCGGGTCGGGTCAAGTATATACCAAATAAGTTATGGACTTAGACACCTTATCCAACAGTCTCCCACTTGGATAAGTCTGATAATTGTATTTGCTTATATAGCTTCAGGAACCAACCGGCAATCGTAGCTCTCGAAAACTCTGTTGAACTATGAAGCGCCATTTTAGATAAGTGATCACATAATCCTTTGCTCTCATGATATCAGCCGGACAAATACATGGAACAATGTCTTACTTATTGTCCAGCAGTTTGTTTCCCGATTTCCGATTTGTTTGACAAAGAACTTAATCGAACACATCAATTTAGTTCTGACCGGGCCCGGTACATAGGTCAAAACAAAATCATCGAGGGGCCCAGATATCGCTTCTATTTCTAGAAGGAACAGATAAACTTCGACTCGTATGCTTGTTCTACTACTCATTGAATTGCACACAAAGGCACGTTTTATAACACCAAGTTACTGATGCGTTTACGTGCAATCAATGCACAACCAACTCATAGGTAACAACTCATATCTCTAGGTTTGAAGACTTATATGATATTACCGTCTCACGATCACTCGAGATAAATTCCATGAAGTGATACAAGTGAGCGTGGGTTTATTCCAATACTCATAACTTATGAGTACTCATGAATGTTGTAGCAACCATTGCTATGGCTAAACACCTTTAGTCATCTACAATCCCAATTCATGACAGTCTTGATTCATACCTACTTCTGACATATGACCGACTGTGGAGAGTTTGAATAAATTTATTATTCTGGAAGTCAAAACATGCAAAGCTGAAACAATAGTAAATAATTGACAATGATAGCAACACCTTACTCATGAATAAATCACAACTTTTATTCATCATCAAACGTCGATTACATTTTACAAGTTTCAGTAATAACTATCTAATTTGTAAAACTAATATCGTCCCTCAGCCTGATGTGTCTCGCATGCTGCAAATGCTTCACCCTCGTCAGTCCCTTCGTAAGGGGATCCGCAGGGTTCTCATCTGACGATACCCTCTTTGCCACGAGGAGTCCCTTTTCTATCTTGTGTCTTATGAAGTGATATTTTCTGTCAATGTGTCGGGATCTGCCATGATCTCTTGGTTCCTTGGCTAAGGCAACCACACTATTGCTGTCACAGAAAATCTCCATAGGCTCCTTAATAGCTGGTACAACTCCAAGGTCTCCGATGAAGTTCCTCAGCCATATCGCCTCCTTTGCCGCTTCACTCGCTGCTATGTACTCTGATTCACAAGTCGAATCAGCTACAGTCTCCTGTTTGGAACTCTTCCAAGTGATTGCCCCTCCATTTAAGGTAAAGACCCAGCCCGACTGAGAGCGGAAGTTATCCCTATCAGTCTGAAAGCTAGCATCACTATACCCTACTACTCTCAAGTCATCACTCCCACCAAGGGTAAGGATCCAATCCTTAGTCCTCCGCAGGTACTTGAGAATATTCTTTACCGCAGTCCAATGAGCCTTGCCAGGGTTCCCCTGATATCTGCTGACCATGCTCAAAGCGAAGGCCACATTAGGACGGGTACAAGTCATAGCATACATGATCGAACCAACAGCGGAAGCATAAGGTAATCGACTCATCTCAGCTATCTCATCTTCTGTACTCGGGCTCTGAGCCTTGCTCAGTTTGGCATTGCTTTGGATCGGTAATTCTCCTTTCTTGGAATTCTGCATGTTGAACCTTTTCAACACCTTATCCAAGTAGATACTCTGACTAAGTCCAATTAGTCTTTTACTCATTTCTCTTAATATCCTTATCCCTAGGATATAAGCAGCTTCTCCAAGGTCCTTCATAGCAAAGCACTTCCCAAGCCAGGACTTAACCTCCTGCAAGGTTGGGATGTCATTTCCTATGAGTAGTATGTCATCCACATACAGTACCAAAAAGCTAACTATACTCCCACTAGCTCTGACATACACGCAGGACTCATCTTCACTTCTTGAGAAACCAAACTCTTTGACCTTCTCATCGAAACAAAGATTCCAACTTCGAGATGCTTGTTTCAATCCATAAATGGATTTCTCAAGCTTGCACACTCTATTGGGGTACTCTGCACTGACAAAACCTTCTGGTTGATTCATGTAAACATCCTCAGCCAACTTTCCGTTAAGGAAAGCGGTTTTGACATCCATTTGCCATATTTCATAATCATGAAATGCAGCAATGGCTAGCATAACCCTAATAGACTTAATCTTTGCTACTGGTGAAAAGGTTTCATCATAATCAATACCCTGAGTCTGAGTAAAACCCTTCGCAACCAGTCGAGCCTTATAAGTGTGCACCTTCCCATCCATGTCGGTCTTCTTCTTGAAGATCCATTTGCACCCGACTGTCTTACGGCCTGGTACATTGTCAACCAAGTTCCAAACTTGATTGTCATACATGGACTGTATCTCGCTGTCCATAGCCTCCTTCCATTTAGCAGACTCTGGGCCTGCCATGGCTTCCTTAACACTGTTAGGTTCATCCATATTT
The DNA here is from genome assembly GCF_052849685.1 of Lactuca virosa. NCBI lineage: Eukaryota > Viridiplantae > Streptophyta > Magnoliopsida > Asterales > Asteraceae > Lactuca > Lactuca virosa. The sequence goes on from NC_136433.1 coordinate 150,869,384, forward strand.
ACCAGTGTACTGTCACTGATAAATGTATCACCTTCCGTAGTAATATGAAATCCATAATAAAACTCAGGTGTGTTCCTAACCCTTGTGGAACGCCTCGGAAGTATAGATTCGTCAGCTGGATCAATAGGAATTTCTCCCTCAAGTTGATTGCTAGTGTCTGAGGTTCCTTCACCAATTGAGTCTTGAATTTCTTCAAGGTCAATTTGCCTCCCACTGTCTCCTTGGTTTATAAATTCTCTCTCTCGAAAGACCCCTCTCCTTGCCATAAAGACCACATTCTCACTGGGTCTGTAGAAGAGGTAACCAAAGGATTTTTGTGGGTAGCCGATGAAAATACACCTTTCACTTCGAGGTTCGAGCTTGTCATGAGTCTCGCGCCTCACGAAAGCCTCGCAACCCCAAATCTTGATATGGTCCAAATTGGGAACTTTCCCAGTCCACATTTCATGAGGTGTTTTGGCAACCTTCTTTGTAGGGACTAGATTAAGGATGTGGGCGGCAGTCTCTAAGGCATACCCCCAAAAAGAGATTGGTAGCGAAGCTCGACTCATCATAGAGCGAACCATGTCCAACAAAGTTCGATTACGCCTCTCAGCTACACCATTCAGCTGTGGTGTCCTGGGAGGTGTCAATTGTGAGACAATCCCACACTCCTTAAGATAGTCGAGGAACTCAGTACTAAGATACTCACCACCTCGATCGGATCGAAGCATCTTAATGTTCCTGCCCAATTGATTTTCTACTTCCTGTTTAAACTCTTTAAACCTTTCAAAAGTTTCTGACTTATGTTTGATTAAGTAGACATAACCATATCTACTAAAATCATCAATAAAAGTCACATAATAGCGATTAGCATCCCTTGTGGCGGTTTTGAATGGTCCACATACATCAGTATGTATAAGGTCCAACAAACCCTCACCCCTTGCACAAGTACCAGTGAAGGGTGATTTTGTCATTTTTCCAAGTAGACAAGACTCACAATTATCATCTGACTTGAGGTCGAACGACTCCAAGACTCCATCCTTTTGGAGCTAGCCAATGCGTTTCTTGCTTACATGTCCAAGACGACAATGCCACAAAGATGCTTTATCCAAGCTAGTAGAAGAATCAATACATAATACATTATTTCCTAAATTATCTACAACCGATACAGCTTCATACACACCATCACAAGGTAATGCTTTAAAATAAAGAACATTATTAAAGAAAGCATTAATACTACAAACTTCATTATCAAAAGAAAAGGTAAAACCTTGTTTGTACAAAGCATGAAAGGAAATAATATTCCTCGCCATTTCAGACGAGTACACACATTTATTCAAATCTAACTTTAACCCACTATCTAGCAACAAAGTATAAACTTCAATCTTGGCAACAGGTGTAACCTTCTTGTTCCCCATGATTAAGTTTATCTTTTCGTGCTCCACATCCTCACTTCTTCTTAGGCCCTGCAAGTCACAACAGATGTGAATACCACAACCTGTATCAAGAACCCAAGAATTAGAATATGGTGAGTTATTAGACAATATAGTGTAAATACCTGCATGGGATGGTTTCACTTTCCCATCCTTGACATCCTGCAAGTACTTTGGGCAGTTTCGCTTCCAGTGCCCCTTATTTTGATAGTAGAAGCATTCAGCATCCTTAGGGATGGCAGAAGGAGTGATAGAACCACCTTTGGTTCCAGATGAGGAGCCTTCAAGGGACTTTCCCTTGGTACCCTTCGAAAGGTGCTTCCTCTTCTTCCCTTTGCCTTGCCCGATAGCCAAAAGAGGGGTAGTAGTAGGAGTAGGAGTAGCAACCGACTTACTCTTAAGACCACTTTCGGCAGTCTTCAGAAGTCCTTGAAGCTTACTGAGTGTGACTTCCTCCTTGTTCATGTGGTATGTCATATGAAATTGATCATAACACGAGGTCAAGGAGTGCAAAATGATATCAATTGCCAACTCCTCAGGGAAGTTCACATTCAATTTCATTAGACGGTCCACATACTTTTGCATTTTCTGATGTGGCTCGTGATTGGTTCGCTATCCTTCATACGGGTAGTGATCATGGAGGAGATTATTTCATACCTCTCTTGACGAGCACTCTGATGGTACCTTTCCATCAGATCCTGATGCATCTCAAAAGGGTAATAGTCCTCATAGGACTTTTGGAGTTCAGCTGTCATGGTGGCCATCATGATGCATGCCACCTTGGTGGCATCTCTTTCATGTGCCTGATACTCAGCGACCTCCTCAGGAGTAGCAGTGGACTCATCAAGCTCCTTTAGCTCCTTATCGAGGACATATTCCTTGTCCTCGTAACGAGTGACCATCCTGATGTTCCGGATCCAATCCATGAAGTTGGAACCATCAAAGATGACCCTCCCACAAAGGTTCATGAGGGAAAAGGAGCCAGTAGGGTTAGAGCCCGAAGCATTGTTGTTGGAAGACACCTAAAAAGAAGAAAACAAGTTTAGATTAGATATATCGAATCCTTAATAATACACCCAAATGTAATATTAAGGCTAGGATCCAACACAATATATTATAACTTAGAAGAGGGATGCCGTAATCTAAGCTATAACATATTTGAAGGTAGGTGAATGACGATTCACCAATTTCCACCATGAAAACGAAATGAATTATTAGGTTTAATTGGTTTTTGAAATTCCTAGATTCTTTTGAGATTCATTGAACTTTTCAATGGCATGTTTCAATCTCGATTGTACCCTTCAAGTTTTGTGACTGGGATGCCGAGCATCACAAAACAAGGTGTGAATAACCATGCAAATTTACTTGGTACCCTTAATAGTATCACCTAATCAATGTGCCGGTTAACCACACACGCTCCACCGATCTATGATAAACATTAAGTCACCCTTCGTGATCCTTACTAGTCCAAGTTAGTGTGCCGGTTAACCACACACGCTCCACCAACGACTTGGTAAGGTACAAAGTGTGAATTTCATGGGTTAGCACCATATTCACATTTTCCTAAAGTAACTAAGATTGGGAATTTATTAAAGGTTTAGTTACTTTATAATATTCATCATACTTTTAATGAGAATTTAAAGTCATTGTCCTACCCGTTCGGCTAACGACCCTCCACCGATCAAGGAAGCGGTGGGTGAGAATGGACACCCATTAAGTTGCCATTTTATAGGCAACAACCTTATATCCCCCTTATAGACCGGCTTCGTGAATGAGGCCTACTAACAGTAAAACGACTTAATCTTATACATATATATAATAATTAACCATTAATGTTATAAATAGTATAAGGGTTGAATTTTAACTTTTAAAACTCCAAGGGTTTGGAATTAAAGTATATTAAAGTGTGTGTAACTTTACAAATTCCAAAACTTGAGGACAAGTTTTGAAACTATTCAAAACTTTTCATCTCATAACTTATGAATTAAAGGTTCATAAAATGAAGACTCTTCATTTTCATGTAACTTATGTGTTTTAAGTGTGCATAAATGAAAGTGACCTTTGGAAATCCATAACTTGAGGACAAATTATGGACTCCATTAAAACACATAAATGATCAAGAATTATCAATAAACAATTTAGCAAATAATTCCTATGATCTAACAATAATTCATAAGAACATGAACATCATATCAAAAATTCCAAGAACATATGAACACATATTATCATGCAATTTTGATATAAGCCATTGTAAATGGATTAGCATAAACATTACACCATCTAAAACAGGTTTTATAACACCAAAACAGTTTAGGGTAATGTTTCTAGTCCATTTCCGGCAGTAAAACTCGAAAATCTGCATTCTGAGGCTTCTACTCGTCGAGTGCACGAACCTACTCGACGAGTAGGATGAATTTACTCATGGACTCGGCGAGTCCCCCCCCCCCCATGGACTCGGCGAGTTCATGCTGCAGAATGCAGAAAACTTGAGTTTTTCAACAAGTTTGCATCAAGTATCAAACAAACAAGCCTAGGCTCTGATACCACTGTTGGGTTTTGAGCAAACTAACACTCCTAAGGTGTTCATGCAACCCTAGAAACCTTGGATCTATGTTTGTCTAAAATACATGCAAAATAATTTTCCAAGGTTCATAACCTACCTAGCATACATGGGGTACTTTTAAACATAAAAGATACTAGAAGAATTACATACCTTTTGTTAGTGAGTTGATTCCTTGGGAGTTTGAGAGCCAAGCACCAATAATGTGAATGCCTCAAATGGAAATCACAAATCACCACAAACTTGGCAAACTTATGAGAGAGTATCCAATCACTCTAGAAATTCGGCCACTCTTATGCACACACACATAGTGTCTTTTCAAGCACCATAAGCCTCTTTATATAGTGTAGATGATTAGGGTTATGAACCATGCAAACCCTAATAACCCATGTCTTTTCCTATTCCAAGGATCCATGGGTTAAAAGCTCCATGGATCATCCATGGACTCCCATTCAAGCTTAGCCCATTTCCTTATGAGTGTTAGCCCACACTATATAAGTACAATAGCCCATTATTTAATTAGTCACCTTATGATCACTAAATTAATTCATAATTAATTTAAGATCAATACTAATTAAATAATACAATTTCATATTAATATATTATAACTTATAATATATTAGTAGGCCGCAAATATACTCTTCTCATAATGTTATCCATATAAATAGTTCGGGTGAAGTGCAACCCAAATGGACCATGCCGGGTCGGGTCAAGTATATACCAAATAAGTTATGGACTTAGACACCTTATCCAACAGTAATCACTGTCATCCTCAGACAAATATCCCTGATCGGGGCTGCTACCGCCTTGCGGCTCAAGGCGTCGGCCACTACGTTGGCATTGCCCGGGTGATAAAGGATCTCACAGTCATAATCATTTACCACGTCTAACCATCGGCGTTGCCTCATGTTCAAATTCGGCTGATCCATGAGGTACCTCAAACTCTTGTGATCCATGTAAATGATACAGCGGACCCCATAGAGGTAATGTCTCCAAATCTTGAGGGCGAACACCACTGGCCCCAGCTCTAAATCGTGTGTAGGATAGTTAGCCTCGTGAGGCTTCAACTGTCTAGAGGCATAAGCTATCACATGCCCTCGCTGCATCAACACTGCTCCCATACCCATGATTGAAGCATCACAGAAGTCTACAAAATCCTCTATTCCCTCTGGCAGGGTACTACAGGAGATTCATCCAGGATTTCTCCAAGATAGCAGTTCCGTTCACCAGACTGACCAAGAAGTCGGTGGTGTTTCGCTGGGGGCCTGAGCAGCAGGCGGTATTTGAGACCCTCAGGCAGAGATTGTGTGAGGCGTCGATCCACTACCAGGATCCGACGTATGGAATCGACCAGTTAGATCAGAGGGCCACTAGGGCCACACTGACAAGATAACTAGTAGCAGCTAGTTCTAGAGAAGGATTTCGTTCAGAAGTCGTGTGAGGCGACTAGGTAGGGAGTCCTCTAGCTCCGCAGTCGGGCCGGAACCCGGTATTTCAGATGATTGACGAACCAATTGAGACCAGGAAAGCCTAGATAGATTTCGGAAGCAGCCATGTGGCAACATACTGCTTCAGGCAGTTCAGTGTTCGGACAGTTTCAGTGTTTGGGCAGTGTTAGTAATTGTGTTTAGGTTGCAAGTACGGACAGAATAGCTGGTTGAAATGGATAGTGACAAGTCACTCACAGTGGAAATAGCTGAGCATTGGCCAAGTATAAGTGAATCACAGGGATAATAGATTTGTGATTTTGTTTTTCTAGTGGGAGCCTTGAGTTATCAGGAGATGGGTAGGCAGCTGAGAGACAAGAGGAATGGATTCGACAATAATGATTCAGTAAGAGTGGTCAGTCAGGGAATTAGACCATCTCGAGACAGCAAAATTCAGATGAAGTAGATGTGATCTTGTTGCGAGGAATTAGTTCGCATGCAGATGCTAGGGCTTTGTGATGATCGGCCACAGCTACCCTAAGAAGGCTAGGGTGTGCCCAGGATGGTGACCATGTTACTAGAGTGGTTTGGCGTATAAGAAATGGTAAGGGAATGATTTCGAGGACGAAATCTAATTTAAGTGGGGGAGAGTTGTAACGCCCCGTTTATTTAAATAAATTAATAAATGTAAGTTCCAGACTAATTTGTGAAGGAATTTAGAAGTCGGGGGTTAAAAGTGTAAAATACGGATTTAATTGGTAGGTATTATACAAGGCAGGGACTAAATGTTAATTTATGGGACTTCATTTGAAGAATTTTAGATGCTAATGGGTTGATTTGGAAATTTAACTGGCTGACTGCTGCTCCGGAACTCCCCGGCTACAAATTCCATAAACACGAAATCAGATACTGATAACTGTTCTCAGGGTAAAATGACTAACTTACCCTTGGTCCAAGTCAACCTCTTGGTAAAAGTCAACTTTCAGTTGACCGGACTCGCCGAGTTGGGCCGCCAACTCGCCGAGTCCCTAACACCTTTTCTAATCCTCTACTCGCTTCAACTCGTCGAGTCTGGCAACAACTCGACGAGTTCTTCCCCCGTACTATCGTCAAATCTAACTTCATCCGACTCGCCGAGTTGTATGAACAACTCGTCGAGTCCTCCTTCATCATATGAACACGTCCAGAATGTGACTCGTCGAGTTGTATGAACAACTCGTCGAGTCTGTTCTTGAGGCAAGAAGATTGCCTTGGACTCGCCGAGTCACGGCATGGACTCGTCGAGTCTCTTGCATGCATTCTTATACAGTCGATACTAGTCGATTTCAGTGCATCCAATTCATAGATCTGGGCTTCTAGGGCTGGTTTTGCACGTAAAGTTTCCAACTTTACGTGCATGCACACGAGAATGGGGCTAAAACACCAAAATCATCCAACACTAAGCACTTAGGGTTTGGAATCAAGGCTATATTTTCATAAAGGTAGCTATATTGAGTTCCCTGGAGCTCAATAACATCCAGATCTATGGTCTCCATCCTAAGGAGAGCTCAAATCTCGAGTTTGAATCATATAAAGCTCCAAAAGAGACATAAACAAGCATAAAGAGGGTTTAATGGAAGAATAAGCAAGGTAATAACTTTATTACCAGAATATGAAGCAGATGGAAGCTAGCTCTTGGATCTCCTTTCTCTTCTATAGATCTTCTTTTCTTCCTTCTCTTCTACAACTCCCAAGCTACCACAAAACACTCAAGCTCAACAATGGGGACTAGGGTTTTACAGAGAAATGCTCTAAAGGTGCTGGAGGCTGGGATGGGAGGCTATAATGACGTTTAAATAGGGTACAAACCCTGGGATTTAGGGTTTCATCCAAACTCGCGGACTCGCCGAGTCGGGAATAACCGACTCGTCGAGTTGGCACGCTCAAACCACGTGCAGACCCGCTGCTACTCGACGAGTTAGGGCTACTGACTCGTCGAGTAGCTTCTAAAACAAGAAGAATAATAAATAAAAATGCGTACCAGGAACGGGGCGTTACAGATGTACTCAGATGTAGAAGCTAATATGTTGACACAGAGTTTTCAAGCAGCTTTGTTAAAAGGTTATAGAGAGTGTAAAGCTGATGCAAAAGAATATTTTGTCGCAGCCGGAGGGTATCATGATATCCCGAGAGCATTAGCCAACCCTCCAGAGGGTATGGATGTTGATAATTGGAAGAAAACAGTTGAGTACTTCCAAACGGATGAACACAAAATTGCTTCGGAAAGGAACAAAAAACTCCGTGAAATGCAAACGACTGTGAATCGTGGGGGGTCGAGCTCGTATAGAAGTACTTGCTATAAAAAGGTAACGTACGATACATGTAAATATTTATTTAATTATAATTTTATCATATAATTAAATGTTTATTTATACTTAATTGTTACTCACTTTTCGGAATTACATAATCGGTTAGTCGAAGAGCTTTTAGAACAAACCCAAGGTGAAAGTGAGTTAACACCCGCTCAAGAAAGAGCTACTTTTGAGAAAGTATTAGGAGAGCGACGTGGTCATATCAGAGGCATCGGCCGTAAACTTTCTGCTCTCCCGCCGATTTCATAGCCGTCGCAACTACCACCACAACCATCACAGGTAAAACAAGATTATTTAATTTCAATAAATGCATGTTGATTTGGCTTAGTTTAAAAATAGAAATGTACTTTGGCATCATAAAATGTATGTTGATTTGATCATTTTGGTTTTGTGGTGAGTATTTGCTAAAAGCTTTGGTATTTGAGTTTTTGTCCCAAGTGCAAGAAATAGCAATGTACTTTGGTTTTTTGTCTTAGTTTAAAAATATCAACGTACTTTGGCATCATAAAATGCATGTTGATCTGGTCATTTTGGTTTTGTGGTGATTATATGCTAAATGCTTTGGTATTTGAGTGTTTGTCCCAAGTGCAAGAAATAACAATGTACTTTGGTTTTTTGTCTTAGTTGAAAAATAGCAATGTACTTTGGCGTCATAAGATGCATGTGGATTTGGTAATTGTGTTTTCGTCCCAAGTGTAATAAATAAACAATGTACTTTTGGTATATTTTTTATTTAAGTGCAAGAAATAGTAAGGTGCTTTGATAGTTTTTGTTTATGTTTGATAATTTAACTTATAATTTATATATGTTGTTATTTATTATGTAGTTGGAAAATCTTTGGGCAATACTCAACGACCCGGCATGTAGGGAGGAGCTTTATTCGTTTTTTCAATCACAGAATAATCAAGGAGGAAACGATGGGGACGAAGATGATGATATGTAGGGAGGAGCTTTATTTGTATGTTATACTTGTTGTCACGCTTTGCTACTTGTTAGAATTGTCAAACTGTTGGTTGTTTTATTTTGATATTAAATTAATTATAAGAGTATTTTGTATTTAATTTGATGTTGTTATGTAATTTTTGGTATAGAATTAATTATAACAGTATTTGCAATTAATTATACCCAAAATTGCTAATTAAAAAAAATAAAAAACGTTATCACCGGCGACATGAGTATTAGCGGCGACATTTGCTTTAGTGGCGACACGAAATATTACCGGCGACATGTGAATTAGCGGCGACATTCCTCTTTAGCGGCGACAATCTGATCAATAGCGACAAAGCAGTAGCGACGACACTTTACTGGCGACGTGTTGCCGTTATTAGCTTTAGCGGCGACTTCTGGACCCTTTACCGGTGACTATTGTCGCCACTAATTACCATTTTTCTTGTAGTGGTTCTAAACTTAGAGTCTAAAATAACAACAAAGTGATCATAGATTGTAATTACAAATATACAAAGGTGATTCTCATATGTCTACATAACATCCAAAAGTATAAATGATATTTGAATTCACACAAGATTATTAGACAATAGACCACTACATTATATGTCTACATAACATCCAAAAGAATAAATGATATTTGAATTCACACAAGATTATTAGACAATAGACCACTACATTGACAATGCCAAACATCAAAATTACCACAACATTATCAACCTATTTAATTTATAAACATATGGATCGAAACTACCATAAGATTACCAACCCATTTATATGCATGTGGATTGAAATTACCATATCTAGCATAAATCCATCCATACCACTCACTTATAATGAGAGACATTAACTAAAGCATGATAATTTTGTGTATACTCTACTAGAAAACAAAGGGTTTTGCCACAGAAAAATAACTACGGAAAATTTCCGTAGGTAATTACCTACATAATACCAACGGAATTCCTACGGAATGGGATGCCCTAAATTAGTAACGGAATAACTACAGAATAGCTACAGAATAACAACGGACGCACATCCGTAGGTATTTCATTGGTAATTAGCTAAAGAATAACTACGGAATAGCGACGGAAGTAAACATGTAGGTATTCCGTAGGTAATTAGCTACAGAATAACTACATACTACCCATAGAAGAAAATAGCAACAGAATAACTACGAAATACCAACGACTTTAAATTATGATTATTATTATTATTATTATTATTATTATTATTATTATTATTATTCAATAATCAAGTCTTAAATTTTTTTTATTATAAACATAATTGTGGCTCAAGAACAAACATAAATAGCTTTTTGTATCATATATAGTAATGAGTTCTAATGATGCACATTCTTCTACATACGTTTATATGATGTATAACTTTGTGAAAACAAAACAATCAAAGTATAATGATGTTGTGAAAAAAGTGAAACGAAAAAAAAGACATTACACCTTGAAAAATATAAAAAAAAAAAAAACCGTAGGTAATCTGTAGATAAATACCTACGGATTACCTACGGATAACCTTTATCCGTAGGTAATCCGTAGTTATTTACCTACGGATTACCTACAATTTTTTTTATTTTCTATTTTTCAAAGGTCTAATGTCATTTTTATCGTTTCATTTTTTTCACAACATCATTATACTTTGATTGCTTTGTTTTCACCAACTTATACATAACATAAACTTACATACAAAAGTATACATCGTTAGAACTCATTACTCATTTACAACTTTATTATTCTTTTTTTATATATATAATATAAATGAAAGCTATTTTCTATACACAAATACAAATAAATACACACATTTACATACAAACCATATGTATGTATTATGTTCAGTATATAACGTATTTGTTTAATGAGGTTAATTGTGGCTCAAGAACAAACATAAATAGCTTTTTGTATCATATATAGTAATGAGTTCTAATGATGCACATTTTTCTTCATACGTTTATATGATGTATAACTTTGTGAAAACAAATCAAATCAAAATATAATGATGTTGTGAAAAAAATGAAACGAAAAAAAAGACATTACACCTTGAAAAATATAAAATAAAAAAAAACGGTAGGTAATCCGTAGGTAAATACCTACGGATTACCTACGGATAACCTTTATTCGTAGGTAATCCGTAGGTATTTACCTACGGATTACCTACTGTTTTTTTTCTAGTTTTCAAGGGTCTAATGTCATTTTTATCGTTTCATTTTTTTTCACAACATGATTATACTTTGATTGCTTTGTTTTCACCAACTTATACATAACATAAACTTACATACAAATGTATACATCGTCAAAACCCATTACTCATTTACAACTTTATTATTCTTTTTTTATATAATATAAATGAAAGTTATTTTCTATACAGAAATACAAATAAATACACACATTTACATACAAACCATATGTATGTATTATGTTCGGTATATCACATATTTGTTTAATGAGGTTAATTGTGGCTCAAGAACAAACATAAATAGCTTTTTGTATCATATATAGTAATGAGTTCTAATGATGCACATTATTCTACATACGTTTATATGATGTATAAATTTGTGAAAACAAAGCAATCAAAGTATAATGATGTTGTGAAAAAAATGAAACGAAAAAAAAGACATTACACCTTGAAAAATTGTAAGGTCCTGAAAAGGATCTTTACCAATGATCAAGCAACAAACAATCACAATAGAAGAAGAAGAAGAAAAGAAATCGAGCTTGCACACGTTTATATTCAGAAAAACGTCAGGTACAACTCGATGGAACACTCTGTAAACGCAATGGTATCAACAACCACACATAGACCTACACCTCCACTATTTATACTAGACAGGACCGTAAGTTTACGGTCGTAAACACACTTTCCAACCGTAAACACCTAAACAACTCACAAAATGTATTACAGACTCATACTAAACTATTACATTGAAAGCCTAGACCAAACCATTAACTAGACCCTTCAATCTCCCCCTTGGTTTGGTGCTAGCTTGGACTCAGCTTTTGTCGACCACCATCATATCAGATTTTCCCATAGCTCCGTTCCACATCTCTTTCTTGATAATCTCAGCAACCATCAAAGTGTACTCCTTTGCAGCGGACTCAAAAAGTTCTTCAGCCACCACGATCTGATGAATGGAGAGCTGATGTATATCCCACTTGCCAAATTGAAGCAAATCCCTCTTGTCATACAAACGGATACAATCGTCTTTAAGCTTGATGACAGCAGAAGCAGTAGATTCATCGAACACCCAGTATAGCATAGATGCGAGAGATCCATCTGGATAATTTTGAAGAACGGGAATCTGCTTAACTTGAGCAGTAGCGGGCCACATTACTGACCGAAGTGGCTGACTTGTTTTGGGATCAATGACGCTAGGGTAAATTTTAATGATAGACTCTGCAGTCTTCATTGAAGGGAAGCCCTTAGCCACTTGATCTTCCAAAAATGCCTTGAACTGAGTCGCCCTGGGATTGTTTGATGGATTTGAGAAAGGAGCTTTAGACAGCTCCGTAAGATCAATCCTAGTAAAGGAATGAAAATCGTGAACATCTTTGTATAATTCAGTATTGACGCAATTTCTTCTCACCATAAACATATTCATAGTGTCATGGAATCCCCACGAGATGATTCCTGACCTATCACCATAAACGTCTCTAAAACGATGTTCGCCCAGATCCGTAACGGTGATCTGTGGTTGATCCCAGGGGGCATGATGATATGCGCTCCTTTTGAATAGAAGTTGACCCTTTTCAGCTGACTTGGCCAATTTAGCACGCTTTAATGCCACTACACTCGGAGCCTGAGCCGGTTCTTTTTCAAAACGGTTAACAACTGTGGTCGTTCTTGTAGGTTGTGGAACTATGGGAGTATCTTGATCAGGAAGATAGATCTTTGGCTCGTCAACGGATGACTTGAATTTGTCGCCAAACTCTTCTTCCAGCTTCTTCTTAAGATCGTAGTAGCTGGCGGTTAGTAAGCCAAAATGTGTCTGAAGATCGGTAATTTGCTTCATCTTCAGAGCTTTATCTTCGATAAGTTCGGCCACTTGAATATTGAGCTTTGTATTTTCAGTCTGAAGGTATGCGACCTTGATATCCAGCTCAATATTTCTCTGATCTAAATCAACATTCTTCTGATTCAGTGCATCGATCTCCTTCTGAAGTCCAAGTATTGAAGGATTCTCTTCTCCTGAGCTGCCACCCCCAATAGAAATTCCTTTGCCACGTGAGGGAGGAGTTGAAAATTGTTCTCCGACCAAATGCCTAGCTAGCCTCAGAGAAGCAGCCTCATGCTCTGGTCTGGGAGGAGAGAAACCTGTGGGGAAGGAAGAGCCACCGGCTTCATAGACGGTACTAGGACCTTCACTGACAGGTTCATATGAAACGATAGCAGGAGTTGTTGTTGGTGGAGTTGTAAAACTTTGAAGTACACCCGAGTCAAGAATTCCCTGTCTAGGGTCAAGTCTTCGTCTTTTTGTGGGAGGTTGAGAGGCCTGTGTAGTTGGGTGATCACTTTCCAATGTCTCATAAGTAGGTAAAACAACATCAAGGGGAGGAATCCCTGATACTGTCACCATAGGAATTACTATTTCCGCCATTGGATTGGTAGGAGGAGGCGTGGCTTCGAGAACGTCTTCATTTTCCCTTGTCTCTGTTGCTGGATGAGCAACTTCATCGACATTGTCAAGCAATGTGTAGAGGCTTTCACCGGTCATGAAGTCTTCATTACTACCAAAATTCAAAGGAATTTCGTCCTTATCGAACCCTATGAGATCGAGGCCTTCATACAAATCAGTCTCTGTTCCGCTTTTCGAAGACCCCTCGTTATAATCTCCTTGGACCTGAACAGATGTCAGTTCGTGTTCCTCAGCTACTTGTGCATTAAGTGCTAGATTTTCTTCTTCATCATGATCTGACGCTGTGATGACATCTTCAGAAACAACTCTCTCGGAGGAAGTGGGCTCAGATGACATCTTGTCTGACGTTCCATGAGATTCGGAGGATTCATTAATCTCAGCAAATTTTCCGAATTTCACCAGAGGATGTAATCCTTGGAAGACGACTTTGCCCTTGCGATTTTGCTTAATAAGACCAATAGTGTGGGGGCCCAATGACTTTATGTCTAGTGTGTCTCCATCTTTGACCATCTTCGGGAATTGATTGTCAACGAACAGCTGAATAAACCTCGGATACAGCAAGAAAGAGTCTCTAGTCTCCCGAGATATAGCATTGATGTTTACCAAAAACTCATCCAGAATGAACTTTGAGAAGTTGAATTTGATGCCGGCAGCCAGTGAAACAATTGCTCCTGTGTTCCTGAGCGAGATTTCATCAGCTCCTGATCTCCTGCCCGAGATACAGCTCACGAACACATGCGCTAAGAATCGCCAGTAGGGTGGTAAAAGCTTTTTCACCGTGGGAGGGTAGATGCCCTCATATCCCATCCTTTTGAGAATCTTTTGTACATCATCAATACCAATTCCAGTAGGAAAATCGGGATTATCATCGATCAGCAATGTTTCTCTGATATACTGCTCAGTGATTATGATCTTGCATCCTTTAACTACAGCTTTAACGACGATCACCCCATTATCTTTTGACATCTTGGCCGTCTGCCAGAACTCCCTGACAATCTTCTGATGAATGACTGGATTCACAGTGATGGCAAAGGCCAGGCAGCACTCTCTTAGTCTGTAGATCATTGATTTGAAATCTCCATGAGCAATAGGAGGGTCATCCAGTACAATTGTCAGGTTATGCATGTCAGCAAACTTAAGACTCGCCATTGATCTGCACTAAACCAGGCCAAGTAAGAAAACAAAGTGTTTAAACAATTAAAGCTTTAAGTTTTCTTAATTAAACAATTTTATTTTGGCCTAAAAAAAATTATTTTGATCAAAAATTGGAGTTTACGGTCAAACATGGTCAAACTTGAGTTTACGGTCAATATTGGTCAAACAAAAGTTTACGGCCCGAAGTGGGTTTACGGTCGTAAACCCATTGCAGTGGTCACCTGACCGTAAACTGAGTTTACGGTCGTAAACGCAATGGGAGTTTACGGTCGTAAGCTCAAAAAGAGTTTACGGTCGTAAGCACAACCGTAAGCCCTCCCCAAACCGTAAACTCCGACGAGCACAAGAACTTCGATTAATCCTCTAGTTTCAGTCGAATCGATGAACAAACAGCTTTTCCCCAGTCGGTTTTAGCATACCTTCGAAGTGGACTAACTGATTTCGCAAAATCTCACAAAAAATTTCGAGGATGAGAGAGAGTAGAGGGAGTGTTTGCGGCCGCAAGGAGAAAAGGGAGGTGAAAAGGGTTTACAGCAGTAAACCCCACCTTTTATACCTCCTTAGAGTTTATCTGTCTCCCACGCAGTATTATGCACAGTCCAAGTCCCGATTAAATTTTCAAAAATAAAACTTTTTGAGGATATTAAAATAAAAGTAAAATTAAAATTAAACTAAAAATAAAATAAACTAATTTCTAAAATTTAAGAATTAAAAGATTTAAAAATTAAATTTTTGACAATTATAAACATAAAATAAAATAAAACAAAATTAAGAATAAACACAGACAAAATTTATCTCAAGAATCACTGAAAATTATCTTGTGATACTGGGATCAAAGTTGTTAGACAACCTTAATCCACTTGTCGGTACCTTCTATATTCACGTCTTTGTCTGGTCGATCGCCGGTATTGTTGTCCACTTAAACACGAAAAATTGTGACAAAATTAGAACATACTATTAGTTATAAGACAAAGTGATCCTAAGTTCCTTGAAACTATTTCTTAAGGACCATTCAGCTGACGTCGACCAGGGATATTGTTGTCCACCTAAATTGAGCAGCGAGATCTATAGACAATCTGTAAGTGTTCAATTTTTAATTGTACTAGAACATGGTTCCCGCTTCCTGATATGCTCCAGTAATCAAGGACTTCCAGAATACTCCTTACATCGGGTGAGCAGACAATTATTGAGAGAGAAGATAGATTTAGAATTCATATGCTATACACCCAGGTCGGATCTCTTCCAATCACGCAGAGGGTGAAACATATGACTAACTGAAGTTTTAGAGGGATTAAGAAGTAGAATGGTGCATATACTGTGTACCAGGTCGGATTGTGAGTCACGCAAAGGAGACAGTATATGGCTAACAGATAGAAAGAATTGCATAGATAGAAGATGCAGAGAAATAGACTTGCATATGTTACAGTCCAGGTCGGATCTCTCGATCACACAGAGGAAGCAACATATGATAAAATGAACTTTGATATCAATGTGCTTGGTTTTGGAATGTTGGACAGGATTTTTAGTAATATGAATTGCGGCCTCATTATCACAGTGAATTGGGGTTTCTAGATAGTTCAAACCGTAGTCCAACAGCTGATGTTGGATCCAGATAACTTGAGAACAGCAAGTAGATGCAGCAACGTATTCCGCTTCTGCTGTTGAGGTAGAGACGGTATGCTGTTTCTTGCACTGCCACGACACCAGCCTATCTCCAAGGAATTGGCACCCTCCTGATGTTGATTTCCTGTCAAGCTCACAACCTCCATAATTACTGTCAGCAAAAGCATATAAATCAAATTCAGAATTCTTCGGATACCAAAGACCCAATTTTTGGCTGCCTTTGATATACCGAAAAATCCTTTCGACAGCAATAAGATGTGAAAGTTTAGGATTAGCCTGATATCGAGCGCATTGACAAACTGCAAACATGATGTCGGGACGACTTGCAGTAAGATACATCAACGATCCGATCATCGATCTGTAGTGTGTCTGATCTACGGATTCGCCATCAATATCTGGATTCAGCAGGGGTCTTTCAGCCATTGGTGTCGATGCAGGTTTTGCGTCTTGAAACCCGAACTTCTCAAGAATATCCTCCACATACTTAGCTTGATGTAGCAGGATTCCGGTTGAATTTTGTTTGACCTGAAGCCCCAGAAACATGGTCATTTCACCCAGCGAACTCATCTCAAACCGCTTTTTCATCACGCCTTCAAACTCTTTACAAAGTTGTGGACTGGTAGACCCGAAGATAATGTCGTCAACGTAGATCTGGACTAGTATCTGATCATTACCAACATTCTTGATGAATAAATTTTGATCAATAGTGCCGCGAGAGTATCCATGCTCGAGCAAGTGCTTTGTTAGAGTCGCATACCATGCTCGAGGAGCTTAATGTAACCCGTACAATGCCTTGTCCAACTTGTAGACATGATTAGGAAACTTTGAGTTAACGAACCCAGGGGGTTGATAAACATAAATTTCTTCCTTCACCTTGCCATACAAGAAGGCAGTCTTGACATCCATTTGGTAGACCGTGAAGTTCATGTAGGAAGCATATGCGAGAAAGATACGAATAGCCTCCAATCGAGCCAAGGGAGCATAAACCTCAGTATAATCAAGACCCTCAACTTGTCGAAACTCGCGAACCACTAACCTTGCTTTATTGCGTACTATTACACCAGAATCGTCCTGCTTGTTACGATAAAACCAAAGCGTGTCAAGAGACCTTTTGCCCTTTGGTAACTCAACCAATTTCCAAACCCCGAGCTTTTCAAACTGATTTAGCTCTTCATGCATCGCATCTACCCAGCTGGGCTCATTCAAAGTCATGTCAACGTTCTTGGGCTCTATTTGAGATATAAAGCAAGAGTAGAGACATGCATTAAAATCTCCACTCTGACTTCTGGTTTTAACTCCATCGCCCAGCTGTCCAATGACGTTATCGATCGGATGATCGCGTTGAATTCTTGAAGGTATGTCTTGGCTGATATCATTGAGTGAAAAAGGAAGAGTGTGGATGTTGAAACCTCCATCATTTGCTGATTGATCCACATTGGATGAATCTGCTACAAACTCATTAGCAATTTCTTCAGGAAAGAGTAGTTCCATAAAAGTTGGATTGACAGCGGAAGCATCTCTAGACATGAACTCTCTTTCAATAGGGGTAAGAGGTGTAGCATCAGCATCAGGAGTTCCATCTTGAACTTTAGACTCTGGACTATCAAGTCGATCAGATGACTCCCCCTGAGGTGGAGCAGAGGACTCCCCCTCAACCGTTGGAGGTCTGTAAACAACTTCTTCGTCTTCGTCTTCAGAAACAATCTTTGAACCAGAAGAGGATCCATTTGAGCCATCTGAAGACACATTTAAGGATTTGAAAAGCGATGTGTAATCAAATAACCAGTCAGGACCCACTCGAGCGTCTGTTTCATTCTCCTCCAACCAGCGCACGTCATAGGATTCAACAATCTGCTTAGTCTTCTTGTTGTAAACCCTATACGCGGTGCGTGCAGCATACCCTATAAAGTAACAATCATCGTCTTTGGCATTGAATTTAGGGTTGGATTCCAAATGAAGAAGGGTGCAATGGCAGCCAAATACACGGAAATGGTTGACTGAAGGCTTGTGTCCATAGAGAATCTCGTACGGTGTCTTCATCTGAGCTTTGTTGATTAGAACACGATTCTGCACGTAGCAAGCAGTGTTAATCGCCTCGGCCCAAAAGAAAACAGGTAATTTTGAATCACAAAGCATTGTCCTGGTAGCGTCTTTTAAAGTTCTATTTCTCCTTTCAGCAACGCCATTTTGTTGAGGCGTGTGAGCAGAGCTGTATTGACGCATGATCCCCTTTTCTGCGCAAAAATGGTCAAGAACCGCATTCTTGAACTCAGTTCCATTGTCAGTACGAAGCGCCTTCACCTGGTTGTTGGTTTGTGTCACACCCCGATCCTTGTCGGAATCGATCGAGGCGTGATATATTGTTCAAAGTACTAAGTATGCAAACAAGATCCACAACATACAAATACAATTAAGTACTAAGTATGCAAACAAGATCCATATGTTATAATATGATTAGATTCAATTAAGTACTAAGTATGCAAACAAGATCCACAACATACAAATACAAATCCAAATACGAACAACATTTATTACATCAAATCTAAATAGTCTTGTGGATTTCTAAGGCACAACCTATTTTTCATAAACTTCATTCTTCAAATCTGCATCATGGGTAAAAACAGGTCAACTACGAGAGTTGGTGAGTAATCTAATTTTAGTAGAGAAAATTATGAAGTTGAAACCTTTATAATTGGAAATTTGTTTTCTTTTGAAGTCGGCAAACAATTGTATTTGAGATAACGGTTTATAAATCAAAAATTGATTAACAAATGATAACAACAATAAGTCCTCACCCTATATATACATATGTATATATATATATATATATATATATATATATATATATTTATATATATATATATATATATATATATATATATATATATAAATATATATAGGATGGAGCATCTAATCATCATACACACTCAACCACGTGCGATCAATCACCTTAGCGTCCCAAGGCGGGGTGGTCAACCCAATAGCGCTATTATTGTCCATAACGTACCTAAAGAATACGGGCATAGTCATGGAGATTAGACTAAAAATGATAATGCACTACAAGTACATGTAGCGTAAACAAACAATAGTTATACAATTAATGACTCACGTATAAATGTCCCAACAATGTCTCAATTGTGATAAAACAATAAAATGAAGTTGGAACATATTAGAACCACATGATACACCCCAAAAGTATTGAAAATTATAAAATATGGGGTAGATTACTCACATTAGTCCCAAAACGAAATGCGTGTGTCGTACGATAGACGGTTTAGGTCAAAATGGCGTAGAACCTAATATAATTAATAGTTTTGGTTTAGGAACTGCTAAACGAGAATAGAGTACTAATACAAATAATTAGACACATATTCTTATATTAGATGAATTAACAATAATTCATTTTGATTATAATATTAAGGTATTCATTTGTTAAATGAATTTTAAATTGAATTAATTACTTTGCATAATTAATTTATATTTTCAATTTAGGCCAGATTTTAATAATTTCTTATTAAAATAATAACTTGCCCAATTATAATTATTTACAGATTTTAACAATTATTTATATGAAATAATCATTAAAATGCATTTTTACATGCTTAAATACTTAGGAAAATGATTTTAAATAGTACACAGTATTGAAAAATTATGAAATTATTAGGAAATCATTATTTCATACAATATTAATTACTGTAAAATTTTTATATTTTTCTGAACTGTTTTAGTATTTATTAATACTTTAATGATTAAACAACAACAAAATTCGGGAAAAATAGTAAATGATTCCCAAAAATTCTGTAAAATTAACCATAGTTTTATAACATGATACAGAGCGCAGTGTATAAGTTTCAGATATTTGTGACTATGGGAAGTATTTTTTATATATTTCATTATTAATTAATCAATAAAATCATAAATAATAGTAAACAGTAATATAAATGCATGAAACTTCATAAATTATGTTTAATCAATATATAGGTCATCCCAGAATTTTCTCAGAATTTATTGAATGCAAAAAGTATTTTATGTGAATTATTGCCCTACTTTATTGCAATAATTATAGTAATTCAATAAAAATAAGTTATTTTCTGAAAATTTCCAGAACTTCTTATTTTATTGATGGTATTCTGAGAAAAATCAGGTTTATGCATAAAATGAGTTTTAGATATTTTGGTGGATTTAATTTGTTTCTTGTATGAATTGGAAACTTTTAACAACATACCTTGATGAATGCTTCAAGAAGGATGAAGATTTGAGTATAATAGATTGTTCTTGGCTGGAATATGAGTATTTCTTGGATGAATTTCGAGATTGAGAGTGAGAGAAAGAATAGAGAAGGTTTAAGTGGTGAAGAGAATAATGTGTTGGGAGAAAAAGGAAAGGAAAGTGGATGAGAGGTGTGAGTGGGAGACCATGGGAATAATCTTTTTGCTTTTGGTGGTCTTCATAATTTCCCACTAACACAAGCATCTTTTACATAATTAATATAAGAGTTTTATAAAATTTAATGTAAAGTTTATAAAAATAGAGTTTTATAAAATTTAATGTAAAGTTTATTAAAATGGAGTTTTATAAAAGATGAGTTATTATTTGATTATAACAATCTACTTTGATTTGAAGTTTAATTATAGCATTTAAGTTTGATTCTTTTAAATTTAATTAGAGCATTATACTTTGATTTGATTTTAATATGGTATCATAATTTAATTTGATTATAGTTATAACGTTGTACTATACTATGTTGCTATTAACGTCAATTTATATCGTAGTATATGAGTTTCGATCCTATTAGCGTCAAGTAATCTTGAGTAGGGTTTGAATGAGATTGCGAGAGGTTTCCTTTGTGATCTTTTTGAGTGTCCGGCTTCGCAACGCAAGGTCCATAGACCCCGTTAAGCCATGATTTAGTGTCCTACACAATCCCGATGATTGTGCAATAGTGTTTTATCGCTTTGGTTCGTTGTTTAGCACTGTTAAGGCTAAGGAATATCAAACACATGAACTTTCCAAATGATGTTTTCTCATTAAAATAGCGAATTGTACAGTGATTACATAACGTAAACCCTAACATACAAGGGTTAATGGAGTTGACCGGTTTAACTTGTTGACTTTGTATGACTTTGACTTCACCGAAATTTGATGGTTGTCACATCATCCCCCCGTTAGAGGGAATTTCGTCCCGAAATTTGCATTTTGACTGGGACTTCAAGAGTTTGGAAAAAGATGTGGAAAACGTTTCGTAGTACAAGAAATTGATTGTGGTGAGGAACAACCCTCCTGATGTCACATGACGACCTTGGAAATTTCTTATTGTAACTTGAACTGAGTCAATTTAAAAGGAGTTTATTGTTTTGGGAGATAGAGTATTCTATGTGTGCTTTTATACTCCCTGTTTTATCCTTGGTATTACCACTATGAATATTTTATAACGTAGTTAGCGAGTTCCATCATTACGAATGTTTCAACAAATTTTGACGAAATTTGCATTATAAGTCCTACAAGTTCTTTTATAGTCGATTGACGTAAACTAGTCGTATATCATTAAGATTGCAAGGGCATTTTGGATGGGTGACCCCGCCTTAAGCCCACAACCAAACAAGGAACAGGGAATGAGTCGGAATCACACATTCTAAGTCCATAGAATCTTAATGATATATGACCATAATGTTTACACTAGCCCTCATAGATTCCAGGGGAGTAGTATTATTGGGCTAGAAGTAGGAATTGTAGTTCAAAATAAAATAGTTATAAGCCTGCTATCTTCAAACTTGGGCTTTGGCCCCTCCCGATTCCTAATCAGAATAGTCCAATACTCCCAATTCTCCAAGCGACCAAGCGGTATCAAGAAATCAAAATCGATTCATCCCCATTTTCCCAATACGCTGCCTATCTCGCCTGCTGTTCGTTTGTCGCTGTCTCGCCAAGTCAGTCGCCTGGTCTCACTCTCGCCAATCGCCATCGCCAAGTGCCCAAGTCCCCATTCACACTTCACAGAAATCAGGTATGTAATCCCGAGACCCAAATCCTGTTCAGATGTTCTTTCTTTTCTGATTGTAAGATTGTTGATTGTTGGTGTTGGCGTATTGCACTGTTGCTGCTGTTTTCTGTCAATCTGTTGCCTATTTATGCGTTACTACTGTCTTACTGAGTTTCCTTTTAATTTGGCTGTCATTTGCGATTTGGCGATTTGCCAATTTGATTTATAAGTTATGAACTTATAGATTTTGTTATTGATTTGGTTATGCTTAACAGCTTGTCAGCTTCAAACAAAACTGAAAAGTGACAACAAAGATTGATTTGGTTATTGTTAAATGAGTTATTGGTTATTGTTCTAATTTTGAATTTGATTTTGTTTTGATTGGATCAATTGTTCCTTCATTTTGATTTTTTTCTAGATATAATCATGGGAAAGATGAAAACATTGAAAGAGAAATTGTTGTCTGCTTACTAATATATCATTTATAATCTGTTTTTAAAGACATTAAAGGCTGTCGGGCTGAGTTGTAATTCTTTTTCTAGGTGTTTTTGGTGTTTATTTGTTGAAAACAATCTGTTTTTTTTTTAAATGTTAATTTCAGTTTATAATATTTTCGCCCCCCCCCCCCCAAGTTAATTGTTCAAGCTCCGCCACTGATAGATTTACTAGTAAAAACCCTGAGTTTTTATTTTACATAGATGATAAGACTTATTTGGGTTTTGCCGTGTTCTCAAGATTCATGGTTTATATACTTGAATCGATGCTAGTTTTAGTAATAAAAAGAAATTTAGAATTTAAACGTCGAGGTTAGAAGCTTGTACTGATATCTAAGGGGTTAAAAAATAAAGTTTTATTAGTTACCTATAGCGACACACAAGTCATAATTTGCATGTGTGAAGACTTGGAGTAATTTCTAATTGGTTCGTGTGTGAAGACTTGGAGTACTTTCTAACTGGTTCATGTGTGAAGACTTGGAGTACTTTCTAATGAAAAGTGTGCTACTGGGGAAATTTGAAACTGGTACGTAGCTTCAAAGTCAAGAATATGCAGTAGGCATGTGATGTATTAAATGCATGAGGCACATAAGTCATAATTTGCGGCAACATATACGTATATGTGTGTGAATTGAAGAAGAAGGTTACAGTTCAAAGACCATATATATTCATTTCCTCTTTATTTGTTATTAATTACTTCTCCCACTTCACTTATATAAATCATCACATTCTTACCGTAACTTTTAACTTCTCCCTCACAAATGGATCCACCTGCAGATCATCAAAACCCCATAGATGACCTCGATTGGTTTCAGTACTTTGATCATCAAGATCTTTTCAGGTATATATAAACGTCACTCATTACCCCATCTTTCGCACAGAAAAAGTGATTTTGTCTATATTGATCAAAACATGGTTTGGATTTGTAGTGATCAAAAAGAGTCTTTCATCGTGTTGGATTTGATTATCTTGAGTTTTTTTTTTTTTTTTTTTGGATTTTTGCAGTGGTGACATGCTCGACCATCATGATTACGAGTTGTCGGAAAAATTGCATGAAGGGCTCGATCAGAACGTTTCCACAGTACTTAACAAAGATCAAAACATCATTTCTAGAAATGAGTTTCACGATTTGGATCCCCTTAAAGACATAAGCTTATGGGATTGTTAGGAGGATGGTAATTTACCATTGGTTAGTTTCAGTGAAGACTGTAAATCCGGTGGTGAGGCTACAGGTAGTTCTAGTGCTGCCACCACTGATCACGGTGGCCGGAAGGTGGCAAATAGATTGAGACCATTGGAGTTTGAAGAGATAGCGAAGTACTTTGAGATGCCGATAATCATGGCAGCAAAGGAACTAGGGATAGGGTTAACATTGTTGAAGAAAAGATGCAGAGAGCTAAACATAAACAGATGGCCTCATAGAAAACTTAAGAGCCTTCAATCCCTCATTCAAAATGCCAAGGTAAACTACGATAATAACCTTCTATACATTACTCATGCATGTATGCATGCACTTGGTAACCAAAGTAGTTTTGGTATTTTCTAAAATTTTAATTATTAGTTTCTTTATAACATAAACATAGGCCCTAGGCATATGCCACATCGAATCAATTGTTTTACTACGCTTTCTGATTTATATTTACATAAACTTAACTCATTGTAAATTTTATGAACTCACACGAAAAATATATTGCATCTACCTAAAAAAAACTAGGAGTTGGGATTAAAGGAGGAGGTAGAGACGTTAGCAGGGCACAAGAAGATGATGGAGAAATTGCCAGGTATGGAATTGACAGAAAGAACAAAGAAGCTTAGGCAAGCTTGCTTCAAAGCTATTTATAAGAAGAGAGGACTTAACAATCCTTAGTCCTTACCTTTTCTTTTAGCCATTTTGTTATAATTAGTGGATTTTAATCTACATTGTATGTGTTTTTCTCTTGATAGATTGATACCCTTTTTAGTTTCATTGTGTTTGTCTATTGATTTTTAATGCAGAAAATTTTGTATAATTTGGGTATTATAGTTTGTATTATGTATTTAGCTATATTCTAGATTGCCGACACGACTACGCTGACGACTCTATACCAGAGGTCTATATAAATAGACTTATGAATTTAGTAGGAATAACTTGATTATAATCTTGTGATTTGT
Source organism: Lactuca virosa (assembly GCF_052849685.1). Lineage (NCBI taxonomy): Eukaryota > Viridiplantae > Streptophyta > Magnoliopsida > Asterales > Asteraceae > Lactuca > Lactuca virosa. The sequence goes on from NC_136433.1 coordinate 150,894,127, forward strand.
TCCATGTCTGATCCACTCCTAAGATTCACTCGACATGCCCCCAGTTATGTGTAATTAAAATTTTATTAGACTGTTGATCCTAATGAGTCTACCCTAAGTCCACAACCAAACAAGGAACATGTAAACTATGAGAAACACGCATATGGACTTGTGAGTTATTTGTAAATTGATTAGGGAAATAAAGTTTTTTTTTAGACATTGTTGGGTAAAATAATTGTAAAACACTTGTTGGGCAATGGTTAGGAGTGTTGGGCACCTTTTGGGCTTTCCATGGTTACTAAATGTGAAACATGTAGCACTTGCGTGGGCCCCCATAAAACTAAGTTTTCACATTTCTTTCCCACTTCTAGGCCCATTAGGGAACTTAATAGTCCAATGAGTTGGCCATTTTGGAGTGTATCCTTTCGGATACGTTTGATAAGGTTGGGTATTTTGATGGCTCAAAAGTAATGTGAATGACGCGCTTTGGCCTATAGGTTTGGGAACTCTCGCCTTTGGTCCCCAGATAAGTAAACTGGTCCCTCGGTTGATTGGGATGTATACGAATGCTTACCTAGTCAGGACTTTCGGGCTACCGGCACCTCCCCCTTCCAGTTACTACGCGTCCATTACTATGATCCTACCCAACTAGAGTGGATGACTTTGAATTTCCTATGAGCTCTAAGGAATACATATATGTATATACATTTTGTTAAACAACTTGAGTATGTGTGTGATTTTCAGAGAAAATGGAGAATATTCACAAGTGTAGGCACACATATAAGTGTCAGGAGTAATACGTATGCACATAAGGGAGCAATTAACACACAAAGGTATTCCTAGGATTTTCTAAGTGTGAATTGCATGCAGTTGTGTGTGCATTTTATAAACTAGCATACGAGAGGACCCTAGAGGCTATAGACTAGGTCAAGGCAATTAACCTAATTCCCTATAGTCAAGGTCTCTGATACCAATCTGTCACACCCCGATCCTTGTCGGAATCGATCGAGGCATGATATATTGTTCAAAGTCTCATGACAACTATGTTATAATATGATTAGATTCAATTAAGTACTAAGTATGCAAACAAGATCCACAACATACAAATACAAATCCAAATACGAACAACATTTATTACATCAAATTTAAATAGTCTTGTGGATTTCTAAGGCACAACCTATTTTTCATAAACTTCATTCTTCAAATCTGCATCATGGGTAAAAACAGGTCAACTACGAGAGTTGGTGAGTAATCTAATTTTAGTAGAGAAAATTGTGAAGTTGAAACCTTTATAATTGGAAATTTGTTTTCTTTTGAAGTCGGCAAACAATTGTATTTGAGATAACGGTTTATAAATCAAAAATTGATTAACAAATGATAACAACAATAAGTCCTCACCCTATATATACATATGTATATATATATATATATATATATATATATATATAAATATATATAGGATGGAGCATCTAATCATCATACACACTCAACCACGTGCGATCAATCACCTTAGCGTCCCAAGGCGGGGTGGTCAACCCAATAGCGCTATTATTGTCCATAACGTACCTCAAGAATACGGGCATAGTCATGGAGATTAGACTAAAAATGATAATGCACTACAAGTACATGTAGCGTAAACAAACAATAGTTATACAATTAATGACTCACGTATAAATGTCCCAACAATGTCTCAATTGTGATAAAACAATAAAATGAAGTTGGAACATATTAGAACCACATGATACACCCCAAAAGTATTGAAAATTATAAAATATGGGGTAGATTACTCACATTAGTCCCAAAACGAAATGCGTGTGTCGTACGATAGACGGTTCAGGTCAAAATGGCGTAGAACCTAATATAATTAATAGTTTTGGTTTAGGAACTGCTAAACGAGAATAGAGTACTAATACAAATAATTAGACACATATTCTTATATTAGATGAATTAACAATAATTCATTTTGATTATAATATTAAGGTATTCATTTGTTAAATGAATTTTCAATTGAATTAATTACTTTGCATAATTAATTTATATTTTCAATTTAGGCCAGATTTTAATAATTTCTTATTAAAATAATAACTTGCCCAATTATAATTATTTACAGATTTTAACAATTATTTATATGAAATAATCATTAAAATGCATTTTTACATGCTAAAATACTTAGGAAAATGGTTTTAAATAGTACACAGTATTGAAAAATTATGAAATTATTAGGAAATCATTATTTCATACAATATTAATTACTGTAAAATTTTTATATTTTTCTGAACTGTTTTAGTATTTATTAATACTTTAATGATTAAACAACAACAAAATTCGGGAAAAATAGTAAATGATTCCCAAAAATTCTGTAAAATTAACCATAGTTTTATAACATGATACAGAGCGCAGTGTATAAGTTTCAGATATTTGTGACTATGGGAAGTATTTTTTATATATTTCATTATTAATTAATCAATAAAATCATAAATAATAGTAAACAGTAATATAAATGCATGAAACTTCATAAATTATGTTTAATCAATATATAGGTCATCCCAGAATTTTCTCAGAATTTATTGAATGCAAAAAGTATTTTATGTGAATTATTGCCCTACTTTATTGCAATAATTATAGTAATTCAATAAAAATAAGTTATTTTCTGAAAATTTCCAGAACTTCTTATTTTATTGATGGTATTCTGAGAAAAATCAGGTTTATGCATAAAATGAGTTTTAGATATTTTGGTGGATTTAATTTGTTTCTTGTATGAATTGGAAACTTTTAACAACATACCTTGATGAATGCTTCAAGAAGGATGAAGATTTGAGTATAATAGATTGTTCTTGGCTGGAATATGAGTATTTCTTGGATGAATTTCGAGATTGAGAGTGAGAGAAAGAATAGAGAAGGTTTAAGTGGTGAAGAGAATAATGTGTTGGGAGAAAAAGGAAAGGAAAGTGGATGAGAGGTGTGAGTGGGAGACCATGGGAATAATCTTTTTGCTTTTGGTGGTCTTCATAATTTCCCACTAACACAAGCATCTTTTACATAATTAATATAAGAGTTTTATAAAATTTAATGTAAAGTTTATAAAAATAGAGTTTTATAAAATTTAATGTAAAGTTTATTAAAATGGAGTTTTATAAAAGATGAGTTATTATTTGATTATAACAATCTACTTTGATTTGAAGTTTAATTATAGCATTCAAGTTTGATTCTTTTAAATTTAATTAGAGCATTATACTTTGATTTGATTTTAATATGGTATCATAATTTAATTTGATTATAGTTATAACGTTGTACTATACTATGTTGCTATTAACGTCAATTTATATCGTAGTATATGAGTTTCGATCCTATTAGCGTCAAGTAATCTTGAGTAGGGTTTGAATGAGATTGCGAGAGGTTTCCTTTGTGATCTTTTTGAGTGTCCGGTTTCGCAACGCAAGGTCCATAGACCCCGTTAAGCCATGATTTAGTGTCCTACACAATCCCGATGATTGTGCAATAGTGTTTTATCGCTTTGGTTCGTTGTTTAGCACTGTTAAGGCTAAGGAATATTAAACACATGAACTTTCCAAATGATGTTTTCTCATTAAAATAGCGAATTGTACAGTGATTACATAACGTAAACCCTAACATACAAGGGTTAATGGAGTTGACCGGTTTAACTTGTTGACTTTGTATGACTTTGACTTCACCGAAATTTGATGGTTGTCACAGTTTGCTTCTCAATCATCACAATAAACTTCTTTATCAGATCGGCAACTCCAGCTTTGTTGGATAAAAAGAAGACCCACGTAAAACGAGAGAAATCATCGATCACAACTAAATAGTACGAACTTCTGTTGATGCTCAGGACGTTGACCGGACCAAATAAGTCCATATGCAATAATTGGAGCACCTGACTGATTGAGTTGACTTGCTTTTGCAAGTGTGGTTTTCTATGATATTTTCCTTGGGCACAGGACACACACTTCTCAAATGTAATAAAGTCTCTGACAGGTAAGCCTCGGACCATCTCATTCTTAGCAAGGCGATTCAGGTTTTTCGCGTTAGCATGACCGAGTCGTCGGTGCCACAGCATTGCGTTTTGTTCGGAGACTTTTGAAAATAGGCAAGTGACTTGTTCAGGGATGTTACTGTTCATGTCAATAATGTAAGCATTCCCATCCCGCTTAGATTTGACGAGAATCCACTCTTCCGGGATGACAATGCCTGGCTTGAGAATCATGCATTCTTTATCGGTAAAATGGGTAGAATAGTCTTTGTCGCAAATTTGGGAAACACTCAACAAGCTGTGCTTTAACTCGGGAGCAAAGTTGACATTCTCAAAGCTTAGCACTCCATTTGTAACGGTTCCTCTCTGAGTGATCTTGCCACCATCCCCGACCGCGAAGGAAACATACCCCCCATTTAAAGATTGAATGTCGCTCAATTGGGAGATGTCTCCTGTCATATGCCGGGAGCAGCCGTTGTCGACGTACCAAGGACGGACGACATTCCTCCGCAACTGTCCCTGCAAAATGAGCGGGATCATTTAGATTTGGGAACCCAGGTCATCACTGTCCTCAGTTTCCTTTTCGCTTTCTCTGATTTATCTTTTAATGATTTCAAATTAGGATCCTCATTCCTAATCACTTCAGAGGATGTAGATGATGGATTGGAAATTGATTTGGGCATCCAATGATATTTAGGTTTTACAGCATTCTCAGGTGGTTTTGAAATAGGTTTCTTATGAGTTTGCACTGAGCCTCTGGATGTTCTACCAGAAGTGGTTGAAGATCCAGAATTGCTTTTTGACGAAACCGATCTAGGCAGAGCCTTGTTCGGTTTTGGCAAACTATTTTGAGCTTTGTTAGTGAAAACCTTTTTATTCTTTTGAAAAACAACCCTTTTTCTGCTTCTATCATCTTTCCAATCATCATTTTGAGAACGAGTTCTTGAGGATTTTCTAATTAAAGACCTTCCTCGAGATTCGTTCTCTCCTCTTGGTGACATATAGTTCACAAAGATCCTATTTTGACAATTCCTAGCTATATGACCACCAACACCACAATTAAAACAAATCTGTTTATTATTTGAACTTGTACTACATTTCTCAGATTTATTTTCTTGACAGACACTCTTACTCTTCTCAGAAGAACATGCATGACAAATAGATTGTAAGATAAGTGAGGGTGCCTCAGACGGTGTGACTTGTGGAATTGATGGGTTTTCATAAGAATCACAAGCATCAGAATTACTAAACAATTCATCAAACATATCAAAGAAATTAAGTTCAACAGTAGCAGATGTGGAAACATCACATGAAACATTATCAGTCTTAACATCAGAAACACAAACATTTTCATTTGAAACAGAAATATCAGAATTAGAAACAAAAATAGAAACAGAATCTCCAGCTTCACGCTTTGCCTGATCTAATGGTTGATCTGCAGGGGAAGTAGAAATGTTAGTACTTTCAACATTAATAAATCCGCCTGAAACGAAACCAGATGGCTTGCCATAAACCATAAACGGTTCATTGGCAATCTCATCCTTGGATAGGGGTTGATATTGATATGTATGATTATAAGGAGGAGGTACACTATCATATCCTAAACCTTTTGACTGATTTCGTTTGAACTGCATGCAGTGATCAATCATGTTGGCAACTACCTCGCTTGATCCATCAAATTTTCTAAAATCAAAATTTGCAGTTTCAAATTGTCTTTTCAATGTATCAAGCTCGGTAATTAACTCATCATTTTGTCTCTTAACATAATCATAAAGTTCACATTTTTCACTGTATTCTGTTTGAATTCTCTTAAAGTTCTTTATTTTTGTCTCTAACTGGGCCTTAAGGGTTTTTGTCCTTTCCTAAGCTGATAGCCCTCATATCTAAGGTCCTCTACTTCTCTACGTAATAGTTGAATTTCATCATGAAGAATTTTAACATATTCATTACAAGCCTGAGAACAAGATGGTAGATTTACCTCACTTTTCCTGGGCTCGGAAGTAGAAGACACCATCAGAGCAAACTGCAGCTCCATCATTTCTGCTTCGGGATCAGCTGCATCATTCTTCAAGGAAGCATCATCAATCTGAGCTAGGTGAGCATTTTCTGGCCCTGAAATATTCAAAGCCTGAATCTGGTCCTCCCAGTCAAAAGACTGAGCGACCATAGCAGTTTCACCATTAACCGCAGCCCCTGCACGGTTGTTTCCCACTGCAACTATCGTCATGTTGTTGTTCGTCCTACCATCTGGCTTTGGACACTCACGAGCAAAATGACCCGGCTCGTGGCAGTTGAAACATCGCAGCATGCCCTTGTTGAATCCCACCTTCTTGTCAGCATTCGTGCCCCAGTTGCTCTTCCCTGTCTTCTTAGCAAACTGCTTGGCCCTGAAAACAGCCATAGTAATCTGCCATGTGATGTCCATCTCTTCCACGTCTTCAGGATGAATCTGATCCAGGTCAGCAAATGACAGCTGAGGTGGAAGATCTCCAGCCACAAAAGCATTGTAGCAGTTAACAAGCCCAGTGGCTAGAGCCATATTTTCATCAGTGTCTTTCGTGTTTGAGGAAGAGGCTACAACTTGCACATTTGGATGGGGAACAGCTTGTGGAGTGACAAATGGCTGGCTTTGAGAGTGAGGAATGGATGATGCAGCAACAAAGGTATGAATCTGAGGTTGTTGAGCAACAAAAGCTTGACCTGAGGAAGTCATGATTGATGAGAGAGCATTGTTGGATGAGATTCCAAGATTTGCAGTAGAGTACGAGTTCACATGGTTTATTTCTCTCTGTTTGTCATCAATATCACAAGCTTTGATGATCGCCATGATTTCAGCAAGAGTGAGGCGATTTAGATCCCTGGTCTTCTTAATCACAGCAACATTCATGTCCCATGATCTGGGAAGAGCATTCAGAAGCTTCTTGTTAATTTCTGACTTGTTCAAGAAAATCCCAGATATGTTCATGTCAGTGGTGAGAGTTGTGAACCGCTGCAGCTGAGCCTCAAGAGTCTTTCCTGGAATGTAGTTGAACATATTGAACTTTTGTCTCAACATGTCCTGGCGACTCTCCTTCATATCTTCATTGCCCTCATATACCTCAATTAGGGCTTCCCACAAATCCTTAGCTGAAGTATACTCTCGGAAACCTTGAGCAATATCAGGAGATAATGCCATGGTTAGAGTGGCTAAAGCCCTTTCCTGCTCTTCAACTTTCTCAAACTCCTCATCAGTGTAGTTTTCAACAGCCTTGTCAATCACTTGGCCTCCGACTGTCATAGTGATTCTAACAGGGCCTCTAAGAATGCTTCTCCAGACTTTGAAATCCTTCATTTTAATGTATTTTTCAATTTTGTACTTCCATTCAGGAAAACCATCTGCAGACATTAATCTTGGAATACGCATAGTAGTGCCCATGACAGTATCAAGTTCGTGAAAATGATTTTGACTTTGAGATTCCATTTGAAATTAAAGCAAATTAAAGTCACAGAAGTGTTTACGGTTGATGTTGATGAGATTACGACCGTAAACTGTGTTTACGGTTGAAGAATTTACGACCGTAAACTTGGTTTACGGTTGGGCTGTTTACGACCGTAAACTGGGTTTACCGTTGAGCTGTTTACGACTGTAAACTGAGTTTACGGTTGAGCTGTTTACGGTTTGTACGTTTACGGTTTAAGCGTTTACGGTTAATGAAGCTTAGTTTACGGTTGTTGAAGATTCACAGTTTACGGTTCTTCAAGATCTTGAGTTTACAACCGTAAACAGGGTTTACGGTAGGCAGTAAACTCCCAGAAGGTCTTCAAAAACACATTTTTGCAGAAGATTCAGTTCCTTTAACCACGAAAACACTAAAAACAATCTCAAACGATAAGAATATCAGTTTAAGCAGCCCAAATCTCGATTGAATGAAGCTTTGACACCGTTTTTTGCTCTGATACCAATTGTAAGGTCTTGAAAAGGATCTTTACCAATGATCAAGCAACAAACAATCACAATAGAAGAAGAAGAAAAGAAATCGAGCTTGCACACGTTTATATTCAGAAAAACGTCAGGTACAACTCGATGGAACACTCTGTAAACGCAATGGTATCAATAACCACACATAGACCTACACCTCCACTATTTATACTAGACAGGACCGCAAACTGGGTTTACGACCGTAAACTGGGTTTACGGTCGTAAACACACTTTCCAACCGTAAACACCTAAACAACTCACAAAATGTATTACAGACTCATACTGAACTATTACATTGAAAGCCTAGACCAAACCATTAACTAGACCCTTCAAAAATATAAAATAAAAAAAACTGTAGTTAATCTGTAGGTAAATACCTATGGATTACCTACGGATAACCTTTATCCGTAGGTAATCCGTAGGTAAATTTATCCGTAGGTATTTACCTATGGATTACCTACAATTTTTTTTTCTATTTTTCAAAGGTCTAATGTCATTTTTATCGTTTCATTTTTTTCACAACATCATTATACTTTGATTGATTTGTATTCACCAACTTATACATAACATAAACTTACATACAAAAGTATACATCGTTAGAACCCATTACTCATTTACAACTTTATTATTCTTTATATATATATATATATATATATATATAATATAAATGAAAGTTATTTTCTATACACAAATACAAATAAATACACACATTTACATACAAACCATATGTATGTATTATGTTCAATATATCATGTATTTGTTTAATGAGGTTAATTGTGGCTCAAGAACAAACATAAATAACTTTTTGTATCATATATAGTAATGAGTTCTAATGATGCACATTCTTCTTCATACGTTTATATGATGTATAACTTTGTGAAAACAAAGCAATCAAAGTATAATGATGTTGTGAAAAAAATGAAACGAAAAAAAAGACATTACACCTTGAAAAATATAAAATAAAAAAAAAACCGTAGGTAATCCGTAGGTAAATACCTACGGATAACCTTTATTCGTAGGTAATCCGTAGGTATTTACCTACGGATTATCTACAGTTTTTTTTTATTTTCTATTTTTCAAAGGTCTAATGTCATTTTTATCGTTTCATTTTTTTCACAACATCATTATACTTTGATTGCTTTGTTTCACCAACTTATACATAACATAAACTTACATACAAAAGTATACATCGTTAGAACCCATTACTCATTTACAACTTTATTATTCTTTTTTTATATATATAATATAAATGAAAGTTATTTTCTATACACAAATACAAATAAATACACACATTTACATAGAAACCATATGTATGTATTATGTTCAATATATCATGTATTTGTTTAATGAGGTTAATTGTGGCTCAAGAACAAACATAAATAACTTTTTGTATCATATATAGTAATGAGTTCTAATGATGCACATTCTTCTTCATACGTTTATATGATGTATAACTTTGTGAAAACAAAGCAATCAAAGTATAATGATGTTGTGAAAAAAATGAAACGAAAAAAAAAGACATTACACCTTGAAAAATATATAATAAAAAAAACGGTAGGTAATCCGTAGGTAAATACCTACGGATTACCTACGGATAACCTTTATTCGTAGGTAATCCGTAGGTATTACCTACGGATTACCTACGGTTTTTTTTCTAGTTTTCAAGGGTCTAATGTCATTTTTATCGTTTCATTTTTTTCACAAAATGATTATACTTTGATTGATTTATTTTCACCAACTTATACATAACATAAACTTACATACAAAGGTATACATCGTTAAAACCCATTACTCATTTACTGTTGTAAATAATTGGTGGTGTTGTAAATAATTGGTGGATGACATAATAATTGGTGCATGGTAAATTTGTCAATATTTCTAACTAGTTACAATTATATGTTAGTAAAATTTGTAGTATAAATACCCCTCCATTGTAAAGAGTGAGACACACCAAAAGTTATAAGAAATATAACTTTCATATTCTCTCTAAATATTCTTTCTTCTCAATTAAAGTTCTTATCAAAGTTTACTAGTTTGGTTTGATTTATAGTTACATTAATTACGCTTAATTCATAACACGTTATCAACACGAAAGCTCTAATCAAGGTTATTAAACAAGTGGAAAATCACATCTATCGTAATCAAGGTATGTATTACTTAGTAAAAACACTATTAATTATAAAAACCTCAATCATATTAAAATAATAATACTAATGAATTAATGAAACTTATACATTATGGACTACTAACAATTTTTATTTCTTATACTAACATTTCTTTATGTATTCTAATTTTTATACTAACATTTACATTATGCAACTAATTTTTATTTATGCAAACTAACATTTACATTATGCAACTAACTTTTATTTATGCATACTAACATTTATATTATGCTACTAACTTTTATTTGTGCATACTAACATTTAAATTATATTTATTTATACATGTCAATGTTTATTTATATTTTAGATACTCTTCATAATTTTATTTAAACATTTACTAATATTTATTTATGCTTCTAATTAGTAAAGTTATGTATTAGTTATATGTCTTATTACATGATTTATAAAATACATATACATATATACACAACGAGAATATATATGCAACAGTTATAAACAGCAAAAACAACGGCTATATTTTTTTTTACCATAAATAAACATCTTTACTCTGCTTATTTTGCCCACAACAAATTTTTCTCTCTTGTATCAAATAAATCAAGCTTCAAGATGATTCATCCTTTTGTGATAATCATGACTATAATAGTCATGTTACTTTTCATCCCAATCCTTAACATCGAAGATAATATGGAATTCATCTACTTTTAGGCTTGTATGCAATATTAGCTTTACCGCTTTTTTTTTGTGTAATATTTATTGAAATAAATGGATTTTAATTTTAATTTTTATTTTGTTTAAAATTTATAGTTACATTATGTCCAACATTGCAAAGCTCGAGTTTGCAGCACTTGAAGTTAGTGGGAAAAACTATGTGCCATGGATGATAGATGTAAAAATGCATCTTGAATCCATGGGTATCTCAAATACTATATATGAATTTAATAACTGCTTGGCACAAGACAAAGCAAAAGCACAAGTTTTCCTTCGTAAGCATGTTGATGAAATGTTGAGATTTGAATATCTTGATGTTACTGATCCAAGTATTCTCTGGAATCTTTTGAAAGAAAGATTTGATCATCAAAAGGAAGTTATACTTCCAACTGCTAGAGATGAATGGAGAACACTAAGATTTCAAGACTTCAAGAAAGTAAATGAATACAACTCAGCTTTGTTCAGAATATGTTCACGACTCAAGTATTGTGGACAAGAGGTTACTGATGAAGATATGTTGGAGAAAACTTACTCAACATTTCATGCAACAAACATTACTTTGATGCAACAATATCGGATGCAAAAGTTCACAAGATATTCTGAACTGAATGCATGTCTACTCGTTGCAGAGCAAAACAATGAACTCTTAATTAAAAACCATGAATCTCGTCCAACGGGATCAGTAGCACTTCCTGAAGCAAATGCTACAAATATTGATGGTCATCGAAACAATACACGTGGACGAGGGAGAGGTCGTGGTCGAGGACGAGGCCGTGGCTATTTTAATCGAAACCAAAGCCATAATCAGAACCATAATTCTGGTCGTGGACAAGGTAATAATCGTGGTCGTGGCCAGAAAAGAAATAATTACCAATATTCACAAAGAAACAATGTCCACACACAAGATAAGGCCAAAGTGGCAAGGCATGACACCGGGACATCACAAAAATCTGATGGTTTATGTTATAGATGTGGTAGCACAGGCCATTGGTCAATGACCTGTCGCACACCTGCACATCTTTGTCAACTTTATCAAGAGTCCATTAAAGGAAAAGGAAAAGAAGCAAACCTCATTGATAATGTTGAATTCACTACGCTAAATGTTGCTGATTTCTGCAATGACATGGAAGACATAAACTAAAAAAAATCTATTATTGTTCTAGTAAAGCTGTTTTTCCTTCGTTTGTTTTTCATGTAACGTCTTTCCTACAATAAATGAACTTTCTTTTTAATAATAATTATGATTATGTTTATTCACTTATTATTCCTTTTATATGTGAAGTTTAATATGAGTCCAACTGGAGCACAACACCAAGAAAAGATTGGAGATCTTTGTATAGCAGATAGTGGTAGTACACATACTATTCTGAAATCAAAGAAATATTTTTCAGAATTAGTACCAACAAAAACAGTCATACATACAATATCAGGTCCTGCAGACTTGATAGAGGGAACCGGGAAAGCCCATTTTATATTATCAAATGGTACAAGCTTTTGTATAGAAAATGCCTTATTTTCTCCAAAGTCTAATAGAAACTTATTAAGTTTCAATGACATATATTTCAAAGGTTATGACACAAAAACTGTGACCATTGAAAATAAGAAATATATGTATATTATAGACAAAAACCATGTGCTTGAAAAACTACCAACACTTGATTCTGGTCTGCATTATACATATATACATATGATTGAATCAAATATGGTAGTAGAAGGAAAACATTGTGATCCTGGGACATTCAATTTATGTCATGATAGGTTGGGCCACCCAGGATTAACAATGATGCGAAGGATAATTGAGAATACACATGGGCATCCATTGAAGGACCAAAAGTTCCTTCAATCCAATAGCATAAAACCATGTACATCTTGTTCCCTTGGAAAGTTAATTATAAAACACTCTCCAATGAAAGTTGAAAGGGAGTCACCTAGATTTCTAGAAAGAATTCAAGGTGATATATGTGGACCGATTCACCCACCATCTGGACCATTTAGATACTTTATGGTCTTAATAGATGCATCCAGCAAATGGTCTCATGTTTGCCTATTATCAACTCGTAATATGGTATTTGCAAAGTTTATTGCCCAAATTATTAAATTAAGGGCACACTTCCCTGATTATACTATCAAAAGAGTGAGACTTGATAATGCTGGTGAATTTACTTCACAAGCATTTAATGACTATTGTATGTCTGTAGGAATTGTTGTTGAGCATCCAGTTGCTCATGTACACACACAAAATGGTTTAGCTGAATCACTGATTAAACGTCTCCAGCTAATAGCTTGACCATTGATAATGAGGACCAAACTCCCTGTTTCTGTTTTAGGTCATGCAATCTTACATGCTGGATCATTGATACGCATGAGACCAAGTTCATATCATGTATATTCTCCACTACAACTTGCTTTCGGTCAAGAGCCAAATATATCCCATTTGAGAATTTTTGGGTGTGCAGTATATGTCCCTATTGCACCACCTCAACGGACAAAAATGGGTCCTCAAAGAAGGTTGGGAATATATGTTGGTTATGAGTCAGTCTCTATTATAAGGTATCTTGAACCATTAACAGGTGATGTTTTCACAGCACGCCTAGCAGATTGTCAATTTGATGAGGCAAATTTCCCATCATTAGGTGGAGAAAAAAAGATTCTGGAAAAGGATGTATCATGGCATGAGCCTACTTTATCATATCTTGACCCTCGCACAAAGCAATGTGACATGGAAGTTCAAAAGATAAAGCATTTCCAAGAAATGGCAAATCAATTACCTGATGCATTTACTGACACAAAAAGGGTGACTAAATCATATATACCAGCTGTCAATGTTCCAACTAGAATTGACATTCCACATGGACAATCTGATGATAAAGTCACTCAAGAGTCTAAAACACGCCTGAAGCGTGGAAGGCCATTTGGTTCTAAGGATAAGAACCCACGAAAAAGAAGAGGAGCAGAAAATGCACTAGATCACGATGAAAGTGTTCCTGGAGAAACACGAATTATTCAAATTCCCCCAGGAAAGGAGGATGATGCATTAAATTATGGTAAGGAAAATAGAATATGTGACCAAAATGAAACTGACAATATAGGTGCAATATTTTCTTATTCAGTTGCATGTGATATTATGAATGATGATCCCGAACCACAATCTGTCATTGAATGTCAAAGAAGAAATGATTGGGCTAAATGGAAGGAAGCTATGCAAGTTGAATAAAATTCTCTTAACAAGAGAAAGGTTTTTGGGAACATTATCCTCACACCTGAAGTTGTGAAACCATTAGGATATAGATGGATCTTCGTATGAAAAAGAAATGAGAAAGACGAAATTATAAGATACAAGGCCAAGCTTGTTGCTCAAGGTTTCTCTCAAAGACCTGGAATTAATTACGAAGAAACTTATTCACCTGTAATGGATGCAACCACTTTCAGATATTTAATCAGCTTGGCAGTATCTAAAAATTTAAAGATGCGTCTTATGGATGTTGTTACAGCTTACTTGTATGGATCACTTGATAGTGATATCTATATGAAAATCCCTGAAAGATTTAAAATGCCTGAAGCGTTAAGTGCAAAACCCAAAAAAATGTATTCTATAAAATTACAAAGATCTTTGTATGGGTTAAAGCAATCTGGGCGCATGTGGTACAATCGTTTAAGCGATTATTTGACAAGTAAAGGTTATAAAAATAACACTATTTGTCCATGTGTATTTATTAAGAAAACAACATCTGGATATGTGATCATAACAGTCTATGTTGATGATCTAAACATCATTGGAACGAATAAAGAAATCCTTGAAGTGATTGAACTTTTAAAGAAAGAATTTGAAATGAAAGATCTTGAAAAAACCAAATATTGTCTTGGTTTACAGATTGAGCATATGCCTAACGGAATACTTGTGCATCAATCAAATTACACAGAAAGAGTCTTGAAACGTTTCAATATGGAAAATGCAAATCCTTTAAGCACTCCAATGGTTGTTAGATCATTAAATATTAACAAGGATCTATTTCGTCCATGTGAAGAAAATGAAGAAGTCCTTGGTTCAGAAGTACCATATCTAAATGCAATTGGAGCTCTTATGTATCTTACCAATTGTACTAGACCTGACATTTCTTTCGCTGTAAACTTGCTAGCAAGATTTAGTTCAGCCCCAACAAAAAGACATTGAAATGGAATCAAACATATTTTTCGATACCTTCGAGGAACTAGTGATTTAGGGTTATTTTACCCTAACAATTCAAAACAAGGCTTGATTGGTTATGCAGATGCAGGTGTTATTTGTCTGATCCTCATAAAGCTAGATCTCAAACTGGATATGTATTCATGAATGGAGGTACTGCAATTTCCTGGCGTTCTCAAAAGCAAACACTTGTTGCCACATCCTCAAATCATGCTGAAGTAATTGCACTAAATGAAGCTAGTAGAGAATGTACATGGTTAAGATCGATGACACAACTAGTTTTAACTTCATGTGGACTTGAAAAGGATATATGTCCAACTTTAATTTATGAAGATAACTCAGCATGTGTCACTCAAATGAAAGAGGGATATATCAAGAGCGACAGGACAAAACATATACCTCCAAAGTTTTTTGAGTACACTCAAGAGCTTATAAAGAACCATCAAGTTGAAATCAAATATGTTCAATCCAGTAACAATGCAGCAGACCTTTTTATGAAGGCACTTCCTACTGCAATCTTCAGGAAACATGTCCATGGCATCGGAATGCGACATGTGCATAGAATATAAGGTGACAGATGTCTAAATAAGGGGGAGTCAACTATACACTGCACTCTTTTTCCCTTCGCTAAAGTTTTTTTCCCATTGGGTTTTCTTTAGCAAGGTTTTTAATGAGGCAATATGTCAAAGTTGAACGCTAAAATGATGTCATCCAAGGGGGAGTGTTGTAAATAATTGGTGGTGTTGTAAATAATTGGTGGATGACATAATAATTGGTGCATGGTAAATTTGTCAACATTTGTAACTAGTTACAATTATATGTTAGTAAAATTTGTAGTATAAATACCCCTCCATTGTAAAGAATGAGACACACCAAAAGTTATAAGAAATATAACTTTCATATTCTCTCTAAATATTCTTTCTTCTCAATTAAAGTTCTTATCAAAGTTTACTAGTTTGGTTTGATTTATAGTTACATTAATTACGCTTAATTCATAACATTTACAACTTTATTATTCTTTTTTTATATAATATAAATGAAAGTTATTTTATATACAGAAATACAAATAAATACACACATTTACATACAAACCATATGTATGTATTATGTTCAGTATATCATGTATTTGTTTAATGAGGTTAAATGTGGCTCAAGAACAAACATAAATAGCTTTTTGTATCATATATAGTAATGAGTTCTAATGATGCACATTCTTCTTCATACGTTTATATGATGTATAACTTTGTGAAAACAAAGCAATCAAAGTATAATGATGTTGTGAAAAAATTGAAACGAAAAAAAAGACATTACACCTTGAAAAATATATAAAAAAAAACCCGTAGGTAATCCGTAGGTAAATACCTACGGATAACTTTTATCCGTAGGTATTTACCTACGGATTACCTACGGTTTTTTTATTTTCTAGTTTTCAAGGGTCTAATGTCATTTTTATCGTTTCATTTTTTTCACAACATGATTATACTTTGATTGCTTTGTTTTCACCAACTTATACCTAACATAAACTTACATACAAATGTATGCATCGTTAAAACCCATTACTCATTTACGACTTTATTATTCTTTTTTTATATAATATAAATGAAAGTTATTTTCTATACACGTTTATATCATGTACAACTTGTTGAAATGTTAGTAATCAAATTATAATGATTTTGGAAAAAAAAAATTAAATGAAATAAACGACATTTGACCATCGAAAAATTGAAAATACAAAATTGCCGTAGGTAATCCATAGGTAAATACCTATAGATATAGGATATCCGTAGGTAATCTGTAGGTATTTACCTACGGATTACCTACGACAGTTTTTATATTTTCTATTTTCCGAGTGTCAAATGTTTTTTTTTCATCTTTTTCGCAACATCATTATAATGGCTGGGATCGAACCGAAGGTTTTCAGAAATCCCGTTTTTTTTTTTTTAGAAAATGTACTCATTTTGAAAATACAAAATAAGTATAAATAATAATTGCTAACTAATAGAAAATAATAATAATAATAATAATAATAATAGTAATAATAATAATGGCATGTATTCTATTATTTATCTTCTGTTAGGCATCGACACCTACAGAATACCTACGCCTTAAAAAACATCGTCCCGCTCTCATAAAAACATCGTCCCGCTCGTATCCCTCAAAAAAATTCATCCCGCTCTCATAAAAACATCCTCCCTCCTGTATCCCTCATATCCCTTTTTTGCCCTAACACAAAAACGTCCCTTCTCCATTCGACTTCACACATTGGCACCTGCTCCAATCGATTTCATCATTTCCGTCCATACCTCCGGCTACCTCCGTCGAGTTCTACACTATCTCCGGCCACCTCAGCGCCTCCCTTCTTCACGCAGAACTCGACTTCACAGCAGGTATTTTCCCCCTTTTTTTTATTTCGTTTGCAAATCAGAAATCGATGGTTTTATTCCTTTTAAAATATGAAATCGATGGTTTTTCCCTTGCAAATCAAAAATCGATTTCCCCTTTATATTTGAAATCGATGTGCTCTTATCTTGGTTGCGATTCAAAGCAATGTTTTTTTTTTTTTTTTTTTTTTTTTTTTTTTTTTTCTTTCTGATTTCTCTTGCTGATTTAATGATTCCTATAGATTTCTCTAGGTTTCTGAATTTTGAGTTTCGATTAGTGATTTTACTGATGTGGGAAAGAGGAGGACGACAAGTACCACTCAGCCTGAGGTAATTTCTGAATTCTGATTTGAGAATCATGCTTTCATTTTTTGATTCTGAATTCGGATATAGTGATATTCTTATGTGGGTTATAATTAACTGATTAGTGAATTCACTAATTTGTGGGTTCCAATTAGTTATTTTCTTATTTCAGTAGTTATTTCCTATTCGATTAATGATTTTAGTTTTTTTGCACACCTGTTTGCTTGATTTTTTTTGAATTGGTCTTACCGTACTCATGCTTGTTGATTTAGTAATAAAATATTTTCACTTTTCACTCTTTAAAATTGCTGCTAGTGGCCTACTTTTCTTTTGAATATTAAAGTTTGATAGGTTATAATTCTCTTGAACATATTTCCATTAAGAATATTGGTTTGAATTCATGTCCTTAATAACAACGTGCATTTGTTTGGTTTTTATTTTCCAGTTTCTAGCTATGCTAATCAGCTCTTTTCATTTGTGATCAAGAAGCCGGGCTGTGGGGCTCATTTTGGTTATTTTACATGTATAGGTTGAAATTGTCAAATATAGGGGCATTATTACTCATCTCGCTGGGGCATGAAAAGTAATGGAACCACCTTGGGACAAGTGTCAAACATGCAACAAGCTATATAGTAAAGTACAATGTTATAATGGATCAAAGGCAAAGTCAAATGGATTTGCAAATGGAACAAATGCGAAATGGTATGGAATTGAAATTGCAACGACAATTGGCGGCCTGTATGAGACAACTCGATCCGTCTGGTAACCCACCATGTAGTTCTCAGTTTTTGTCATGACATTGTAATGGTATTTTGAGTATTTTAATGTATGAATGTTATGTTATTGACTATTTTAATGTTAATGGATGTAATCATATTTGACTATTATTATAATTATGTTTGTGGTTTTTTTTGCATTAATTTTGAGGAGAAAATTTGGATATGTTTAAAATTATAAATTTAACATAGCAACGAATTTTTGTCGGAATTGTATTCAATAAAAATTGGCAAAAAAATCATAGAAAATTTTGTAAGAAATAAATATTCTGTAGGAAATAAAATACAATAAAGTTTGTAGGTATTCTGTAGGAAAAACAATTGGTAGGTATTTTGTAGGAAAATTAGTTGGTAGGTATTCTGTAGGAAAATCATTTGGTAGGTATTCTGTAGGAAAATAATCCGTAGGTACTTTGTAGGTGTTCCAGAGCAAATAAACCCGTAGGTACTTAGTAGTAAACGCGTTCCGTAGGTGTTCCGAAGGTAAATTTGTAACAGAATATTCCGTAGGAAATGCGTAGGAAAGTTTGTAGGTAATTTGTAGGAAAAAATTACCCACGAGGGTTTTTCCTACAATCCGTTTTTTGTAGGAATTCTGTAGGTAACGACTTTCTCCTACGGATTTCCTATAAATACTGCCGTAGGTAATTCC
Source organism: Lactuca virosa (assembly GCF_052849685.1). Lineage (NCBI taxonomy): Eukaryota > Viridiplantae > Streptophyta > Magnoliopsida > Asterales > Asteraceae > Lactuca > Lactuca virosa. The sequence continues at coordinate 150,913,184 of NC_136433.1, forward strand.
CTAGTTTTCTAGTAGTGATACTATAATAATAAGGAGGTCATGTCATTAAAGAAATCGAGTTGTAGTAAAAGAAATCGACTAATAAAAGGTGTTTATTGTAAAACATGGATTTAAACTCCAATTATACCAAGACATCATTAAGGATTAAAAACAATTACAAATTAATAGAAACAACACAAATCTATTAACTAACATCCAACAAAAGCTTAACCACCTAGAATATCAACAAAAGTAGCTTCATTAAGAGCTCCTAAAAACGAAACCATATGCATCACAAATAGCATTTAAATTGCAATGAAACAACATATACCATTAGGCTACAAACTTAGAGTCTAAAATAACAAAAAGTGATCATTGATTCTAATTAACAATACACAAAGGTGATTCTCATATGTCTGCATAACATCCAGAAGCACAAATGATATCTAAATTCACATAAGATTATCAGACAACAGACTACTACATTGACAATGCCAAACATTGAAATTACCACAAGATTATCAATTCAATATTCATAAGCATGTGGATCGAAATCACCAAGATTATCATCCTATTTATAGGCACGTGGATCAAAATTGCCATATCTAGCATCAAGTCATCTATACCACTACACCGACAAATGAGAGACATTAGTTAAAGCATGGAAATTTCATGTATAGTAGAATTGTAAGGAAGTAAGGTCATAAAATAAAATGAGTTGTAGTAAAAGAAATCGACTAACAACAAACTTTTATCATAAAACAAGAGTTTAACTTAACTTAAATCAAACATTCAAATTTCCAACAAAAATAATAGAAAAAGAAGAGCTGAGGTGTATCGTTGGGGACGAGGGGAAGATTTGGCGCATAGGGGTCGACAACGGAGGCACACCGCTTGGCTCAACGACACTTCTTGGTCGATGCAGGCCAATGATGACGAAATGAAAAGATCAATGCACAGAGGAGTTGACGGTGGAGACGCATTGCAGAGTTGACAACGCTGCTTAGGTAGTGTTTGTTTTTTCTCTGCAGATCTGCGTGACCTCTTCTGTCTGCGCCGCGCAGACCACGCGCAGGCATTAGCCTTCGCAGACTGTTTGTTTTTTTGAAGACTGCAGACCTAAAAATGTCTGCGCGCCCTCTTCTTGGCGCAGATGTGGACCAGAGTCTTCTAACATCTTCATACATCTTCTAGCCTAAAAAACATATATATCTTTACTTTTTTTAAGTTTTTTTTTAATTTATATTTTTTCCAACTTTATTAATGATAAACAATTTGAAAAAAAAATTACAAAACTTAAAAAAAAAAAAAAAACTTTCGACGATACAAACATGATATCTTTAAAGATTTATTACAATAATAGTCGTTGAAGTTGTTTATATAAATATGAAAAAAAAAATCATAATATATTCTTATATTTTTTTGCCAAATTTTGTAAAACATTATTTAATACAGTATCGTCAATTTCTCGAGAAAGTATTTATGGTACGTTTTTAATGGATTTAATTGAAAAAATCAAAGTTTATTTCTATCCATTTATGTATCAAATTCTTTGATCACTAATTATAATCTGTAGTTATAACTTTGCAACCAAAGTTGTTGGTTTTTATCAAATATATACGTTAATTCATACCATTTTTATTTTTATTTTTTATATAATAATACATAAAGTTGATATAGATTCGTTAATTATTTATAACAAAGTCATAAAAATATTAAAAAACCACTTTGAAGTTTAAAAAAATCAGTTTATTTAGATTTCAGTTTATTTTAGTAGCCCGCAGATGTTAAAAAAACAAACAGTCTTCTTTTTTCAGACTGCAGACGTTTGGTCCACCTCTTCTACTACGGAGGTCTACAGATATGGTCCGCAGACTGCAGACATTTTGCCTGGGAAAAAACAAACAACACCTTAGGTACTTGTGTTGACTTCCTCATCAAGGTGCCCATGAAAGAAGCTTTATTTACATCTAGGTGATCCACCCTCCGTTATTTTTACGAATCAACCGCTAATGCATAACGAAGTGACAATTTACAAGAGCGAAGTTTCATGAAAATCCACACCTTTAAGTTGCGTATATAGGTTTTCGCCAACAATGTTTTGCGCCTAGTGGGCTATTTTCACCTTTCAGCCCATTTTCTGATTTTGCTTGGGCTCGAATCTCATAGTCATAGCTGCGCAAGGTAGAGAATCAACAGCCACTGGCTCATTTTCATCGTAATCACTAATCAGTTCAATTGACTCATACAAACTTGATACATTGAGTTTTTGTGTGAAATCATTGTCTGCATCAGAAGTAGGTTATATGTGTTTCGTCAGGTCGTAAATTTGAATGTGAAATAGGTTGTAAATCATTAGGGAGGTGATTATTGGTTCACTTAAGAAACACATGCATGTGATCTATCCTGTTGACATCAACGAACCTTTTATCCAAACTAGTTAAATTAGGTTAACGATGAAACCATATTTTTAAGTAATTACGGTTGAACATCAACATCGGAGCAGATACCTTCTTTTGAAACCGAACCCCTTTAGAAATATAGTTTTGGAACTAAACCGGAACTATGTGATTAGTTCCGGTTCTAAAAGTATGGAACCGATTGAGACCTCAGGTTCTCAACTTTTTATATGGATGAAACATTAATATTTTTCTATATGGTCTACTATAAAAAATAATTGAAAGACACCAACTAATAGACATATATTTTGAATGTGACAAGGCAAGTTGATCATAAATGGAAGGCGGTGGCTATGAATGTCATTACCGGCCTGTATGGCCACATTTGATGAATGGTGGAAAGAATGGTATGGCCGTATGGGGCACAGTGCCATGCACAATTGATTCCGGGAAACTGCGTATTCTATCTCTTTACCTTGGTCCTATACATGCTTTTCCATGACACTCGAATCAACTCTTCCTTGAATTATATAATATAACCTTTTTTCAATTTCGTCTAGGTCACTAGGTGTTAATTAATGTAGGTGTCCCCAACATTCACTTAAGATATATTATTTGATTGGTATCGTGTAAATCCATGCACGTTTGAATAACTTTTTGAAATGATACATAGATGGATCATACATGGTGAAATTGGTTCTAAGATTACCAAAGTGAAGTATGTAACAAGTAAAAGGATGAGATGAATTTGGAACAATGGGATCATTTGGGATGACTACAAACAGGCTGGAAACCATGCTTTATTGCAGCTTTCCAAACAACGTCGATTCTATCAACATCAAGAGCACCAACTTCATGGTGAGTCCATCCTTCCAAGCTATGCACCACCCCTCCTGCATGGCATGCATGCACTATGCCTCTTCCCATTGTATACTGCATGCATGCATGCATCAAATCAAATCCCACATATATCGGATTAAACAGAATGCATATATATTCTTTATGAAAATAAAAAGAAAGTAATACGTTTGATTTTGTGTATTTGTAAGACAATGAGAGTATATGTATATATATACCTCGCAAGATCCAAGACCTTCAACATCATCAGGTAGTTTCATGGCTGCAAGGTCACCATAAGTGCAGTCTCTTCTAAAAGCAAAAATCGGTGGTACCACAAACTGATGAAAATGAGTTCCTGATGGGGCCCACCTTTGCTGTCCCGGAGTTATCCATTTTCCGACCACCCACGTCTGGCATCATAAAACAATTCAAATGTTTCAAATACTAAAAAGAAACTTTAAATTCATTCCGTACAACTAGGGTCTACATTAATATTAAAAACCCTAATTAAAGAACTCGTTTAATATCGAAGGCTTAAGGATTGTTTGATTGTCTTTTACTTGGTCTAGTAAAAGATTGAGTCTGGTTTATCAAATTCAGACTATTTAATTTAATACCACAATTATGGCTCTGATAAGAGACTCGTTGTGGCTCAATCAACACTATCACTTAATTAGTCCTTAAACATTCAATCATTAAATCTATAAAAACCTTGCAGTTTCGTGCAGCTTGATACTTGGTGACTTGGACCAAATTCTTCTGGCAATCTGTTGGTGCTTCTGATTGGATGTTTTGAAATCTCTCTGTTGCATGAGTCAGCATCTGCAATTAATTTGAATTACGATGGGTAGGTGGCAGTTTAATTCACCATGATATATGTCACTCTTTAGGTAAACGTTGGAAGCTAGTATACCACATATATATTTGAACTTTTAAAGGAGTATTATTTGTTTATTTCATGAGTTTCTTTCACTATAAAATGTTTGATGTTAGTAATGAAAATAGATGTTGAAAGTATGTAAAGACTTACGAGAACACGAACTCCTCGTCTGCAAAGGTAGAGGGCGATGGCTCTTCCAAGCTTTGAAGTTGCTCCCGTGAGAAATACTTCTTTCACATCTTCATGAATCTCGTTAAGGATAACAGCTGCTGTTAATGTATTCCCATGTACTACTCGTACTTTCAAATTCGGGTGCTTTTTCACAAACAATGTTCCACCTCCGTTAAGTGCTTCGTTCTACAAATTTTACATATTGAATCAACCAAAAATTTCACTTAAGAAATTATTCATATGATTTGAGTAAGAGATTAAATTAATAGATACCTTATTCAAAGCTGCAAGGCTAATGACCTTTACGCCTAATTTATCAGCCCTTAGAATCGCTTCCTCGATATGCTTGTTAATGCCTTCACTCGCGAATGGCAAGAAATACTAAAAAGAAATTAACAAATTAAATGAATGTAAGAAATTTATAAAATGTTAAGGGCTTAAACATGAGCAAAACCTCATTTCTTCATTGGATATGTATAAAGTTGTAGGAGTGTTCATCGGTTCAAATCCATTGGATTTCTATGGAACCGATCCAATCCAATCATTCATTGGATGTTGAATTTTGTCGACCTATCCAATCCAATTCAATATAAGAAACCGAACCGAACCGATCCAATTGGATGTTGGATTGTATCGGTTTTATCTATTGAATATTTTTTATTGGTTTATTCCATTGGTTATCTATACAACCAATTTTAATCCATTTCTATCGAATAACCAAATATAACTGTGATAACTATAAATAAAACCCCTATATATACAATTACGCTAAATAAAACTAACATGGTAACATCAACTTCAAATCTTCAACTTATTTTTTTATTGAATAACTAATAATATTAATTGGATTTGGATAGGGGTGACAAATTGGGTAATCGTGTCGTGTTTTTGTCTGACACGACACGACAAGGTTTTATGTAACACGAACACGACACGACAAGATATCGTGTTTTTTTTAACTAACATTAAATGAACTAATTAAAAAACTATAAACACAACACGATACAAAAATAACATAAAATAAGAATTAGTTTATTTATGGGTAAATTGCAATAGAGTTACCAAGTTAACCGAAAATTTCGATTTTGACACCGTATTTTTTTTCTTAATTAAATCATTATATTTATAATTTTGTTACAATATCAATTAAATGACCAATTCTTCATGTTCTCCCGATAACCACTCTTTCCAAATTGCAATAAAATCACTAATTTTACCAAAATTTTGATTTTGACATCGTTTTTGTTTTCTCAATTATGTCATTCAATTTAAAATTTTGTTGCATTGTCAACCAATTGACCAATTACCATTGATTTAGTGCGTAACCAGATAAATGACATGATAATATTGTGATGTGAAATCCACGTCGGATCTTATGTGGCATGATTGAGTTTCTAATATAGGGTGTGCATTGAGAGAAAAAAATACAGTGTCAAAATCGAAATTTTCGGTTAACTTAGTGACTTTATTGCAATTTGCCCATTATTTAATTAATACTTAATCATACATAACATGACAAATACGAAAAACACAACAAACAAATGTTAAATTTTGTCAATTTCATGTCGAATTTTAAACAAAAACACAATACGACACGACATCAAAGTTTTTACACTCGACACGAAAATTTTGTCCCAATTTCGTTTCGTGTGGTGTATTTTTGTCATGTCGTTTCATCAATTGTCGCCCCTATATTTGGATAATAATATTGGATATTAACTAGATTAAAATTGGATTGGTTCAGTTCGGTTGTCCATCGGATTTTCAGGATGATCGAATAACCAATTCAATCCAATTGGATTTTGAAATTTCGCATCTGATCCAATCCAATTGTAATTGGATATCCAATCCAATCGATCAGTTCGTAATTGGATCGGTTAATTTATGTACATCCTTATTAAGTTGAAAAAAACTATCCGTATATAACTTAATTAGCTCGTGTCGTGTCTTATATTAAGTTAAAAAGAAAAAAACAGCTAAAGGAAGAGACAAACCTGAAAGCCAAAACGAGGAACAACCCATGTCTGGTGCAATCTTCCTCTTAAGTTGTAAAAAGATAAAAGGAATGTCTTAGCCTTAGCCCACATCACCAACATCACGATGAACGTGGTAGGGAATAATGGTAGCAAGAAAAGTCTAGCATTATAAGGCAATGATGAAAATGATCTGAAGATGAAGGGAACGTGTAGTGCAGATCTTATATCAACCACATGTGCCAAGAACACGAAATCTGGCACCCTTGTAGACTTACCTACATGTAAATAAATAAATAAAGATTACTTCTACTTAAAATAAGTTACAAACTCCAATAATTTTTTAAGTTTGAAAAAAACCACAATTATAAATACAAATAGTTGTTCAAATATTATTGAAAATGTTTAATTTTTAAGTAACTCGACTTCCACTTTCACAAACTCACTATTCACGAAATCAAGAATGAGAACGAGATTAGAGTTTGATCAATTTAATTATATGATTTGAAAATCTAAACCAAACTCAGTAAAATAAATGGATGGATATGCGATTATTTCAATAGTAAAAGGGGGTTATATGTCAAAGTGGAATAGTATATGAGTTTCTTATCCAAGTGTTTCCCAAGTTGCGTGTTTTGATTTTTAACTAAAGATCAAGCATTTATTAATGCCGCCCACTAAACGTTATGAAGTATACAGAACAGTCGATCAGATGTAAGATTTTGGATTATAACTTCACTTCACAACTACTAGTATTTAATATTTACTGGAATCTACTAAATTGAAATACAACGCATACAATACACATTCCAACTACTTATGAGTTAGCCCACAAATGCCGCCCACTAATAATCCAATTGTTTTCAAATGGGACAAATATTTATTATAAGAGAAATTAAATACTTTCCACTTCTTATTTTCCTCCTTCGTAACATTTATAAAATTATTATTTTCATTCAAACAGAATCTGTAAATTCCATTGGTTTTTTTATTCATGTAATACTAAATAAGTTACCTGCATCGAGACTTATTCTCTTGTGTAAATCCCAAGACTTTGTGTTCAAAGTGTTCCATATTGCATCATAGAGGGGCATAAATAGACAATAGTTGCTGTTCTTCTCACTGTGGTGCAGGCTATAGTATCTGCAAAATAGATTTAAAAATTAATTTGAAATTATAATTAATCAACTCAATGTCTATATATATATATATATATATATATATATATATATATATATATATATATATATAAATTTGAAATTGCACCGTTGATCCTTTGTACTAACTCTGTAAGCCTTAGTAAAATCATCAATATGCCTTGAAGAGAGGAGAGAAGAGAGAGGGTGGGCCCATGGGGCCATCACTATTTAAAAATAGTTAAATTTTAATATAAAAAAACATATTATATTAAAAAGAAAAATACAAGGAGGGATATATGAGTAATTTTATATCTTTAACAAGGTTTCGTAACAAAGTTTGAAGCTATAACCATTGGTGCAATATTTGGAAAGGATAAACCAAAGGCTTCTAGCGCAGTGGTATTCGGTATTGCCCTCCCTCTTTGAGGTTGAGGGTTTAAGTCCCGTCGTAGGTGGATTTAAGGTGTAGTTTAGGAGTAAATTAGATTTGCCGTTTCAAAAAAATAGAAATTTTTTTTTTTTTTTTTGGAAAGGATAACCTACGAATTTGAGTGTTTGAGTAATTTATCTTTTAAACTTTGGATTGAAACTGCGAATTTGATGATTTACTCTTAAAAGAACTTACGTTGGGGTGTAGAGTAGATATTTGAAGAAGGGAAAGTCGTCGAAAATCCAGTGAGGCACGATCTCAACGTTTGAATGGCCGAAACAACATAAGAAGTCAAAGACAAAGACATAGCCGTAGATTACAGTCTTCGATCCGAATCCCAGTAGACAGCAAATAAGTATGGGTACTCCGATCACTGTGGTTACTAATAACCCTTCCAAGAACGTGGTGCTTCCGGCTGCATTTATTTTAAGTACAATTAGTATCAAAAAAGTCATGGGCAGTTGTATTACGTGTCAGTGTATTATTCCATCCTTACAACTCATTTGAATACAATACCCACAATCTCTTTATTGAACGTATCAAAACTTTAAAATAATAGATAGATCATGTTTGATTTTTTTTTTAACCGGCAAATACAAATATTATAATCTACTCGTAAACTAACATCTAATTCCACCTATGTCCACCATGGGACTTGAACCCTCAACCTCAAAGAAGGAGGGCACTACCTGATACCTGATACCGTTGGGCTAGAAACCTTTTGGTGATAGATCATGTTTGATGTTTTGTCATTTCAAGAAACGAGTTTGGTAAACGTATCCTTCGAGTATTAATTGAATGATATTCACCACAACATCGACACTCGACACGTTTTGGGAATTTTACTAGAAGTACAAAAGTTATGACATTGTGGACCATCGAATAATAAGTTCGCGCCGATGAAGTTCGTCACTTCATAAATGTTCAAGAAAATGTTTGCAAAACCTCAAAAATCATACAAATAACGTTTTAGAACATATATATTTTGGATATATACTTGCATGCTGTATAAATCTTATATGATTCTTTCCTTTTTTATGGAACATTAATTAATTTTGTCATATGGTTTAATATAAAAAGGTAACTTAAGGACACCAATATAGACTGGATCTTGAGTAGATGCATGATCATAAATGAAGGAAGATGAGGCTATGAATGCCTTTACCTGTTACTGGCTGGGGCACAGTTGATGAATGGTGGAAAGAATGGTATGGGGTATAAAGGTAATTTCCATGTAGGAGTCTATGCATCCAATAGTACAGTGGCTCCGAAACAAACACATGCACTACCACAATAGCTACTAGCCCTTTGGTTTCCCATACAGACAAGTTTGCAAATCCATAAGGGAACAAGTAAATAGCCATGGAAGCTATTAGAGCTTGTAATATCAAAAAATTGTCCCTGAAATTAAGAAAGGGTTCATTGTAAATGTTAACATCTACAAACCTAACAAAGAAATAGGTATTAATTATGTAGTAAGATATTTATTATTAAGATTTTGATTTGAGAGTTGTGTACCAATTCCATTCTTTGTCTATTTGTTCAAAGTCAATGCCTTTTGTACAAATCCGGCGATTTCGGGTAAGGAAAAGCATGTTACATGTGTTGGTATACCACATGTATAGAGCAAATCTAAGAAAGCTTATTAGGAGAATATGGAAACACCAAGTGCTTGCTAGATTATGATCATCCCCTTCAAGTCTTGAATGTATAACCTTCCCCACCAATGGTCCAAGCAACATATACTACACAAATATTTCAAGTTAGTAAAATTAAAAGCAAACGTGTTTTTGTTTCTGTGTTGGTGTTTTGTGTCAAACGAGATGAATTACCTTGTAAACGCCAAGATTTTCCCAAGGCCATGTAGATAAAAGAGCAGTCTTCAACATTATGATTGATATAAATTAAACAGCTAACCCTAAGCAAGAAAGAACAGGAAACCTAGCTAGGTGTGGATGGATCGAAACCTGGTTAAATCTTTACTCTAAAACATATTGGCTATAAGATGGAGCATTTTCTTGTAGTGGCCAAAATGGTGAATTCTTATAGTATAAGCTCAAGAAGAACATGCACGATAGAGGTTTCCTAAACACCAACGGACAAGGACCACCAGAACGACTCGAGAGATGGAAAGACAATAGATTGGTATTTTAGGGAAATTTGTTCTCTTTTGTGAACAAAATGATAGTAAAAAATTGAGACTATATAGGCAAGAAAACATGCAATATGGGCCTACATGAAAATGTGAAATGACTAAGAAATGGTAGCATTGTACCTCCCAAAATACAGTTAGGAAGTGGTGGGGTGGAGGGTGAGGAAAAGGGACGTGTCATTTAATTTTCTATACCAAGTTACCTTTTTATCCTTGAGCGATTGTTAATTGATTGCTAGCCATGGTTCTACTTTACAAAACTAATATATATGTTGTTAATCAAAAAGATATAAAATCTGAAATTCAGCCTATATAATCTTAAAAAGGATGTTTGAAAAAACTATATATATATATTTTAACTTATTACCGGTTTTATACAGATATAAATTAAAAAAAATATTTGAATAATATATACTTTTTTAAACATAGATTATAGTTTTCCCACATCGTAGATAAGTCATCTAACTTATCAAAAACTCTCAAAGAACCTATTTTACAAACTTCATTTTGGTACCTTATAAAATAATTATAAAAAAATAAGCTAATTTGTTAATACGTTAAAAAATACTTATAATTTTAAATAATCACTCCTAAACACCCCCCTCATTGTTTTTCAAGGTCTTACAAAAACAAAAGATATTTACTAAGGTGACGTTTTTTTTTTGTCCGCAGATCTTCTTAGCCTTTTCTGTCTGTGCGGCACAGACCACGCGCAGACATTAGCTTTCGCAGACTGTTTGTTTTTTTGAAGACTGCAGACTTAAAAATATCTGTGCGCCCTCTTCTTGCCGCAGATATGGACCAGAATCTTCTAACATATTCATACATCTTCTAGCATAAAAAAACACATATATCTTTATTTTTTTTAGTTTTTTTGAATTTATATTTATTCCAACTTTATTAGTGATAAACAATTTGAAAAAAAAAGTTACAATACTTAAAAAAAAGTTCGACGACACAAACATGATATTTTTGATAAATTTATAAATAAAAATTTATTATAATAATGGTCGTTGAAGTTGTTTATATAAATATGAAAAAAAAATTCATAATATATTCTTATATTTTTTGTGCCAAATTTTATAAAACATTATTTAATACTGTATCGTCAATTTCTTAGAAAAATATTTATGATACGTTTTTAATTAATTTAAAAGAAAAAAATTGAAGTTTATTTCCATCCATTTATGTATCAAATTCTTTGATTCCTAATTACAATGTTTATGTATAACTTTGCGACCAAAATTGTTGGTTTTTATGAAATATATATGTTAATTTGTACCATTATTATTTTCACTTTTTATACAATAATACATAAAAGTTGATCTGGATTTGTTAATTATTTATAACAAAGTCATAAAAATATTAAAATATCACTTTGTAGTTTAAAAAAATCAGTTTATTTAAATTTTAGTTTATTTTAGTAACCTACAGATGTTAAAAAACAAACAGTTTTTTTTTTCAGACTACAGACGTTTGATCCACCTCTTCTGCTGCAGAGATCTACAGATGTGGTACGCAGACTGCATACATTTTGCCCTAGAAAAAACAAACAGCACCTAAGTAAATCAAAAATAATTTAGAATAGTTGATGTGTAGAGAATGTCCATAGGATATATATATATATATATATATATATATATATATATATATATATATATATATATATATATATATATATATATATATATATATATATAGAGAGAGAGAGAGAGAGAGAGAGAAGTTCAAATTGGAATCGACATCTATTGTGCGGACGTGTGAACAATGCTATTCTGTGAGAATAACAAAAAAAATATGTTGTTTCATAGTATGAATACGTTCAATCTTACATAATTATTGTCATTATCACATATTCTCACTAATTAAATCGTCTATAAGGTTATTATAGACTTTTTATTATTATTCACATTATGTTAAAATGTTGTCAGCATGTTTATTGAGTCGTATTCTGTAACAATGAAAATGAGTGAAAAACGATGTGTGGGAACAAAAATGAATAAGAATTAGTGAGATTGCATGGAAATGACGATAATTGTGTGAGTTTGAACGTATTCGCATTACTAAACAACTTATTCACTTAGTAATTCTCATAAAATAACATTGTCTACACGTCCGCACAATAGTTTTCCATCCACATTATAACCTAGCCCTATATATATATATATATATATATATATATATATATATATATATATATATATATATATATATATATATATATATATATATATATTGGGTCCGGATCCGGTAGGAACCCAAAAATTGGTAGGAACCGAAAGTACTACTCTCCACCAATCATTTCGTCAATGGCACAAATGTTAAACTCATTTACTTGGTCGTGACGCGTTCGCACGCGACGCACGTGCATGGAATGTAATACAGACTCGAATGAATAATCATATGTGACGAACGTCCATGCAACGCCATTTAAATGGTTTTTCCTTTACTTTTTCATTTATTTTGTTTTTTTATTTTTCATTAAAAAAATTTACTTTTTTTTTTCTTAAATAGATATATGCTCGGTTTTAATGTTTTTATATTTTTTTTCATTTTTTTTTTATTTTTTTTCGTTTTAAATTTTTTTTTAATATCTTTATTACATACTTGAAAATAGTAGGGTTTTTTTTTTTTGGTTTTTGTTTTTTTAAACTAAATATCGGTTTAATTTTTTAATGTTTAACAATTATAATATTTTAAATAAGAAAAAATATTAAAGAGCATAATATTTTCCATTCATACTTTTTTTTTTCCAATCATATTATTTTTGGATCATAAAATCTTAAATCATAGGGGGTGTTTGGTTTAGCTTTTTAGAGGCCAAAAGTCCTTTTAGGAAAAGATAGAAGGTAAAAGATATTTGGCAAATACATTTTAAAAGCTAATTTTGGATTTGGATACAAGTAAAAATGAACTTTTTGAAAAAGTCAGGAAAACCTGACTTTTTGTAACTTTTCCAAAAAGGACTTTTGACCCCTAAAAAGCAAAGTCAAACACCCCCATAGTATTTCGAGTCATGGCGATATTATGCGTTATACATTTTTGGATCATATTAATTCGAATTATTTTAATTTGGATCATAATATATTGCATTAAATAAAGTTTTTCTTCGATACAATATTTAGATCATTATCATTTTTGAATCATTAAATTTTTATAATTTTTGGATAATTTTTTTACTAGATTTTTTTATAAATATAAATAAATAAATAAAATATATTTTTTTTCAAAATTTCATGATTATGCTCATTTTGTACAGAATTAAATTTTAAAAACTTTGGTTTTTTCAGATTTTTTTATGGCCGAAAAAATAATCGGGTGGAAAAAAAGCGTACCAGCCAATAATGGTTGGACACTTGTCATGCTGGGGGTGAGGGCACGTGTCAGCTTCTGGAGAGGCCACATGACCGAATTTCCTTTTTCGTTTATCTTTTTTCTTTTAGTTTTTTTACTTTTGTCACTTATATTCTCCAAACAATTAACCTTCACCGAAAATTATCAAAATCTCGCAATTAATAACGAAAATGTTATATCATCTCGCGAGATTTTGACGATAAATAAAATCAAATCCTAGCCATTTATTTTTTCAATCTTACGGCCAAAAATAGTCTTTGCGGTTCCTACCATTTTTTGAGTTCTTACTTGATCCTACTTATATATATATATATATATATATATATATATATATATATATATATATATATATATATATATATATATATATATATATATATATATATATATATATATATATATATATAAAGAGAGAGAGAGAGAGAGAGAAAGAGGGAGAGAGGAACATTCAATCGAGAACATTTCTTATTGCGAGAACATTTGGGAACAAATTTTGTTCACACAATTTTATTAAATTAAAATCATCATATAATATTAATATAAACCAAGAAATAAGTAAAAAAAATTAAAAAACCCACTAACCAACAACACTCACCACCCAAACAATACCATCCACCACCACCACTCGTCACTGCCACCCACCTCCACCACCCATCACCCCCACCCCCACCTATAACCCATGATAACCACCACCCAACATCATCACCGCCATCCGCCACCGTCAACCACGACCATCATCCACCACCACCACCACTCATCACCACCACCCGCCACCACCAACCCCACCCATCACCACCCACCCCCACCATCCACATTCACCACCCATCACTACCACCCACCCACCACTATGACCACCACATGCCACTACCACCACCTACTACCCATCACCACCACCACCTATCACAACCGACCACCACTACCCCCACCCATCACCCACCCACCTCCACCACCCATCACTACCACCTAGCTACTACCCACCATTATGACCACCACTCGCCACTACCACCAACCATTACTCGCCTCCACCACTCATCACCACCACCTACCACCACCATCCATCACCACCACCCACCACCACCCATCACCACCACTCGCCACCACCAACCATCACCACCACCCGCCTCCACCACCCATCACCGCTACCCGCGTCCCCCACCCACCACCCCACCACCACCACCCATCACCACCGAACACCACCACCCGCCACCATCACCTCTACCCACCACCCATCAAAACCACCGACCACCACCCACCTTCACCATCCATCACAACCAGCCGTCACCACCACCCCACCCATCACCCACCAAAACCACCATACACCATCACCACCTCCACCACCAACCACCACTCACCCACCCACCACCACCACCGATCACCATCACCCGTCTCCACCCACCCTTCACCACCATCACCACCTACCACCACCAAACATCACTACACTCCACCACCACCCATCACCACCACCCGTGATTATATGTATATAATCATATGCGATTATGTGTATTTAATCACATATGATTTATATGGACAATATTCTTTTTTGTCCATATAAATCATGTGATTAGATACATATAATCTCATGTGATTAGATATATTTAATCAAATGTGATTAAATATATTTAATCACATTTGTCATTATCGCGTTTTTAATTCAATAATTATTTTTTGTCAACTTTAATCATATGTGATTAGATACATCTAATCACATGTGATTATATGTATCCAATCACATATGATTTATATGAAAAATATTCATTTTTGAGTTTTCGTTTCAATAATTTTTCTCATATATTTAATCACATGTGATTATAAGTATTTAATCACATATGATTAATGTGGACACAAATTTGTTTTAATGTTCTTGATTCAATAGTTGTTCGTGTGTATATAATTACATGTGATTATATATATTTCATCACATATGATTTATTGAATCAAGAACATGAAAACAAAACTTTTTCATATAAATCATATGTGATTAAATACACGAGACCAACTATTGAATTAAAAACGCAAAAATGAATATTGTCCACATAAATCATATGTGATTAAATACATATAATCACATTTGATTATATGTACGTAATCACATATGATTTATGTGGAAAAGATTCATTATTTCTTTCTCAATTCAATAGTTGTACTCATGTACTTAATCACATGTGATTATATGTATCAAATCACATATGATTTATATTGATAGTATTCGTTTTCGCATTTTTATTCAATATTTTTTCTCATGTATTTAATGATTGTATGTAACATATGATTAATGTGGAAAAAGAAAAACTATTGAATCGAAAAAGCGAAAATGAATCTGGTGTACAGAAATCATATGTGACTAAATGTACAAGAACAACTATTGAACGAGAATGCAAAAACGAATATTGTCCATATAAATCATATCTGATTATATACATATAATTTTATGTAATGAAATACACAAGAACAACAACTGAACCGAGAATGTGAAAATGAATATTTTCCACATAAATTCTATGTGATTAGATACATATAATCACATGTGATTATATGCATTTAATCACATATGATATATGTGGACAATATTTATCTTTGTGTTCTCGATTCAATAGTTGTTCTCGTGTATATAATCATATGTGATTATATGTATCTAATTTCATAAGATTTATATAGACATCATTATTTTTTGTCCATATAAATCAAATGTG
Source organism: Lactuca virosa (assembly GCF_052849685.1). NCBI lineage: Eukaryota > Viridiplantae > Streptophyta > Magnoliopsida > Asterales > Asteraceae > Lactuca > Lactuca virosa. Next base: position 150,929,191 of record NC_136433.1, read on the forward strand.
ATTAGATACATATAATCACATGTGATTATATGTATTTAATCACATATGATTACAGTTGACAAAGAACAATTACTGAATCGAGAATGTGATAATGAATCTTATCCACATAAATCTTATATGGTTAGATACATATAATCACTGTTGATTATATGTATTTAATCAGATATGATTTCTGTAGACAATATTTATTTTTGTGATTTCGATTGAATAATTGCTTTTGTGTATTTAATCACATGTGATTATATGTATATAATCACATATGATTTGAGGTGGACAAGATTCATTTTTGCCTTCTCGGTTCAATAGTTGTGCTCATGTACTTAATCACATGCGATTATACATATAATCACATGTGATAAAATACATGGGAACAACTATTGAATCGACAAAGCGAAAATGAATTGTGTCCACATAAATCATATGTGATTAGATTCATATAATAACATGCGATTAGATGTATTTAATCACATATGATTAATTTGGATAAAGATTTGTTTTCGTGTTCTTGGTTAAATATTTGTTATCGTGTATATAATCACATGTGATTGTATGTATCTAATCACATATGATTTATATATACAAGATTCGTTTTTTCCAAATAAAATCATATATCATTAGAAACATATAATCACATCTGATTAAATGTATTTAATCACATATGATTAAAGTGGAAAAAAAACAATTATTGAATCGAGAAAGCGAAAATGAATATTAGCCACATAAATCATATGTGATTAGATACACATAATCACATGTTATTATATGTATCTAATCGCATATGATTTATGTGGACAATATTCGTTTTCGTATTCTCGATTCAATTGTTGTTCTCGTGTATTTAATCACATGTGATTATACGTATCTAATCACATATGATTTATGTAAATAAGATTCAAATTCGCGTTCTCAATTCAATAGTTGTTATCATGTATTTAGTCATATGTCATTTTATGTATTTAATCACATATGATTAATATGGACAAAGAACAACTATTGAATCGAAAACACAAAAATGAATCTTGTACATATAAGTCGTATGTGATTAGATCATATAATCACATGCTATTTAATACACGAGAACAATTAATGAATCGAGAACGCGGAAATGATTCTTGTCTGCTTGTATTACTAGAAAACAAGCTACATTCTGCCTTTCCTTGTTCACTCTACCGGATTAGGGTATCCGTGAACAATGACATAAAACAAGTAATACCTACATAATAAGAGAGTTAGTGTAACTCACCTCCTTGAACTTGAAAATCAACTAGCGTGAGCAAGATGAATCCTTTCTTTTCCAAGAACCTACACAACAATTTCAATATTATTTAGCTTGTTCTTTGTTTATTACTCTTATAAAACTTATGTATATATTTTCTTATTTTCTCTTTGATTGTAAAGGTCATTTTGGGATATGTTTTCTTACCTTTCACCCCATTCTTAAATTTCAATAAAATAATATTGGTAAAGTTCCCCCTTTTATCTTTTCATAAATATAAATATCTCGTTCTAATGATTTTTGGTTGATTTTATATTAAATTTACAAATTAGTAATTTTAAGCTGTCACGTTTTGGACCACTCAACACTCTTGGAATAAACTGTACCAATATACTAAGAATTACATCAGTCCCTTTATATGTGGGAAACTATACATCCATATCTAACTATAGGATTTGGAAATTTGGCATTTAGAGTTCTAATAAATTTATTATGAGTTTTTGAAGACAATGCATGAAATCTGTGACAACATGAACCAGCGTGAGAAGATTGCCAATTTTACCCATCAAGGATTTGAAATGTGATTCAAAGTTTGAAGAAGCTAGACACACTAAGATTTCCAGAAAACTAAGTCTCATGATTTTTAGGTGTTCTTATTGACTTGCACGGATTTTAGAAGTTGGAGAACAGATTTGGGAAAATTGATCATAATAGCTTTTAAATCACTTTTGGTGTTCTATTAAGGACTTAATGGTTAAGCCTTAAGTTTATCACTTTTTATATGATTGTTGATTAATTATTAGGCTATTGATATGTGGAATTCAGTTTAACCTAAGGGCCTTAATGCTTGGCTTAATGGGGGTTCAAAGTTAAGGATTTTCACATAAAATGCCACTTTTACACTTATTAGGGTTAAGTTGCCAACTTAACCCATTAAAATCTTTAAGTCACCTCTTGGATGGAAAAATGAGTCCTACACAGAGACAAATTAAATAAAGACATCAAAATATGTTTAGGGGAAACTATGCAAGAATATAAAATCTAGTTTATAATCTCAACAACCAAACATTCAAGTTTTTGAATATGTTTGGGGAAATAAAGTCCTGTAAAAAAACCAGAGGCAAATTAAGCAGAGACATGAAAATGATGTTATTTCAACAAAAAACCATCGACAAGCACCTACTGACTCTAACAATAAATACACCACTTTATATGTGGATGTTTTTTTTATTGAGGAATTTCATCGAGCACTTGGTGTTCATAAAAAATCTATAAGCTGTCACAATGTCTATGACATTAGATGAAACAAGATAGAAGTTAATTACAGTGGGTAATTAAAGAGTAATGAAGCATCAATAACAACAAGAATCATTTAAGTAAAATAAAAAATCACTGACATTAATTTCCGCAATCTGAATAAATCAAATCAGTTCATTATAGTTTTATCCCTAATTTGAACAAAATCAAATAATTTCATCAAGTAATAAACATACCTGGTTCAATCGATCTTTGTATTCTTATCCAAGTGAAGCGATAGCAAACTCATGATGATTTAGGGATTCTTATGCGCTCTGAGAGAGACCAACGAATTATGTTGTCGATTGGGACTTATGGAAGATATAGTGAACGATGAGCTCCTTGTCGTTGGTATGAAATCAGAAACCGGGTGGTTCGCCTGAGGTCCAATGGTCTCGATGGTGGTCGGACGTGAAAATGAGAAGACATAAACGACACATGTAGAACGGGTGGGGGTTGGATGGGTAGTTTACTATAAAACCTCTGTGTCTTTTTTAATCCATCAACTTTGCATCTCCACTTTCAGTTATTCACAAAATTGCCACCTTGGAAACAATTTTGTTATCATTTGCTCTCAAAATAAAAATTGTTCTCATTTGAACATATATATATATATATATATATATATATATATATATATATATATATATATATATATATTGTGAGGTTCAATTGAGAATCATTATTAATAAGGAACCAAGAAACCAATCGTGAGCGTCGGAAATTATAGTGATCAATGGCCAAAGGTAATTGGACGCACATACACCGCATTATACCATAGAACCTTCCTCTTTACCAAAACACACATATCTTTTTTTCGTTAAAATTTTTTCCAAGCCAAATTATTTATCGAAAAAAAACCGAATATACCGTTGTTTACGATTTTTCGTCCTCTTTCTAAAGAGATCTATGTTGATATATAAAAAACAATTTTTTTCTCGAAAAAAACACACTTCCTTTTGTTGTTTTTTTTTTCAATATTTAAGTTTATTTTTATAAAAAAAAACTAATTACACCAAAAATCTCAATTTTTTGTCCTCTATTAATAAACATCAACATCACTTATTAAAAAAAAAACTCGATTAGTTAAGATTCACACTGTGAGTCTAAACTGCAAATACTTTAATTTTAACATTCACAATGTGAATCTGACTTATTATTTTAACTTTTTGATTATTCACAAATTAAATGAAATTTACATATGACTCAAAATATATTTCCATGTAGTTTTATAATATTTTAACGTTTTGATTACTCGTAAATTAGTTTTGTAAAATTAACGAATGAATTTATTTACATTGTGAATCTGAACTGTAAATAATTTAGTTTTCAGAATTGACAATGTGAATCTGACTTATTATTATTCACACTGTGAATCTGACCAGATTCACAATGTGAATCTGACCAGATTCACAATGTGAATCTGAACTGAAATTTCGATTTTTTAACATCAATATGAATCTATGTTTAAATAGTACCAAAAGATATTAATTTTAATATATTTATTAATTTTTTTCGATAAAAGATAGACCTTAACTTTTTAGAAAACAAATAAAATGGAGTGTGTTTTTTTGAAAACAAAAATCATTTTTTTATATCAATATGGATCTCTGTGGAAAGAGGACGAAAACTCATGAACAACGGTATATTCGGTTTGTTTTTTCGATAAAAAACATGGCCTAAAAAAATTAAACTAAAAAAAAGAAGTGAGTTTTGTTATAATCCGTTGCATGTGCGTTCATTGTAAAAAGCCAACAACCCTTCCTTTTGCTGTTAATCGCTTTAAATTTTGATGTTTTGGATTGGTTCCTTGGTTCCTTGATTAAATTCCTTTTGTCGGGATTCGGTTACGGGATGTCATACCAGAGGAGTATACTCATATACCGGAGATACGAGGCTCACGGAGGTATCATTTACCCCGTTATTATTGTTATTATGAAAATTTTTAAATATGATTATTATTAATATTTGATAGATCCCGAGTATATGTTATGGTTATCCATAATATGGTGCTATTACGGACCTGTTGGTAAGTTTTGCGAGTAAATCTTACAATTAAAGATTTAGTTGAGACTATAAGGTTTATAAACCCTAATATTTGTGAAATACCTGTTATGAGAGATTTAACTAATGGCTTACGGGTTAATCCTATTATGTTAATATTATGATATTTGATTAGTTTGGTGACAAGAAGTCCCTGAGGGTAGCTAGTAGCGAGTTATGACAAGTTTTGAGAAACTTGTTATTTAATGATTAGGTGCTACCACATGACGAGCTGATAGGCAGCGAAGGATTAAAATCAATACTGGAATTAGTCTGCTAACTAGCCGGGTGAGTAACACTACTCTAACATCCATTTATGTGTTATCTGCATTATACATTACATGATTTATATGATTAATTGTTAAAGAGAAATTACTTGATACTGGAGAAATCCATTATTCTGAGAGATAAATATATGATCTAAAGATTGATGAGATAAATTATAATTGAGAAATAGATTACGTTAAAAGATAGATTATTTCTGATTAATTATTATATTACATTGGTGATATATATATAATATTATGATACTTGTGATATGCGATATATGAATTGTACAGAGATCTAAATAATTGATTTTGTTCAGAAATTATTCATCACTATGAGTTAGAACATCATTGAGAAATACATTATAATTGATAGATTAATTACTATTAACAAATAGATCATGATTGAGGGATTGGTCATGAACAGGTGATAGATTAGGATAAAGAGATTAATTCCTATTGAAAATGGCAGATCTTGATAGAGATTTATTAATTCTGAGAAAGATAGATTATGATAGTGAGAGATACATTATGACTGAGAGATAGATCACTGATAAGAGTTAGATGATTGATTAAGAGACAGATTATTGATTGAGAGATAAATCTTAATTGATAGTTTGATTATGAATGAAAGATTTATCTTGATAGAGAGAGAGAGAGTGTGTGTGTGTGTGTGTGTAACACCTCAAATTTCAAGACAAAATTTTAATTTTTAATTCACCAAACATTACTCATAAATTCAAGTCGTCACATAATTTATAAGTTATTATCAAAACAATCTCAGCGTATCCCAAAATCCGCAAGATATCATAAGCCGGGGAATGTGTACTATCATGTCTCCGCCTTCCCAGACTCTACATAAGTACACATTTAAATCAACATTGTAAGCGCGAAGCTTAGTGAGGTCCCCAAAATAACACATACACAAATATTAGCCTCTCATGGCTAAATCTCAATAAGGAACCTTCGGTCATGTGTCTCAGTGAAGACCCTCCGGTCTCACGTCTCGGTATAGACCCTCCGGTCCTAACTCAATACATACACAGAATAATATAACAACATAAGTCACAAAGACGGGATGCATAATAACACATATATCAATATAAGCAAATAAGACCCTCCGGTCAACAATACGAATAAGACCCTCCGGTCGATAACATGAATAAGACCCTCCGGTCAATAATACGAATAAGACCCTTCGGTCACACATGCATTACCACATAGGTAAGTATAGTGAGAAGCCACCTCAGCGATGGACCATTCCTACAACTGTTGTTGCCGCGCACCGACCCCAAACATTGAGCCAAACTCACAACTAAACTCAGTTAGTATCCAAGGCTAAGCCCAAGGCCCAAAGTCCAAATGAAGAACAAGTCTGAAAGCCCACTGGCCATCATTACGTTGGGCGTAATCCTGGTACGCCCCGCGTACCAGGTTGCTCAGCTGAAAACGGGGAGCTGCATGCGTACGCTCAGCGTATCCATTTTTACGCTCGACGAACCCGCCAAAAACCCAAAATGTCCATTAAACACTTAATGCTTAAGACCAGAAGCCCACAACACATATCCAACTCTAAATAAACGTCCAGAACCACAAAGTCACGGACTTGGTGACTTTGCATGCCCCAAAAGGACCCAATCTCAAGAAATAACACTCTACTTCCACTAAATGAACAATAACTTAAGCATGAAAGGTTTATACTCATCAAGATCCAAACTTTAAGACTCCATAACACCAACAAGGACCAAATACGAAGCTCAAAGGTTCTGGAGTAACTTCTACTCACAAGAACCACCACAAAGGGACCAAAACCATAACCAAAACTACCTGGCTAGATCTACATGAAAGAGTTGTCAAGGTTGAGACTTTATATCTCCAAAAGCTTGCGAAGTTGATGAAGGTTCTGGATCTAGAAGCTTTACTACAACCATAGCTTGATCACCAAGTTCCTTCTTCTTCAAGGGCCAACAAAACAAGTCATAACCCAACTAGATCCACATGAGAAAGCCACCAAGATTCAAACTTTATACTTTCTGGAGCTAGATCAATATGATTAGGGCTTGGATCCACAAGCTCCAAGCCAAGGAATGCTTCCTCAAGAAACTCCTTCTTCCACAATAAGCACCAAAAATCCACTAAATCACCAAAAAGCTCAGGATCACTCAAATGGAGGCTAAGGGTAGATTTCTAGGGTTTAGAGGGATGGAGGCTGAAGATATTAGGGTTAGGTTATGAGATAAGGAGCTTAAATAGGGTCCGAGACCATAAAATAGGGTTTGGGTCTGATTGGAGTACACCCAGCGTACATATGGTATGCCCTGCATACTCCGAAGAGCACCCGCGACCATCCTGTTCAGTACGGCCAGCGTACGCCAAGGTACACCCCGTGTACTACTCTCATCACTAGTACGCCCCGTGTACCCGACAAAACCCCAAAACCACTAAACTTCCGGAGGCCATAATTTCTTCGTTATAAGTCTATTTCCGACGATACTTATATCCACGAAAAGGTAGCGAGAAGCCCTACACTTCTATCAAATTTATTTCTCCTGAAACCCACTCGAACTCAGATAAAAAAATCATGAAAGGCCTGAACCAACGCCATTACCGATACCCTTGGTCTCTAAAGCACAAACCAAACTCTTTTATCACACAACCTACCTTACCCACATCCCAAAAGACTCTAAACCTTCCTTCTTTAAAGCCTCAAAACTTCTCATACTCAAATTACGGCTCACGAGCCTTAATTCACAGAACGCTCGGAAACAGGATGTTACAGAGATAGAGAGAGGGAGAGAGAGAGATCCTTAATCGAAAGAGTGATCATGATTGAGAGATAGATTATTGACTGAGAGATAGATTATTAATTTAAAGATAAATTATTAATGAGTGATAAATTATTACTAAGAGTTTAATTATGAGAATACCACTAATTGATATAAATTAAAAGCTATTGAGAAAATGAGTTATTATGTGATTAATTTGATTTATCTAATTATGTTTTAGTAGTTGTTATTCACTAAGCCGTGATGCTTATGTTGTTATGATGATTTGTTTTGCAAGTATATTATTGTGACGCCCGGCTCGATCCTGTACTTGAGGTCAGTACGATCCTTGTGATAACTACTTGTATTCCAGAGTACTAATGTACACCAAAATTGTTGTAAATTTTTAAATGGTGAATGAAATTTTTAGGGTGTACTTGGTATGAAAACCTCGACGTTACAAGTTGTCACACCCCGATCCTTGTCGGAATCGATCGAGGCATGATATATTGTTCAAAGTCTCATGACAACTATGTTATAATATGATTAGATTCAATTAAGTACTAAGTATGCAAACAAGATCCACAACATACAAATACAAATCCAAATATGAACAACATTTATTACATCAAATTTAAATAGTCTTGTGGATTTCTAAGGCACAACCTATTTTTCATCAACTTCATTCTTCAAATCTGCATCATGGGTAAAAACAGGTCAACTACGAGAGTTGGTGAGTAATCTAATTTTAGTAGAGAAAATTGTGAAGTTGAAACCTTTATAATTGGAAATTTGTTTTCTTTTGAAGTCGGCAAACAATTGTATTTGAGATAACGGTTTATAAATCAAAAATTGATTAACAAATGATAACAACAACAATAAGTCCTCACCCTATATATACATATGTATATATATATATATATATAAATATATATAGGATGGAGCATCTAATCATCATACACACTCAACCACGTGCGATCAATCACCTTAGCGTCCCAAGGCGGGCTGGTCAACCCAATAGCGCTATTATTGTCCATAACGTACCTCAAGAATACGGGCATAGTCATGGAGATTAGACTAAAAATGGTAATGCACTACAAGTACATGTAGCGTAAACAAACAATAGTTATACAATTAATGACTCACGTATAAATGTCCCAACAATGTCTCAATTGTGATAAAACAATAAAATGAAGTTGGAACATATTAGAACCACATGATACATCCCAAAAGTATTGAAAATTATAAAATATGGGGTAGATTACTCACATTAGTCCCAAAACGAAATGCGTGTGTCGTACGATAGACGGTTCGGGTCAAAATGGCGTAGAACCTAATATAATTAATAGTTTTGGTTTAGGAACTGCTAAACGAGAATGGAGTATTAATATAAATATTTAGACACATATTCTTATATTAGATGAATTAACAATAATTCATTTTGATTATAATATTAAGGTATTTATTTGTTAAATGAATTACTTACTTTGCATAATTAATTTATATTTTCAATTTAGGCCAGATTTTAATAATTTCTTATTAAAATAATAACTTGCCCAGTTATAATTATTTACAGATTTTAACAATTATTTATATGAAATAATCATTAAAATGCATTTTTACATGCTTAAATACTTAGGAAAATAGTTTTAAATAGTAAACAGTATTGAAAAATTATGAAATTATTAGGAAATCATTATTTCATACAATATGAATTACTGTAAAATTTGTATATTTTTCTGAACTGTTTTAGTATTTATTTAATATTTTAATGATTAAACAACACAAAATTCGGGAAAAATAGTAAATGATTCTCAAAAAATCTATAAAATTAACCATAGTTTTATAACATGATGTAGAGCTCCGTGTATAAGTTTCAGATATTTGTGACTGTGGGAAGTATTTTTTATATATTTCATTATTAATTAATCAATAAAATCATAAATAATAGTAAACAGTAATATAAATGCATGAAACTTCATAAATTATGTTTAATCAATATATTGGTCATCCCAGAATTTTCTCAGAATTTATTGAATGCAAAAAGTATTTTATGTGAATTATTGCCCTACTTTATTGCAATAATTATAGTAATTCAATAAAAATAAGTTATTTTCTGAAAATTTCCAGAACTTCTTATTTTATTGATGGGATTCTGAGAAAAATCAGGTTTATGCATAAAATGAGTTTTAGATATTTTGGTGGATTTAATTTGTTTCTTGTATGAATTTGAAACTTTTAACAACATACCTTGATGAATGCTTCAAGAGGGATGAAGATTTGAGTATAATAGATTGTTCTTGGCTGGAATATGAGTATTTCTTGGATGAATTTCGAGATTGAGAGTGAGAGAAAGAATAGAGAAGGTTTAAGTGGTGAAGAGAATAATGTGTTGGGAGAAAAATGAAAGGAAAGTGGATGGGAGGTGTGAGTGGGAGACCATGGGAATAATCTTTTTGCTTTTGGTGGTCTTCATAATTTTCCACTAACACAAGCATCTTTTACATAATTAATATAAGAGTTTTATAAAATTTAATGTAAAGTTTATAAAAATAGAGTTTTATAAAATTTAATGTAAAGTTTATAAAAATGGAGTTTTATAAAAGATGAGTTATTATTTGATTATAACAATCTACTTTGATTTGAAGTTTAATTATAGCATTCAAGTTTGATTCTTTTAAATTTAATTAGAGCATTATACTTTGATTTGATTTTAATATGGTATCATAATTTAATTTGATTATAGTTATAACGTTGTACTATACTATGTTGCTATTAACGTCAATTTATATCGTAGTGTATGAGTTTTGATCCTATTAGCGTCAAGTAATCTTGAGTAGGGTTTGAATGAGATTGAGAGAGGTTTCGTTTGTGATCTTTTTGAGTGTCCGGCTTCGCAACGCAAGGTCCATAGACCCCGTTAAGCCATGATTTAGTGTCCTACACAATCCCGATGATTGTGCAATAGTGTTTTATCGCTTTGGTTCGTTGTTTAGCACTGTTAAGGCTAAGGAATATTAAACACATGAACTTTCCAAATGATGTTTTCTCATTAAAATAGCGAATTGTACAGTGATTACATAACGTAAACCCTATCATACAAGGGTTAATGGAGTTGACCGGTTTGACTAGTTGACTTTGTTTGACTTTGACTTGACCGAAATTTGATGGTTGTCACACAAGTTGGTATCAGAGCCGTTATTATAGTAGATTCCTAATCTTAAACCATAGTGTATAATTGATAATTGATCTGATATGATAACTATGAATTATATATATTATTTGATACTTTGTAAATTTCGAGATAATAAATATATAAATGTATATTATCATTTCCTTATAAAGTATGTTGTGATGCATTGCGGAGAGAGTTGCAGAGTGTTATTGCTAAATCCATAGTTAAATTCGTAGCACGACGACTGAAGATACATGGTGTAGTGATCAAAGATACATAATACTGTTAGATCGATTAATATCAATGTACTTTGGTAATCACGACGTGAAGGGAGAATGACCACGACATGACCATAAAGTAAGATGTTATTATGGTGTTGTAGAGATCACGACATGAAGAGAATAAGATCATGATGTGACGACTAGATCACCACGATGTGGTTATAAGGGTGAGTAGATATAAGTAGTGTACTTAGGGTACCCGTGACGCGACAAGAGTTTTTCCATGATGTAAACAAAAAGTAGATTGTTATATGATTATTTAGGATGATGGACCACGACATGGTGAATATGATACCACAGTGTGATGACGAAGAGTGAGAAAAGGATACTACGACACGACGAGAGGCTTGTTATGATGCGATGTGTAACGTCTGGGTTCTGGTACGCTTTTATTCATAAATTATTCATTTTACTAGAGCTACTCGACGAGTTGGAAGCCCCATACTCGTCGAGTAGAAACGAGTTTGGGAAACGGGTTTTAAGCTATTTACTCGACGAGTCGAGAGCCCTCGACTCGGCGAGTAGGTCTGCCTGAAGGAAACCCTAATTTAGGGGTTTTGCACCCTATTTAAGCATCTTAATTACCACCTTTTGGCCTCATTTCCAGCCTCCAAGTCCTAAAACCTAATCCACGAAACCCTAAAGCATTTTGTGAGTGTGTGAGCCATTCTTGAGTAACTTATGTGTGTTCTTGAAACTTGAAGAAGAAGAAGGAGCTAGAGGGTTCAAGGAGAAGATACTAGATCCAGAGACTTCCTTCCATCCTCTTCATTTTCTGGTAATCAAGTCTCTAGCTTGGCTATTAGTTCATTAGATCTTCATACTTCCATTTCATGAGGGTTTTGGTTCAAGAATCTTGATCTTTGGGATTTGGACATCCCAAGTGGCTTACCTTTCAGATCTGGGATCTAGAAGGGGTTCCATGGCATAAAGGTGCAAACTTTATGACCATGGAAGCCCCATGCAAGCCTAAATACGTTGTTATGGCCTTTTAAGCCCCAAAAGGCCATGCATTGAAGTATAAGTCCGATACTTTACGTATTCAAGTGGTGTCTAAGGCCTATATATGTGTTAGAATGGTTTAGTTTGGAGTATTATGGCTTTTGGACCAATATCTATATTCTAGAGAGCTAGGGTTTGAGTTTAACTCTTTGGGAAGGACTAATAATGGGTAAAGTTGGAAACTTTACCCTTAAGAAGGAATTTACAGTATGTAGATAAAGTATGGAGTTGGGATCTGTAGAGTAGGAGCTTAATCATTTAAGTTGACCCAAACAGACTAAGGAACTCGACGATCCATAGAGGGACTCGACAAGCTGATAACGTTCTATCCCGATTTTGTACAAGGTAGAACTTGGCGAGTCTGCTAAGGGACTCGACGAGTTGGATCGCGATTTCAGGATTTCTGGATTATAGGACTCGGCGAGTCAGGGGGATGACTCGACGAGTTGAGTCAACTCGGATGGCTGAATTTGACTTTGACCGAACCGTTGACTTTGACCAGGGGTAAAATGGTCACTTTACCCTAAGGAGGATTATTAGGTTTTGACCAAGTGTTATTGTGATATTAATAGCCGGGGAGTCGTTGGAGCAGCCGTCAGAAATTCCTCACTCAAGATTTCAGCAGTCAGCTTTGCAAGGTGAGTCCTCTTCCAGTAGGAACGGGTCTAAGGCACCAAGGTCGGTCCGTTTATGTATGTTAGCAATGCCGGGGTTAGCACGATGTAGTTATATGTTTCCGGACTTCGATACGATGCCGGGGCAAGCCCGAGGAATGTTTGTATGCTTGATGTCTTCGTGATTCTTGCATGTGTTTGTTTATGTGTTCCGGGCTTCGGTCCGATGTCGGGGCAAGCCCGAGGATTTTTTATCTTATATGTTATGTTTATGTGTGATGGGCTTCGGTCCGATGCCGGGGCAAGCCCGATGAATGTTTATATGTTTATGTTATGTGTTTATGTTATATGCTTGTTGATTTCATATATGTATACCAGACTTAGGTCCGATGCCGGGCGGGGCCCGATGCTGGGCGGGGCCCGATGCCGGACTTCGGTCCGATGCCGGGCAGGGCCCGATGCGGGCGTGGCTCGATGTCGGACTTCGGTCCGATGTCGGGCGGGGCCCGATATAGCGGGGAAGACCCAATGTATGTTATTATGTGATTATGTGTATGATATGTGCTAGTTTGGGGAGACTCACTAAGCTTCGTGCTTACATTTTTCAGTTTTGGTTTTAGGTACTTCCACTAGCAAGGGGAAGAGCTCGGGATGACTGCATGACACACCACATTTTTCAGCCTGGGATGTCTAGACTCTGATGTTTTGACACATGATTTTAATACAGTATTTTGATATGATGTTTTTGGAGATACATGACTTGTGATTTTATTATGATGTTGATGAATTATGATTTTCTTAAATGATGTAAAACGAAATTTTTGGACCGTATTTTTGGGATGTTTCTCGATGCTTATTGGAAAATGAGTTAGAGTCCATATAGATATAAATTGAGTAGTATTAAGAAAATAAATGCCAAGAGTGTATATAATACGAGTCTATGAATTAAAATAATGATATAACTTCTAAGTAAAGATAATGTGAGAAACTATAATGAGAACATTGGATTAAGATCATGCGATTTACGTAATGGATCCATGAGAGGTGATTGGATCTCATTGTGTAAAAGATCAAAATAGGTGAGAATTTTTGTTGAGATCATAGACTTACATGATTATTTCATGTAGACGATTGATAGAGTTACCTGATTTATCTATGAGAGGCGATTAGATTATTTCATGTAGACGATTAAGACTTAAATGTTTATACCCATGAGAGGTGATTGGGTTTACTCATGAAGACGATATTTGTCATTGAGTTTACGCTGGAACAACAACAAAACACGTCTCCAAGTTCAGAGTCCCAATCGCAACAGAATGTGTCTTTTATAGTAACACCAAAAGTATGTATATCTATCAACATATTCATATATTATTTACTTTGATTATTTTCTGATGCATATATGCAAATATTGGTTATTTGATAGGAAATGAGGTGTAAATTGTGGCACAACAGTAGAACACAAATGATTGCTATTGGTAAAGTATACATCATATATGGAAAACAAATGCTTCTTTACAAACCACTCCCAAAAAACTATTATAAAGTGTCAATTCAAGAATCGTTGGTGGATGCAACATGCATACTGGGCATAGGAAATAACAGTTTCAAAACCGTTAAGGATGCAATAGGTTGTTTTGTGGCATAGCCAAAGGATCATGTCGTTTTAATTGATCAAGAAAAGGTACACATATGTAAATGTTTTATCAACCTACATCTATATTATAATCCTTCATGGTTTATTTGATGTTTGATACATTGGTCTTTCATTTCTTACAAGTAACACCATCATCTACCATACCAAAGGATGGTGAGAAAAAAACTGCACCTAAATTACCAGCTAGGCGCAAATTTGTCAGTTATGCTTCGGTGCTAAAACAAGCTATGCCCAATAAGAAGATTCAAAAGAATTTATAGTTGTCATTATTAAATGTTATATAGATCTTTTTGATATGTTAATTTAGGATTTTGTACGGAATTACAATTTTAGATAATCTATACAAATCTATATATTATAATCATATTTGTTACAAAAATAATGGATTTTTTAGAGCGATTACATATACCAAATTCCACAATATCGTAGTGACATCAAATATACAAAAGGCTACACATTTACTTGAATTTACAAACCATATAGTCACTCTTTTTAACACCTGATAAAACTCATTGCTTAGTTGTAAGTGACGAAATCCCCCCAAAAAACCAACGATTGTGTCACAAAATATAAAAAAGGCAACACAAACATCATATTCATGTGGCAATTAGATGGACTAACGTCACTCAAAATACATTTTTTCAAGATTATTAATACATTTGACCACTCTTTTAAACACCTGAGGCTACTCATTGCTTAACTGTAAGTGACGAAATCCCCCAAAAAAACCTATGGTTGTGTAACCAAATATACATAAGGCTACATAAACATCATATTCATATGGCAATTAGATGGACTAATGTCACTTAAAATACACTTTTTCATGACTTTTGAAACCATTTGGTCTCTCATTTTATGCCTTTCGCCACTCTTTTTAAATGAAGATAGCCACTAACTCGCTAATGTGACCGTATGTACTTTATGTCACTCAAATTTCGGTCACACATGTAGTGAAAACTAATGTGTGGTTGTATGCATACAGTCACTCATATTTCGTGTGACGGAAGCCCGTTTTTGTGCTAGTGAAAAGCAAACTGATCTAAACAAATAAACAACAGGAAGTAAATAATTCAAGGGATTCTCCAAATTGTATTTCACCAAGAAAGGATTTGTTTCACCGAGAAAACAAGTTGTCACAAAGATTTTCACCAAGACGAACTCAACATTAGGGTTTACCCTAATGTTGAATATATACTAATCTATACAAGTATATCCCTTGCTTGAAGGGATTGTATCTAATCTAAACTAAGAACTAATATTCACAACAAAGATATTAGATCTACTATCTATTCTATACTTATCTGTATCATTACCTAATATGCAAAAGATTACATAGAATAACTATCTTCATGGTGACGCTGATAGACTTGATACGCTGACGCTGATGGTGATGCAGACGCTGACGCTGGCAGATAGTGTGTAGAGTGTTTGACTCATCGGATCATAATGTGTGACCTTACAAGAGGCATCATCCTTTTGGTTCTAAGATTTCCAAGACCTAAACTACAAGGATTTTGAAGTGATTTGTTTACTATAATAAATCAAAAGGTAACTAACTCTATACTTGGTAATTTCGAATTACATTAGGGTTATGTTAGGTTTAGTTGTTCATTGTATGTTGATATTAAGGTGTATGACATAGATCTTTTATAGGATGCATGTACTCTATTAATTGTTAATTTTTTCTGCATTGTACAATTTTTTTTACTATAAAACCAATCAAATATAACCATTTTTAAGGGTTATTGATTTTCAACTTATCCCTCTTTTAGGGTTTCCTTGTTTTATTTCTTGGAGTCTTAGGTCTGACTACATTATAGGGATTCTCCTGTGGTTCCTTTATCTGTTGCAAGTGTTGTCATTCACATCATATAAAGATAGAGGTTATTGTTCTTACTTCTCTTTAGTTGAAATGGTCCCTATGAAGCTTTTTTTCCCTAAGATGGTCCCTACATAGCAAACCTTGCACATAAATTCTTTTATGACTAACATTGTTAACAAACTATGTTAAGTGATTGTGAATGACGAAAATAACTTTTGTTTTTTGAAAAAAAAAATGGTCCTTATGACTCTCCCTTTCTCTCTTTCTCTCTCTCTTTCTCTCTCTCTCTCTCTATCTCTATCTCTCTCTCACACACTCAGAAACTTATAACTAAAATTGATGGAGCTTTCTAGCCTTTATTGTGAATCAAATTTCCCATTTAACACTCTAACACAAATATAATTTGCTAAACTGATTCAAGTTTACTCACTGATTGAGTTTGGTATACCATTTTCCTAGCCAACTCTAATTTCTCAATTAGGTCTCAAAACAAGCTTTGTTCTTTGCCATCTTCATTACCCCTATATATCAACATAACAATCAACGTCGATATCTAATTCAGATCTAGATACAGATGTAGGTGCACACAAATCCAGATACACACACACATAAAACATAGATACACACAGGAAAAGACGAGAAAAGAAATAGAGTGATTCAATCACCTTCAATCTCCCACCCTCCTTGTTGAAAATCATCTTCATCACCAAAAGTGACACCAGATGCCGATCTGTTCAAATTCATGCTTTATAAAAAATAGCATCTTCACTTCCTGATTCAATCTCTCGACATGTTTCGCCATCACCATCAGGACACCACCTACAATCATCATCTCAATCTGCCACCAAAAGCCAACACCTCATCGCTACTATTCCTTAATAGAATCTTCATGTTAATGGAATCACAAATTCGTCCAACGGATGGAACCTTTGAACGGAATCACAAACTTGTTAGCTAATACTCGATAAATTTTGAAAGGAATTGATCAAAGCTTTCCTTTCCCATATCTTGTTATAGTGTTGATCCATGGAGTTTTCAGTAACTGTAATGCTTAAATTGATTTACTATTTTTGGGGGTGTATGTGTTCAAGGGGCTTCTTGATATAAACATTTGTAGTGTGTGTGTGTGTGTGTGTGTGTGTTTGGTATGTTTTTGTTGCAAGAATTTGCGCCTGGTTTCCCCCTTTCGAGTTTGGGCATTTTTTGACCTAGATCTGATGGTGCAAAGCGAAGGGAAACAAGGTGGGTTGGAGAAGAAGAAGAAGATGGGGATGTGAGGTTTTTTTTTACTTTTCTTCACATACACCAGGAGAGAGAGAGAGAGAGGGAGAGATATAGAGAGAGAGAGAGAGTCATAAAGACAATTTGTCTTAAAAAAACAAAGGGTATTTTCTCATTCACAATCACTTAGTAGAATTTATTAACAGTGTTAGTCATAAGGTACATTTGTGTGCAAGGCTTACTCCGTAGGGACCATCTCAGGGAAAATCGTTTCATAGTGACCATTTCAGGGACAAATGGGAAAGCAAAAGGATCATTTGTGAAATTTTATCTAAGATTTTTTTTGTGGTTTTGGTCCTTGTTAGTTGTGAAAGTACAATTTTGTAACACTCGTTTTCCAAAATGGGTCAGGTGAGGGCTTGGTGGGATCTGAGATCAGATTATTGGGAAAAATCTATGTGCCACAATGTGGTGAATGGAGCACCACGACATTGCATATATTGTATATGAATGCGCGTTTGGATGGTCGCCATGACGTGGCAAGGGGAAGGCTATGACGTGGCAGCTGAGGCAGCCTAAGCCCATGATTTTTAGGGTTTTCTTCATATTTAAGCACTTAATCTCAAGGATTAGGGCATCCTTTTTAGCCTCCAACCCTTTCAAACGAAACCCTAGCCTCCTTTGAGTGATTCTTGTTGTATTATGGTGATTCTTGAAGTTTGAAGCTTTGGCTTGCATTTTGGTAGAAGGAGAGGTGTGCTTGCTAGTTGAAAGAGCGCATCACTCTAGATCTTGCACCTCATGCATATTGTGGAGCTTAGAAAGGTATAAAGCTTCCACCTTTTGGTTCTCTGCTCTTAGATCTAAGATTTATTGCATTTCTTGGCTCAAATTCGAGCTTGGGTTGGTTTGATGAGATAAAGTTTGCAACTTTATAGCTCACCTTAGTCCCTTGGTCACTATATCTTTTGGACCTGAAGTTTGTTTGTGTATTGAATTCTATGCCTGAGATTTTGGTCTTTTTGCTCCATTTTGACTTTGTTTGAGTTCTAGACTTGCATTGGACTTGCATGTCCGTAAAGATATGATTTTTATGTTGGAATAGAAGTAAGAAACCATTCTGGAAGTTTTGGATCTATGGCTTTGGTGATTAAGAGCTTAATAGTTGAATCCATGCCTTAAGATATCATTAAGGATCTAGGCTGAGAGATCTAGGCTTATTGGGATGTCTTAATGGGTAAAGTTGGAAATTTTATCCATCAAGACCTTGGGAAGGACTAGATCTGGGCTTTAAAGCTCTTGGTGCTGAAGGAAAACAGGTTAATCCATTAAGCTATTGAGACCCAGTTCCCACGACGTGGCATTTTGGCCAGCACGACGTGGCGATTGGCGGATGCCCGACTATTTTGTCGCTTTTCTTCCATGACGTGGAAAATGGGAGGCCACGACGTGGCGACTTGCTGAGGTGGACTTTGACCATTGACCGTTCACTTTTTGACCTATTTGACTTTTGGTCAAATTTGGAGAGGTGTTGAGCTATAGTCTGAGATTTAGCTTGTGATTGGTTTAGTAGGTTCGTGTAGCTGATTCTACGGGACTTTAAGTGGTGGATTTCAACTCTTCGTTCATGTAAGTCTCCTCACGATACTTGCATGTGTTGTAGTATATACATGATGACCAGCTGGGTCTTATGCATTCTTGCTAATATATATGTTATGGACTTGTTGATAACTCCAGGGCATACTGTTAGCCCATTGGGACTGTCGATAGTCCCCAGGGTTGCTGATAATCCACAGGGCGTGCTATTAGGTCATTGGGACTGCTGATAGTGTCTAAGGTTGTTGATAGCCCATAGGGCATGTTGTTAGTCCATCGAACGTGCTGTGAGCCCATTGGTATTGTTGATAATCCCCAGGGTTGCTGATAACCCATAAATGTTTATTTATTTTGTGTTGTATTTGATATTTTGGGGAACTGTCTAAGCTTTGAGCTTACAGTTGTGGATTAAATATTTTTCTGGTACTTATCAAATTTCAAAGGCAAGATTGTACACACACATCATTAGGATTCGAGATTCCGCATTGTATTCGTTATAACTCTGATTGAAGAATAATGGTTTATGAACAAATGGTTTGACCTGAGTGCATTTTTCTTAAAAATGGGTGTTTATTCTAATTTAAAAATGAAAAAATTATTCTGGAATTTGGGATGTTACAAGTTGCTATCAGAGTCGTGGTTTGAGGGATTTGGATGAATACTTATGGGATTCCAAACTCAAACTATGGATGTAAGAGTTTTTATAAACCTTTTTGGAAAGGATTCACTTCAAGAGAAGAAAAGAGAAGATGCAATGTGTACAGTCAGCCAGAGCTCGAGAAAGTGATCTCCAAAAATATCCATACTTGTTTTATTTGTTGTATTTGAATTGTTGTTATATGAGTTATAGTATGATGTGCATGATATAAGTTAGGTAAGGATCTACTCGGGTTTGCATGATATAGTGCCTGCTTAGGAGAGATGCCTTTTTGTGTGATATATGAGCTGCTAAAGATGCATGATAGTGTGGATTCTAATGATCTTCATGAACCGTGTGTTAGGATTTCCTGATCTTTACGATGCCTTATTTCTTGTTAGTCTTTCTGCTCAAATATTTCTTGATTTGTGCTATGTGGAACCTATATTGATGTTAGTTAACTATTAAACAAATATGTTAAGTTGCATGCCACAAAGATTAAATAGTTTTAGAGTGTTTAATTTGGTTTTATTGTGCATCGCTTGTTTGAGTCTAACCGTTGTAGTGCAGAGTCTTACAGCCGAAGGAATGTTTAATCCTTGTTGCATGTAATTGTATTCGTAAGATAGTTAGTGGACGTTTGTAGAAGTCTCTTTCACAGATGATAGCAGAGTATTCCTAGTGACCATGGAAGAGTGCTAGAGTGTGCTAGTGTGAGCACTTGCGATTGAGGAAATCTAAGGTGGGAATCTAGGAAGTTACGGTAGCTTTTCTATGCATATAGGTGTGTTGATACATCTAGTAGTGGTGGAGTTCCTAGTGACCTAAGAAATGCGTTGAAGTATTCTAATGCGTGTGTATGTGTGAGGATAAGCCTAGAAGGAGAGTCTAGGAAGAATGTTAGTATGTGCTTGTGGGGGCATGGGTATCTGCGGTTGGTAATGGTCATGTGTAGTGACTTAGGAACTTTGAGACAATTCTCGGGACACATACGGATAATTGTGGAAGGTAGTATGGGTCCGTACTACTGAAAGCACATGATCTGTACGGGGATCAGGAAGGGTCGAATAGGTTTTTAAGGAGTTAGAAGAGGGTAGATAGTATGGTATAGCACTAGCGATAATTTTAGTCGTCTCTGTCTTTGTTAGCCTGTCGACTATGAATGTTCATGATGAGACTAGTAATTGTTTGGTGTGACAACCCAAAAAAATACGTCGTCAACCGTTTTTAGGATCTAATGTTGTCAACAACACGTAATCGGACCAATCTGTAACCATCCGATATATGAGTAAATATATTCGATCTTTGTCCTTAATTACATCGACTAATGGGCTCAAAATATAAGTACACACAAAGTCATGTCATCTTATGAGTAGCTTAACATTTTTAAAACATACATGTTACCGCAATCCCAAAAATATAAACTTAGTAAAAATCTGACGTAGTATGGAAGAGATGATTTTTTTAGTAAATAAAAATCTACAACACACAAAAAGTTACAACGTCAAAAACTACGAGGCGAACGGTTGGCTTCTCGCAGAAGTCACCAAAAGAAGAAACGTAGTACTACTTAAACTAGGAATTTTGAGACAAAGAACGCCTGAATCGGAATCCGAATGAGAGAGTTATGATTTTTGTAAAATGATAAAGGTTATAAAATATAAGTAAAAAACAAAAGTTAGAATTTTCCAAAACGACCAAAAGGAAAGTTGTAGTGCATGTCGAGACATACACGGATATATAAGAGTCGTTGAAAACGAAGTTCGCATGCGAGAGATACAAAATTTCAAAGTTTAAAAATCGCCCACACGCGCACCCATGTGCATCGCGTGACGTTCTTTCTGACACCTCAATCCGACAGGTTACATATGACATGGCACTATGAAAGGGGGACACGTGTCATCCCCGGGTGGTTCATGTACAACATATGCGGCGTGCACTGCGCAGTTTGCTCTCCAAAATCCCCTATAAATAGCAAGCTTCAACAGATCATTTCTCACACCTTCAAAATCACCATTCTCTCTCTCGATTCTCGTGTCTATACCTTCCGAGTGATCCTCAAGTTCCGGACTTTCAACTCTACCATACATCAACGATTTCACGCATCAAGGATGAGTTCACGGCCCCACTTTATAGTTTTCAAACCTTTTACGAGGGGGGGTGGGGGATACATGTTATATCACAACTATTTTTCATAATTATTACTAACTGTAAAGCATTAGTTATATAATTATAATATTATGCAAGGTAGATACCCTGCCCAACTTTTAAGGATAATATAATGCCTAGATGTTACACTGACTCAAACACTTGGGAATTATGCATACCCAGTCGTTATGCTGGTAAAACGTTTAGGGGAATCATTTTTACCTAGCCAACTTATAGCTACCCTTTGGATAACTTTGTACCTAGTGGTTACACTGCCCAAATACTTGGCTAAACTGAATATTATAACTTAGTTATATATATATATATATATATATATATATATATATATATATATATATATATAGGATTAATGTATATATATGTATAGTAAGTATCTCGTATAAATACAACAAAGAGCACAACATGTTGGGCTACTGGAGGCTACACACAAACAAGTGTTAGATGAGACACAATTCATCCCCTAGCTAAATAGTCTTTAGCTAACCTTGACCTATAATCGTCAAATCTTAAATAAGCGGGAAAGATATGTATAGATCTATACGGGATCGACAATCCCACATGTGGTTGCTTGCTACAACCTGACGACAAGTCGAATTAGGCATAACTTTCTAAACTATTTGCGGCATCCGATGAAGCGTCGTGGTTTTGGGGATTGTTCTACACAATATAGCTCGATTATAGGAACTCATCGTAACATTGTTAAACTTAAAATACTAATCTTCAAGGGATGTCTCGAAAGGAGTAGTAGCATATGTAAAGTAAAACAGTAAAAGAATACTAGGATGGTATTTCTCTAGTGACTATAAGAAACTTACTATACAGGATTCTAAGGAATGTATCAAGAACTAAAACATAAGAGAATAGGAAATCATAATATACATTTTCCTATTCATAAACAAAGATCCAAAACTCAAATATAGAACGAAATCTGGTCCACTCAAGGATAAATCCTAGTAAATTCCCACCACTATAAAAGTTGTAGTAGAACGATAAATCTTTAACACTTTAGAGACTTACGAAGGCAATCGATAAGTAAGCACCTACCCGAATTTCAAGAGCAACAAGCCTAGATCCTCCTATGGAGATGAAGGAGCAATTGGTCTAAACCATTGGATTAAGAAGATAAAGACAAAACCTACTAGCGTATGCCAAACCTTTTAAAGGCTTAGCCACCATCCACCCAGAGCTCATAAAACCATAAAGTTAGTAAATTGAAATATGTCAAAGGACTAGCCCCATCGACTAAAGAAAAAGTAACTAACACTTAAACCAACACTAACATAGAGAGTAGAATTTTGAAATGACAAACAACCTATAGGAAATCATTAACTAATCGTATTAATTCTAAAAGAAAACTAGAACCACCAATATAAAATACAAGAGTAACGTTAAATGCACCCTCGTGGGAGTAACGAATCATATGGACACCCCAAGTCATAATGCTTAAACCTTACATAGGTAAACTTTCACCTTTACAAATCAGTGAAACCACCTAGATGCATATAGAAAACTAGTATGTAAGAACTACGACAGAAAGAGTCACACCACCAAGTATTGTAGAAACCCGATTTGGACCCAGAAGAAAGGCACGAGCAGTAGACCAATTCAAGAGGAACTAACCAGAAGACTAGACAAAGTTTAGTAAAGAAATACCCTAATCCAAATGACCAAAAGCGAACACCAACTATGTAGTTTTCTACACTATACACAAATGAATCTGTAATGTACCCGTCTCTTTCCAATGAATTATTTTCGAATTCAAATATTTAAAGAATAATCAAAGGCGACCTTTATAGGGGATAACATACCTAGTGTGGAACGCTTAAGACACTAGGCAAAAAGCAGAAAACAAGTGATAATCCATAGTACAGGATAAATACACCCACCTCATCTCAAAGTAAACTCATTCCCGACATAGAAACAACAAGATCGCGAATAAAGAGGTAAAAATCAATAAAACCTGAGCACAAGTAATCAAAAAAATCATTGGTTTCTGTATAAATACAACAAAGAACGACAACATGTTGGAATAGTGGAGGCTGCACACAAATAAGTGTTAGATGAGACATAATTCATCCCTTAGCTAAATAACCTTTAGCTATCCCCGACCTATAATCGTTAAATCTTAAGTAAGCGGGAAAGATATTTATAGATCTATACGAGATCGACACTCCCACCTGTGGTTGCTAGCTACAACCCGACGACAATTCGAAGCATACATAACTTTCTAAACTATTTGTGACGTCTGATGAAGCGTCGTGGTTTCGGGGATTGTTCTACACAGTCATAGCTCAATTATAGGAACTCATCGTAACTTTGTGAAACTTAAACTACTACTCTTTAAGAGACGTCTCGAAAGGAGTACTAGCATACGTAAAGTAAACCAGTAAAAGAATACTATGACTAGTGACTATAAGAAACCAACTATACAGGATTCTATGGGATGTATCAAGAACTAAAACACAAGAGAATAGGAAATCATAATATACATTTTTCTATTCATAAACAAAAATCCAAATCTCAAATATAGATTCCTAACTATCCAAACTACTACTAGGATAACCCTAAGTAAATAGTTTGGCATACACAAACCGACTAACAAAAGTTTAAAAATACAACAACGTTTACATAGCAAACCCTACAAAACGTTTTAAAGTATACAAAAATTATGAACTCACCAACATTATGTTGACCTTTCAAAGCACATGTATTCTTACGGAATCGATGGAAACAGAAGATCTTACAGCAATGGTTAAAGAGGTGACCAACAATCTACCAAGAAGCATAATAACAAAGATAAATCACTATATAACTCATCCATGTCCTTATGTATTATAACATCAGATAAATAGAAGCGATATTTATGTTATAAAAGTATGTATTAATTCAAGGGTATTCTTTATCTGTGAACCAACATCCTAACGTCGTGCCGCCCGACGTTTCTGTCGCCGGCCGGGGGTGTGACATTTGGGCCTTAGTGTTAGTGGCAATTTGGTTCTGAATTGTGAAGACCTATGTAAGTTATCATATTCAAAGGTCTCGAGGTCCTTGCTCGAAGTAGTGTCAGTTTGAGTGGTTGGGCTCAATGTAACGCCCACAGATTCGGGCTAGATGACTAAGAAATAATAAGCGATAAAAATGACTTTTTGATAGAATATTATTAAGGATAAATAATCTTAACCAAAGTTATAGTATATGTGACAAGGATTTCGTATATATATATATATATATATATATATATATATATATATATATATATATATAAAGAACTGTGAAATCCGAATTTGTATGAAGAAGTTATGCTTCTTTGAAGTTTTATGATTAAACCGACACAGCTCTGCGTATTATAAAAAGGTGAATTTTTGATAGTTTGATTTTTATCCTAAGTGATCTAAAAGAAAGTCATAGTAGTTGTAACACCAAGAGTGTGCATATAGAGAACGTCCAAATCTGACTTCGTGAGAGGAAGTTTGATAAAAATGACTTTTTGATAGAAGATTATTTAGGACAAATAATCTGAACTAAAGTTATAGTATATGTGACAAGGATTATGTACATAGAAAGAACTCTGAAATCCGACTTCGTATGAAGAAGTTATGCTTCTTTGAAGTTTCGCGATTAAACCGACACCCTTTGCGTATTCTAAAAAAAGTGAATTTTTGATAGATTGATTTTTAGCCTAAGTGATCTAAATGAAAGTCGTAGTAGTCATAAAACCGAGAGCGTGAATATAGAGAGCGTCCAAATCTGACTTTGTGAGAGGAAGTTACAATTTTTCAAAGTTCCAGCGCAGTAGTGCGGGTATAGAAATCAAAATTCTATTTGGTTGATTGTTAGTCGAAACAAACTAAACGAGAGTTAAAGATTTCGTAAATATGGACTCGTCTATATAAAGACAGTCGAGAGCGGAGTTCATATGAAGAAGATATGAATATTTCACGGACTTTAACAGTCTAAAGCGGTGTAAATATTAATTTTTTTACAGAAAGAATTAGATGTTGAGACCTTAATGAAAGTAGTAGAGCTCGTCGAAGGGATTTTGGGGATATAAAGAACGCCAAAAACGGAGCTCATTTGCGAAAGTTATGGTCCTATGAAGATCTGTGATAAACCACCAGGGCTGATGATGTGGCAGCAACGGAGTGCACCATGTGGCATGTCAACCGCTCACTCCTCCAAGAGACGCTACAACGTGGCTCCACATATTGTGACACGTGGCACTATGAAATAGTGACACATGAGAAGGTTCTATAAGGAAGGATGTGGCCTGAACAGCATGTGACACGTGGAAGAAGGAGTGTGGACCAGCAAGGCGCAAGGACGCGGCGCACCCAAAAGGAAGTGCAACGTTCTCCCCCTATAACTTATAAATACTTGTGAAATTGTCATCATTCTCACAAATATCTTCCCAAAACACTCTCAAACAACCCCGAAACCCTCAAGTTCCGATTCTAGTTATTCTTAGGGATTAGTAGCAAGGTGTTAGTATGCTAGTGAGCCCGGAGAAATAGAGCATTTGGTTTCGGGATTTTGTCCGCATAATTTCTTGGTTTTCGCTAAAAGCTCTGTATGTTAAGCTACACTCTTTTTCAATCAATGCAACTTATATTTATAGTCATAAGTCATTATTATGAACCTATAAATAAGATTTCAAGTCATTATATTGATTGATCTACTTACGGGGATGATGTCTAGGCTAGATTTAGTGAGGTGTTTAAAGTGGTATTTCCAAACAGTATACTCTATATAACAAACGGATCCTACCTCCGATATGATCCTACCTGGTTGTTCCTTACTTGATAGATCTTGATGTAGACATTAGGATTAGTGAGGAATCTAGAATATCATTAGTCGCCAAGAATATAAGACTGAGACTTAGTGATATTCATAACTAGGTCACGTTAGAGGAAAAGATAAAGTACCAAGGCAAAATTCTGTCCAAATTCCGAGGCAACCACTTCTATCAAGTGAGTGCATAGTCACTTTCATCTTATACATAGATATTAAGTATTTAGATAATTAAATGCTATATGTGCTTATGTGCAAAAATGATTATATGTTATATAAAATAATATAAGATGATTTTTATACGATTTACTATATACGTATTTTCATACGTATAATATATTGGGTATTGATGGGTAATGAGGGATGAATAGAATAATGAGGGAGACGGATGATGAGAGATGAAAATAATAATAAAAGGCCTTAACTTAATAGTACTATTGTACTAAGCGATGTAGTCATCTAACAAAGTATAGATGCCGACATGTTTATAACCTATAAGTGAAGGACTTCGTGCCCATTTGAGGTACTCTACATCCTACTGACACGTATTGCGGAAAAATCCATGTAACAGTATTGTCAGCAACGATGATTAAGAAGATCCTTATGAATGATCCTTAGGAACAAAAATATAAAGAAACCAACTGCCATGTATTGCAGAGAAATGCCTGAAACAATACTATTAGCAACGATGACTATGATAACCCTTAGGGAAAATTAAATAACAATATAGAAGAAAATAGGGATGGGTAATCGGGTTAATTGTTTGATAATTAAACATATTAACTATATTATTGTGGGTTGAAAACTCTATGTACTCACCAGGTTTCCCAACCTGACCCACTCAGCTTCTTTATATCACAGGTAGCGGTACAAAGGTACATGAATGATGAGAGATTCAAAGAGATGCATAATAATAGTCTAAGATATTGTAAGACCTGTTTATGCTTATGTTTTGTATCAACTATGGCATCCCAAGCTTTTATAAATCAATGAAAAACATTTCTTCAGAAATACTTCTACGGGACCAAATTCCAAATTATTATATAAAATTTGTTTTAAATAAGCGTAAATAAAAGGTTTTAAATGGCTATAAAAATGGGGATGTCACACTCAAGAAGGAACCCACTGTGATGATCGACTCGAGGATTGCATCTTGAGGATGAGTGGCCAGTCGATGGATAGGGATATCATTTTCTACTTCAAGGTTGTGTTTTCTTGTCTCTAATGCTCGAGGGAGAAGAGATCGGATGTGTGTCAGTCGAAAGAGATGGTGTTCTCCTCATCGATTTTTGCTATAAGAGGGAAAAGGTTAGTTTGTAGTTAACCGTCTTTGTTTCGCATCAAGGGAAGTTTCGAGACCCGTTTGTTCTTGTGGTTTGATGGGCAAGGTGAAGGCCATGTCACAAGTGGAATATGTAACGCAGATTCGAGAAGGCTGAGTGTATCTGAGGAGAAATCAAATTGTTCCTGTTTTGGGTAAGAGAGTTTTGTAGATCAGCTGAGATTGTCAGAGCTATGTTTTGAGCATTTGTAAGGGGTTCTTGAGGCTTCAAGAAGAGGATGAGGTTGTGGAGCAACTCTCCAAATGCAAGGTTTAATGTTCGTAAGTCCAGTTCGTAAGGTGGCTTGTCAATCCAAAGGTATTCTGATCGATTTCGCTAAGATTGAGTTGGCAATGCTGGGGAAGGTTTCCGAGGTCTCCATCTGAGATTCAGACTTTCCTTATGATTATTCGAAGGATCCTTTTGTGTTGTGCATTCTGAGAATCAAAGATGAGTATGTACCTGGTTAAGTCGGTCTGAGGATTTGATGTTGCAGATGTCAGCCAATGATGGTTCAAACCCTAAGTCGGCGAGAACTGGTTATTCTACTTAGAGGATCATCGGACGGTCCGATTTTCATGTTTTCAACACAATGTGTAACAAATCGTTATTTCAAACCTATGTAATAATGTAGGTCAATTTGTATTTCTTTTTAAATAATAAAGAGAAATTTTAGCATATTGTGTATAATTACATAATTGACCCTAAAAAATAAATTATTAAACAATCTCGATTGGGATGAACCAAGTGATAGAGATTGTAACAAGGTTTCCAAAAACATAAAGAACACTAAAATCCGAGTTATAACGAGTGTAAAAACTGAATTTTCAATAAAAGGATTTTTAGCCTTAACAATCTAAAGGAAAGTTGTAGTTTATGTTAAACCAAGAACTTTCATAAAAAGAACTGAAAAATCTGATTTCGTAGGAGGAAGTTCTGATTTTTCTAAGTTTCAGTATAACAGTGTACAACCTAAACGAGAATTGAAGGTCTCGTCGGTAGTAGTACAACGGTAAAAAGACAGACAAAAACGGACGTCAGATGAAGAAGTTATGAATTTTTAATGGATTCCCGTCCTGGTCTGTTTAAAATAATAATATTAAAAATAAAGTCAAAATTAGCTAACGAAGTCTAAACAAAAGTCGTAGAGTATGATTTTACCTACGCGTGCATATATAGAACGCCAAAAACGGAGCTCGTATGCGAAAATTATGATTTTCGCAAGTTTTTTGCACAAAAATCAAGAAAAATAGAAAACCGGAAATTTCGCATGCATGACCTTCGGACACGTCATCATCGCATGCGGACTTCCACGTGTCGACTGCTGATAGGACCGAACCTTCGCGTGGCACCTGCTGATTCGACCAAGTCCGCGGTCCAATCCCACTCGGACACCTTCGCAGGAGACACACCGGACACGCCCCTCGGACACACCCCTCACATCGTGTCCTTCTCTTATTGGACCGAAGTCCGGTCCAGTCCGAAGTAGCCACCGCCGAGCCATCTGTCCGAAGCTTCGCCCCGTGGAGCTCGCTGCTGATGACACGTACCTAGCTGACTCACCCTCGGTCCGAGGCCTCGGCCTATAAAAGCCATGCGAGGGCTTCCGAAGAAACCCCATTTTTCACACAAATTTTCACACACTTTCACCCCTTTCACTTCCACAAACTCATATACAACCCCTAAAGCCCCGGTATCAAGTCTCGAACCCTAAGCAAGCCTCGAAGCCCCGAGATTCCCGAGAAGTTCACCTCTCTCCTGTCGAAACTCTGCCCGATTTGAGCCGGTTTCTCGGCAAATAAACTCCTTTTCGTGAAACGAAACTCTGTCCGATTCACCACCTATCAAGTGAGTACATACCCCCGTATTTTCATAATTTCTACTGTTTTAGGGTGGGGGGGGGGGGGAAATACAAGCATAACACAAGAACTTTGTGTTATAAAATCATGATTTCAAATCATGATAAAACAACATTAAATCATTAAAAATACTCAAAACATTAAATTCTTTTATAAACCTATATTTTTCCCCAAAATTCATATTTGTATATATATATGTATATAAATGAGATTTAAAAGACTTACGACTGATAACTCATTCTGGGTCCTTTTCCTTGTTTGTATGTGGGCTTAAAGTACCGGTTATTTGTCCGAGTGTCGTTTAAATTTTACTTATATATAAAATTGTATATGTATATAAATATAATAGTTATTTCATCAGTTTAACTACCTTTGTAACGTGCTGAACAAGGGATTACATGCAAACATGGTTAAATACACATTCAGAAAGTACATATAAATTATAATAGGTATAATTTATACATAGAACAATAATTCATGATTCAAGTATACTAGAATACACACTCTTACAAGAAACAAGGGTTTTGATACAAAACAAATCAAGGGTTTACACTTATCAAATACATATTAGAAATTCTAATTCAAGAACATACTGTCAATCATTTATTTCAGAATGATTGGGTTTTCATAACTAATATACATGTAACGTTTATATGCTTTTTATGAGACATTCAATTCAGGTTGTTTAATTCATTTTAGACAACATAGAAAAAGCCTGACATTATAACCAGAATCTCCAGCCAGGGATCGAAACAAGTGTGTGTAGATCTATATCGGGATTGACAACCCCACACTCAGGCTGCTAGCTACAGTCAGGCATACACGTCGATGAGTGGAAATTGTTATCACCAGTTTAAACGCCCACAAAGCGTTTGTTTCAGGCCATCCGTCATAGTATGGTTATAATAACTCATTAAAAAGATATTAACAATACGTTAGTGTATAAACAACTAAATGAAAGTACACCTTCAAAGTACCAGTTTACAGAATACAAAATACAATGGTTCAATACAGTTTTCAATAAAAGCTGGTGGAGCCAGGTACACTCTCAATACCAGTTTTTCATAAAGGAATACAAATACAAAACATTGATACAAAGTGAACGGTTTTATGGGAATAAAACTACTTTTCATATACAACAGAAAATATAGGATTTTCTGGAACAATTTACATATACAAGATATAGAGACATCCTTTAAACATAAACACTTATGCACTCACTCAACTTTATGTTGATACTCTCTTTCAAATTACTTGTATTCTCAGGGAAATAATACACAGGTACTCCCCGAGCTTTTTGAGAAGATGGAGCTATGTTGAGTCATATCTTCTTTTGTATAACTATATTTTGGTTCAATATACAATGATTAAACACATGTAAATACTTATACTTTTTAAATACAATGGTTGTTTGTACTTTGATTACTATGATGCATGTGTTGTGATACTACAATTGAAGTCCTCCACCCCCGGACGTTTCCGCCGTCTGGTTTGGGGGTGTGACAGATTGGTATCAGAGCATTGTTTATAGTGAACTCAGTATATCAATCCATAAAAGATATACAAACTATAAATACATCGGGGCAAGGAGCTCTGACTACAAGTATACATTTAAAGATTTAAGTATTTTTATAAGAAGTATACTAACACTCATACCTACAAGTACAGTATCACAGTCATAAGAACACACTCATACTTACAAGTACAATATCACAATCATAAGAACTTAAAAGTATTTGGATGTTGAACACTATAGTCAAACCTGGGAAGTTATGTAATCATATCTGGAATTAATATAGCCTGATCAACTATATTGATTTGAGATACGACCAACATGTGTTTGGGAGTGATAGTGGTGTTGCGACATGTCTAAAACTTACCATACATCTACAGAAGAACTATAGAACAGAAAACACAGACTAAAATACTACGGAGAGTATTTTACTAACCTTACTTCTAATACAGAACCTATGGCTGCACCCAATTTACTGGGAGACCCCTACAATCCACAGAATGCAGGCTAGATCACAGACTCAGACGAAGAACCCTTTGAGGACAGCGAATCAAGTGGTACGGATACAGAGCCACAAGTCTGCAACCCTGAGGAGCGTCCCCTGAGGCAAGAGGAAGCAGAACCCATACCCGAGTGGGGTCAATACATAAACCATTGTAGTCGACAAGACGGCCAACGCCCTCCTTACGGAATGGCACGGGGTTTCTATAACGTCTCTAGAGGTGGAACCGCTGACAGAGCTCTTCCAGTTATAGTAAACCGAATAGCCCGGCAATTCGATCAATCAAGGATGTCGATCAATCGAATCCTAGAGGTGAATGCGGCTGTGCAGGCTAACACTACAGATATCCTTCGTCTTGACGAGATGCAAGATGACACCCAACACCATACTGAAGCCCTTCAAAGGCAACTTAATGCTGCTGAATCAGAGATCAGAGAACTGAGGGAGCATCAAGCTGCCCAAGAAAGGCGCTTGAAAGCTCAAGACGAAGCGGAACCTAGCAACCGTCGTAGAAGTCGCCGCAAGTAGTGTTCACACTACTTCCACTTTCTACCTTCTATATCGAATGTATATACTACTTTTCACGATATGTACAAAACCGAGTATCAATAAAACAATAAGCACTTTACTTCAACAAGAGTTAGTACAATTCTCATAAACATCTTATTCCAAAGTTTTGGATCACAGAAATGTTCCAGTGTTATTTTTCATGCTTTCAATACGACCGCGGAAATGTTATTTTCGGTAGGTCGATTTGATGTTGACACTTTCTCAGTGTTGGGGTCTATTATAATCCTGCTTTAAGGTCAAGTTTTCTGGACCTTATATACTTAATATACCAATACAGTCGACATGTACATTCATACTTTTTGAAAAATAACCATTCAATTTCATATTATCCTGTTGCAAGTTGTACTTGCAGTGGATTTCTATTTCCAATTCTTTGTGAAATTCATGTTGAATTAAGTGTTTAGTTCAGAGATATCAAATTCATATTCATTCTTGATATCTCACTATCTTTTTATCTATTGACTTTTATAGCAAGAGATGCCTCCTCGTAGAAATCCAAGACGTATCAACATCAATGAAGCACCGACGCCACCCCCACCACCACCTCCTCAATTCGACCCCGCTATGTTTCAAAGCGGCGGTCACGGCGGCTGTAGCGGCTGCCATGTCTCATCTCCATACTCCTGATGTTAGTAGGTCGGGAGTCGGTGCACATCCTTCCAACCATGGCGAAAGTCATGGGCATTCGCGAGAATGCACTTATAAGGATTTTTCTAATGCCAAACCCAGGACCTTTAACGGGACTGGGGGAGTTATGGCACTAAGACAATGGATTGAGAAGACAGAAGCAATCTTTGAAATTTGCTCCTGTCCTGAGGGTAGCAAAGTTAAATTTGCTGCCTGTACTTTTTCTGATAGGGCTCTAACGTGGTGGAATGGCCACATTAAGTCACTTACTCTAGTAGTGGCTAACTCCATCAGCTGGGAGAGCCTAAAGGCCATGTTAATGCGGGAATACTGTCTGCGAGGGGAGATATAGAAACTAGAGCAATAACTATGGGCTCTTACAATGGTTGGTTCTGACATATCAACCTATACCAGTAGGTTCTGTGATCTGGCAATTCTTTGTCCAGATATGGTCCCTATGGAGAGCAAAAAGATTGAGAGATATATTTGGGGTATGTCGCCCCAAATTCAGTCAAGTGTATTAGCTTCAAAGCCTATTACTTTTGACAGTGCCAAAGAGCTGGCACAATCTCTTATCGACCACGGAGCCCGTCAAAACTCTGTGGTTTCTGCTCCAGAACAACCCAAGGAGAACAACAACAACAACAAGAAGAAGGGTTGGAACAAGAGGAAGGGCAAATCTCCTCTGGAACCTGCAAAGAAGCAACAAGTAGTGGCAGTCCATGCTACTACTGTACCTACTACCATACCTACTGTCGTACCTGCTGCTCTCCCTAATAACCTTGCACCAACAAAGCCCTATGCTGGTACCCTCCCTAAATGCAACAAGTGCAATTTTCACCACAACGGAAATTGCCAAGAAATGCAGTGTCGAAACTGCAACAGGAAAGGGCATACTGCCCGATTCTATAGAATACCACCCCAACCACTTAACCAAGTACCTGCCGCTGGTGTAGGACGAGCATGCTACCAATACGGTGATGTGGGGCATTTCAAGAAAGATTGTCCAATAGCTGGAAATGCCGGTGGAGTTGGGAGGACTCTAGCCCTGGGTCATGAAGAAGCAGTGGCAGATCCTGCAGTGGTCACGGGTACGTTCCTTCTCAACAATACTTATGCATGCATTCTATTTGATTGTGGTGCTGAGAGGAGCTTCGTGAGCCATAATTTTAAACATCTACTAAATCAAAACTCCCAACCATTGAACGAAACTTTCACAGTAGAAATGGCTAACGGGAAATCCGAATCCACCAATGATATATACATAGGATGTATCCTTACCTTGAATGACTTATCTTTTCCAATAGACCTTATGCCGGTCTCTATCAAAAGTTTTGACATCATAATAGGTATGGATTGGTTGTGCCCCAACCATGCCGACATCCTATGTTATGAAAGAGCTATTCGTTTGAACTTGCCAACTAATGAAACTCTTGTTATCTATGGCGACAAACCCGGAACGAACCTTCAGATCATTTCTTGCATCAAAGCACATAAATATCTTCGCAAGGAGTACTATGCTTTCTTAGCTCATGTAGTAGACAAGAAGCAAGAAGTGAAAGATATCGCGAGCATTCCAGAGGTCTGCAACTTTCCCGATATTTTTCCCGATGATCTTCCAGGAGTACCTCCCGAACGACAAGTCGAATTCCGAATCGACTTAATCCCTGGAGCTACCCCTGTAGCCAAATCCCCCTATCGTCTTGCACCTTCTGAAATGCAAGAATTGTCCAGCCAGCTTAACGAACTCCTTAACAAAGGTTTCATAAGACCAAGCTTCTCACCTTGGGGAGCACCGGTTTTGTTCGTAAAGAAGAAGGATGGATCATTCCGCATGTGCATAGACTACCGTGAGCTGAATAAACTTACCATCAAGAATCGATACCCTCTGCCTCGCATTGATGATCTGTTCGACCAACTTCAAGGTGCGAACTACTTCTCGAAAATAGACTTAAGATCCAGGTATCACCAGTTACGGATTTTGGAGGAAGACATTCCCAAGACCGCGTTTAGAACTCGTTATGGTCATTACGAGTTTATAGTGATGCCATTCGGATTGACGAATGCACCTGTTGTGTTCATGGATCTAATGAACAGAGTGTGTCGTCCATTCCTAGACAAATTCGTCATAGTCTTCATCGACGACATCCTTATCTACTCAAGAAGCAAAGAAGAACATGGCCTACATCTTCGTCAAATATTACAAACCCTTAGGATAGAAAAACTCTATGCGAAGTTTTCAAAGTGCGAGTTTTGGATTAGGAAGGTTGAATTCCTAGGTCACGTGGTCAGTTCAGAAGGAATACATGTGGACCCTTCCAAAATCAAAGCAATTGAAAACTGGCCAGCACCCAAAACACCTACAGAAATCCGTCAATTCTTAGGTATTGCTGGCTACTATCACAGATTCATCCAAAATTTCTCCCGAATCGCTAAACCGCTTACCACCCTGACGCAAAAAGGTGTAACTTTCAGTTGGGAAGAGAAGCAAGAAGCAACATTTCAAACGCTCAAACTAGCCTTGTGCAGTGCACCGATCTTGTCTCTACCCGAAGGGACAGAAGACTTTGTAGTGTACTGCGATGCTTCAAATCAAGGGCGTGGGTGTGTACTTATGCAAAGAGGAAAGGTTATCTCCTACGCCTCACGACAACTTAAGACGCATGAAGTCAACTATACAATACACGACCTTGAACTAGGAGCGGTGGTATTTGCTCTGAAGATCTGGAGACATTACTTATATGGCACGAAATGCACAATATTCACGGACCATAAAAGTATCCAGCATATCTTCGATCAGAAAGAGCTGAACATGAGACAACGACGATGGGTGGAGCTACTGAACGACTACGAATGTGAAATTCTTTATCACCCTGGAAAAGCAAACGTAGTAGCTGAGGCCCTTAGCAGAAAAGAATACTCGG
Organism: Lactuca virosa; assembly: GCF_052849685.1. Lineage (NCBI taxonomy): Eukaryota > Viridiplantae > Streptophyta > Magnoliopsida > Asterales > Asteraceae > Lactuca > Lactuca virosa. Next base: position 150,965,056 of record NC_136433.1, read on the forward strand.
GTCGCCGAGTAAAGTCGTTGACCATGACAATCCATTCACATCTGTCCACAAAGATCAAAGAAGCTCAACTTGAAGCCTTGAAACCCGAAAACATGGCATGTGAAACTCTGAGAGGAATGGATAAGAACTTCGAAGTCAGGGATGATGGAGTCTATTATTTCATGAACCGGATCTGGACACCAAAGTTCGGTGGTTACAGAGATGTGGTTATGAATGAAGCACACAAAACCCGATACTCTATTCATCCAGGTTCAGACAAGATGTATCTGGACCTTAAGAAACTATTATGTATAATTACATAATTGACCCCCAAAAATAAATTATTAAACAATCTCGATTGGGATGAATCAAGTGATAGAGATTGTAACAAGGTTTCCAAAAACATAAAGAACACTAAAATCCGAGTTATAACGAAGAAGTTATGACCAATCGAAAATCCGCGTCAAAACCGGCAAAACACTGTTCAGTGTAAAAACTGAATTTTCAATAAAAGGCTTTTTAGCCTTAACAATCTAAATGAAAGTTGTAGTTTATGTTAAACCGAGAACCTTCATAAAAAGAAGGGAAAAATCTGACTTCGTATGAGGAAGTTATGATTTTTCTAAGTTTCAGTATAGCAGTGTACAGCTAAAATCTCGAAATAAAGATCGAGCGATTTTTAGCCGACACAATTTAAACGAGAATTGAAGGTCTCATCGGTAGTAGTACAATGGTAAAAAGACAGACAAAAACGAACGTCGGATGAAGAAGTTATGAATTTTTAACGGATTCCCGTCCCGGCCTGTTTAAAATAATAATATTAAAAATAAATTCAAAATTAGCCGACAAAGTCTAAACGAAAGTCGTAGAGTATGATTTTACCTACGCGTGCATATAAAGAACGCCAAAAACGGAGCTCGTATGCGAAAGTTATGATTTTTGCAAGTTTTTGGCACAAAAATCAAGAAAAATAGAAAACTGGGAAATTTCGCATGCATGACCTTCGGACGAGTCATCATCTCATGCGGACATCCACGTGTCGACTGTTGATAGGACCGAACCTTCGCGTGGCACCTGCTGATTCGAACAAGTCCGCGGTCCAATCCCACTCGGACACCTTCGCAGGAGACACACCGGACACGCCCCTCGGACACACCCCTCGCATCGTGTCCTTCTCTTATTGGACCGAAGTCCGGTCCAGTCCGAAGTAGCCACCGCCGAGCCATATTGTCACACCCCACTAAAGCGGAAACACAGGGCGTGGCAGTACAAAGGGTTTCATCGCAAAAGTTAAAAGACAACACCAACCATAGTATTAAAAATCATTACAAATTCACAATGGGTTTGAACAACTTTTAAAAGAAATTACAATGTAAATTGAAATACAACACATGCGAATGCTCCTAAAAGTGAAGTGTCCCTAAGTGCCACTTACTCGATGATTCCTGAAAAAGCATGTAAAACGAGCGTCAACTATAAAAATAGTTGGTGAGTACTCACAAGTTTAACAAAATAATATTGGTTCATGAATTGAAATCAAAGTTTTGATAAAAGTTTCCAATAATAAAAGTATATTGCTAAAAGGAGTAAATAAGTTTGTAAAAACAAAGTTCTTTGTCATCATGAGAGATAAAGTATGTTGCCCGAATAAGATGCAACATTCATATTCTCATGGAAGATAAAGTTCGTTACTCAAACGAGTAAACAAGTTTCATTGCTAAAATGAGCAATCAATTTTGTTGCTACAAGGAGCAAACAATTTCATTGCTGAAACATGTATATAAGTTTTCAGTAATAAAAGTTCGTTGTTGTAATGAGAAACAAAGTTCATTGCTATAATTAATAAACAAGTTTATTGCTATAATGAGAAACGAGTTTGTATGTGTATGAGCAAACAATGAGTCTCAACCAAACCTATGACTGAAGCCCTATCAAGATCTATGCTTATCGTTCCATAGATGAATATGGTATCATGCACTCCAGCAATAGGGCGAGTGAGGAGTTGTCAATTCCTAATAGTGCTATCCATAATGACCATTGGCTCAAAGAGTTAATGGTTAGAGATAAGGGAAGGGCCTTAGTACGATAAGTTCTCATGTTCCGTGTTGCATAGACATACATAGAGAGGCATAGCAATAAAATAGCAATCATGTTTGATACAAATCAATTTAAATACAACATTCAAATAATAGTTTTTCGGGACATGCTTTTCCACCCCAAAACATAAAAACTGAAAATAGGGGAGTGCGTGAATACTCACAATACATTTAGATGATGCAAATGGTGCCTTGAACTACGTTCCACGTGTACCACTACCGATTCCTACAATAATGGTATTCGCTAGTGAGTCTCTAATCGAAATCTAACACTAGTATACTTACTACTACAATAGAATTATGCCAATAATGTGTCAAAATTTAATATTGATAAGTTAAAAACATTTTTCTGTGGAAATTAAGTTTCAAAGAATCAATTGTTATATAACAATTTAAGTGGAAAATTTCCATTATTGAAATGTTAATATTTAACATTTTAGAGGTGTTCCAATGATTAAATATTCAAAACTAAATCAATTTAGTTCTAAAAGTTCCCAAACTTTGCATTTCAGTTTTAATTGAAGTCAAAGACCTCAAGATAAATTTTCTTGAATTTTTTATTTGTCTAACTATTTTTCACCATTTTAATTTCTTGAATAACCATAAAATCATGAAAAATACTAAACAATTAATAAAAATTACCAAACTTCAGATTTTGGTTCTAAATATGTTAAAAGACTTCTAGATAAATTTTCATGGATTATGGATATGCATAACCATTTTTCATATATTTAATTCTCTAAATATATAAAAATTCATGAAAAATAGAAATCGGTTAAGAAAATGCCCCAAACTTTTTATAGTAATGTCATTACACGTACTTAACCTGGGAAAAATATAAAAATAGATTTCCAGACAATTTAACCCAATTTTATGATTTTTGAGCATTTATTCTAATAAAAATTGAAATAAATAGAAAATAGTTTCCAAAATTGTCCAAAATTTTTGTAACGCTGTTATTAGTCATTATTAAGCTAGGAAAAATATAAAAATGAATTTCTAAACTGTTTATCCTAATTTTATGATTTTTGTGTATGTATTCTAATAAAAATTGGGTTTAAGTGTATTTAATCTTGGGAAAATAGAAGAAAAATAGTATACAGAAGAGAAAAATCATCAAAATTTTTATGTAGCATCCTAATGTACTAAAAGGTGTTCTGGTATATTTTCATAATGTTTGGATGAGTAAAACTATTTTTCCTGTTTTTAGTCCATTATAAATACAAAAATCGGAGAAAAATAGGAATACACTATGAAAAATTCTGAAAATATTTTTCTAAGTGTTCCACAGAGAGTATAAGCTGCGAAAATTATTAGATACCATTTTTATATTCCCTAATGTGGTTTTATGATTTATTAGAGCTAAACAAAAAGAAAATTCAAAACCATATTAAACAGTAACAAAAATGGATGAAACTTAATGGGAGATGTTTATGAACTTAAAGGATCATCCAAGAATTTTTCCATAATTTATTTACTAGCTTAAGTATTTTATATGATTTAACACTTTATTTTCTTATTATTTTCATATAAAAATAAAGAAAATATATATTGAGGTGAAAATTTCCAGAATGCATCTTCATACAATTTGATAACAATGACAATTTGTGTTCTTATTTTTGATGTTGAACACCATGCCTAAAGGCTCAATAAATTATAGAGAAAACTTGGTTCTTGTGATTTATGTAAAGATTAGTGATGTTACTTTGACAATTTTTGCAACATGTTACAAAGACTTTTGAATAAAAATCTTTTTGTACCTATTAATACATGATATTAAGAGTTCAAAATAATTTTTGAATGATTTTTAGTGATGAATAAGTCCTTTGAACATGCAACACAAAACAAATGTTCATAAGGAAAGTGCTGTTTGAGCAACAGTTTTGTAAAAATTGGTAAAAATCGAAATTTTGGAATTTTTCAGTGAGGTCAGATGGGTTTGAAAGCTAACTCAAAATATTATATTTCAGAAAAAGAATCACGAATTTTGGCTAAGAAATGAGTGAGATATGACAGTTTAAAGTCAGGTAAAGAAATCTGGCAGATTGCATGCATGATGATTGGTTAGAAAAGTGGGTTTTCATCATTTCCTTGAGTAAACCTTTTGAAGTATTTTAAATATATCATGATAACCTCATATTTTGGTCATGTTTCCAGAGATCAAAAGATTAAAACTTATCAAAATGTATACATGCATTTATGAAGAAAATTTTGTTTCTCAAAAACTCTTAACTTGAGTTTGATGTTTTAATCCTTAAAATCGATTTTTGCACTAAGATCATGAACATGCAACCTTGTTTATCATACATGCATGGTGTTAAAACACATCCGTCATGTTCTAAAAACCATTTTAACAAAAAGAAAACAAGTTTGAAGAAGATGAAGAAGGAGAAAGTGTAAGAAAAGAGCAAAACTTGAAGGAAAAGTGAAGTAGAAATCGATTTTACCTTCAAGAATACCACAAGATGATGAAGATTTCGAGTTTGAGGAGTGTTCTTGGGTTTGTTTTCTGGAATATTTCTTGGTTCTTTAGAGGGAGGAAGAGAGAATGGAGTGGTGTTTGGAGAGAAAAAGTAGAGAGAAGGTAGAGAGAGTTTTCTAGAGAGAGAAAGAAGAGAGATGTGTGTGTTGGAGAATGAGAGTGTGAGAGAGAGATATGGGGAGAGAGGGATCCGATTTTAGGGGAGGAGAGGCTCCCTCTCTCTTGTTTCTTTTATAAAAATTTAAATCTTTTATAAAAATATCCAACTTTTTATAAAATGTACACCTTAACCTAATTTTTATGCATAAAACTCTTGATTTTTGGTTTATAAATTAAGGGTAAATGTTAATGAGTTAAATTTCATTTTCCTTGAATGCATTTTCATAATTTTAATTGTTATAAGATCATATTATAAGGTTCATGATTATCTTTATAGAATTTTTAAGGTCAAAGTTTATAAATGTGAGTTTTTAGGGCATTTAGGGTTTTTGAGAGTTTGTAAATCTTTGGATATCAAAATTACTTGAATTTTGAGACTTCAAACTATTTTAGAGTTTCATAACTCTTATTCAAATTAGAAATATTGTTTGTAATTTATTTTTAGCGGTTTATTGGCATTCTATGTAGTGATTCCGAGATTCAAACGAAATTGAGGAATCAAGTATACTAGTCCTACTCTTCAACTTTGACTTAAGTTTCTATAAGACTTTGACCTAATTTCTACTTCTAGGTCAAGTGCATGATGTGTGAATATGATTCATGAAATGGTGTTCGAGTCAAAGAATGACCCGAATATGGATAGTCTCTACAGTTAAGTAGTTATAGAATTCACATATCAATGTGAAATCTATGCACACTATCCATTGATTCTAATTGTTTCCAAGTTTCTAGTAGGTTATAACTTAGCTTCTAGTTACTAAGTCTAGTATGTGTAGTGCCTATATGTGCAACTAAGTTTAGTCAAATCTAAAACCGACTCGAATTTTGACGACTGTCACAGTCTCCCCCGGTTGAAAGAATTTCGTCCCGAAATTAAATTCGTGACGTATTCTATTAGAACTCAGCCGAATACAATTGTATCGTTCGGGAGGTGGTGACTTGAAGTGTTCTTTGATTATTTTGGGTTAATTCTCCAAGGGAAGAGCCCAGTTCTTTAGCTATAATCAAAGTAATGTTTCCTTAATTCGAGTTCTACAGTCTAGATTGCGAGAAATTAGGATCATGGAAATCATGATCCAACCGTGGCGACCTAGTTGAAAAAGATTATTTAATTAGATATTATCTGAATCAAGAGAGTTATAATTTTTTTTTTCCGAAGCACCAACTGCATTTAGCGTTAAATCCGCATTGATCTTTAAGTTGCATTCTAAATTAGCACTAAGTGTGAATTTGCCGCCTAATAAAGAAGAGATTAGGAACAATTTGTTCACTTCCGGGTTGGCTACTACATCTGGAAAAGATATATTTTGAAATAAGGGGTGGCATGAATGAAAGAGAAGCGATTGAGGGTAAGTTCTTAAAAATACGTACTAAGGGTAGGCAACGAAGTTTTGGTACATCTCAAATGTAAAGGCTAATTAAGTGTCGTCGACAAAATAAAGTACGAAATGATTGAGCATCTCCGAGGCTATAATTACCATTACGGTTACTCTTACAATAATAAAACCTTATTCGAAGAATAAATATATTTAGAGAGTCATTGTTGCAAATGGAAGCGATGAAAGTTTATGATAAATTAAACCACCTTGTCTAGATAACAATTTGAGTGATTAGAAATGATAAGTAATCTCACTATTATCAAAATGTGTAATAATTCCAAGATAATGAAAATACATGTGTGGCGATCAAACGAAGTAGTAAAATAATATAAAGATTAATTAAGGTTACAGGTTTAAGTCATCAATAAGGGAATTTATACGAAAATATTTTGATTACTCTTTTGAAAAATTGTCTAATTCTCTAAGTCAGGACAAATTCAAGCTTATGAGTCAGAATATTTATAAAAACAAAGTTGAGAGTTTAGGAACTCACTGAAAATTACAAAGTAGAATGCTATTTTAAGAAATGTGTAAAAATATCGATCATTGAAAATAGTGGATTCTTAATTTAGTGTTTCTACAAAAACAATCATTTAGAAAATAGATAATCGTAAAATTCAAAACTTTTGATGTATTTAAAGAAAAGGAGAAACATAAGGATACATATCCTTCACATATATTTTTCGGATATAGAAAAATTATAAGCATAAGGGTATTCATCTTTGTATTACTTATAAGGAAAAAATACAATGAAACTTGCATTTTAAATCAAGTTTCCGAATTTAGAACGAAAGGGCAAATGTAAATAAGGAATACTTGTTTATTGTAGATTTCAAAATAAAAACAAGATGTATATGGTAAAAGGCGTAATTGAATATATCAAAGTTGACTAAATCAACATTATGTCTCACGACTATACACGTATAAATCGCTCAAAACGAAAAGGGTAGACTTCTAGTCTTTATGTATACGAACATGATACCACGAGAAGCAAAATAGACAGAAACAAAGTTAGACAATGTATTATGTTACTATTATGGGCGTGCGAGATCTAAAATCAAAAAGAGAGCGAGAAATCAAGTTCGGGGGAAAGAAAAAGGAAGGTAGCGGCGGCAATGATTGTTATTGTTGAAATTATAAGAACAATACATATAGGTAGATTTAAAACCAGGTTGAGATATATTTCAAACTTCAACATGTGATGTATATTGATGATTAAATAGAAATGAAGAAGTTTTAAAGTGTTTTCTAAGGTTTGCTAAAAATTCACGAGTTATCTATTAAGTTAAACTCCATTTGTGAAAAAGAAGAAACACTAAAACTTGTAATTGAAAATCTGACAGTTTTTACCTTTTTGACCGGAGTCCAACAATGCTTAAAACGGATAAGGTAAAGACTTAACATATTTAGATGAATAATTGTGCATTGTCGAAAGTGCGCCACTGGAACTTTAAAAGTGAACACTAAGTTTTGCAATGCTTTATATTTTAGAATCTTTATAGATTATAAAACTATATTGAAGCAAAGTACACAAATAAGGTATGTTTTGAATTACAAGCGTTAGATATGTCTTATAAACATGTTTGAAGTAGACATTTGCATAAATATCATGTTGTGTTTTCGAGAAAACACATTAAAGTAAATTACAATGTCTAAATGAGAAAGCGGTTAAATGTGTCAAAGCAAAAGTGGTTTGGAAAATCCGAGGTTGCTTTTACATATAATAGGACTTCAGTGTTATATGTTTAAGTTTTATAGCATAGAGTTTAAACACTTTTATAAAAGAAAATGTTTCTAAGTTTTTCGAAAACGTGTCAAAATGGTAAGCAAGGTTTAAAATGGTTTATATGCCCTTAAAACACATCTATCCATTGAAATGGATTTGAAATGAGATTGTAATAGCAAGATTAAAAACAATATTGGTTAAATTGAGTTTTGAAGAAAAGTGTTAAGTTAAAACAAGTTGTCAAAAGATTTTTAGCGAGAATATGGCGTAAATTGTTAGGAAAGGTCTAGTAAGTTGTATGAAGTGGTTATAAAGTATTTTATCGATGATAAATAAAACCGATGAAACGAAATAACTTTTTGATGGAAGATTAAGAAATAAGGAATAAGTATGTTAGTGTAGCTGATCGTACCTAAATACTAAGGTGAGTACAAGGTGAGTACTGATGTCTTTTCCCCAAGATAAAGGACAAGAAAATTTGTTAGTAAAACGTTTTATGGTGTCTATGCAGTTTATGACCTTTTATAGAGGTCAAAGGGATATCCAATGTTAAGTTTTAAGCTCAAGGTGGAAATAACCTAGAGCTAAATCGTAGCGTAGTAATAAGGTCTCACGTATGGGTTAAACCTCCGTGTCTCCTCGTGAGTCGAATCCGGAATGCCCACCAATGGTATCCAAATGATTACTTAGTGGCGACTCATCTACCTCCTTACGCGATGCTCCAATTATCATTCGTGTCGATATCGAAACACTTTTTCATAGTTGTAACTCTAGTACGAAGACGATGAAGAGGTATTGAGGAATAATTGGTATAGGTTTCGACTTATGATTATTACTAGTGTATATCTAGCTACTAACCTTACATCTAAAGTCAATAGCTACCAAGGAATACTCATTCTCAGTACTAAGTGCATTGCTCCTAGAGTGGCTAGTGATATAACCTAAGTGGTTAACCTAGCACTTGATAAGGGATAAGAATATTTCTAAATAAAGACATTGTTATAAAAGTGCACTTAGTTTCTAAGTGTATCTAGATGAATGCCTATAATATGCAATGCCCGTACGCTCACCGAAAAATTTTGTTTTTCAAAAGTTTAAGTTGAAAATTGTTTGGAACATAATTCTAGTATAACCGTTTCCAGCCTCACATTAACCTTCCTTAATTAAGCATAGTTGGCCAGGCTATACTTAGTTAAAGTCCAATAATGCGTACTCGAATTAGTTATACTAGTAGTATGTTCGGTATTTTAAAAACATTTTGAAATTCTTTTTTTTTTTTTTTTTTGGCTATAGTTGTGGTTCTCCAAAGGAAAACCGGTATTCTCTATAACCTTCGGCTCTGATACCATTTTCTGTCACACACCGCTAAAACGGAAACACAGGGCGTGGCAGTACAAAGGGTTTCATCGCAAAAGTTAAAAGACAACACCAACCATAGTATTAAAAATCATTACAAATTCACAATGGGTTTGAACAATTTTTAAAAGAAATTACAATGTAAATTGAAATACAACACATGCGAATGCTCCTAAAAGTGAAGTGTCCCTAAGTGCCACTTACTCGATGATTCCTGAAAAAGCATGTAAAACGAGCGTCAACTATAAAAATAGTTGGTGAGTACTCACAAGTTTAACAAAATAATATTGGTTCATGAATTGAAATCAAAGTTTTGATAAAAGTTTCCAATAATAAAAGTATATTGCTAAAAGGAGTAAATAAGTTTGTAAAAACAAAGTTCTTTGTCATCATGAGAGATAAAGTATGTTGCCCGAATAAGATGCAACATTCATATTCTCATGGAAGATAAAGTTCGTTACTCAAACGAGTAAACAAGTTTCATTGCTAAAATGAGCAATCAATTTTGTTGCTACAAGGAGCAAACAATTTCATTGCTGAAACATGTATATAAGTTTTCAGTAATAAAAGTTCGTTGTTGTAATGAGAAACAAAGTTCATTGCTATAATTAATAAACAAGTTTATTGCTATAACGAGAAACGAGTTTGTATGTGTATGAGCAAACAATGAGTCTCAACCAAACCTATGACTGAAGCCCTATCAAGATCTATGCTTATCGTTCCATAGATGAATATGGTATCATGCACTCCAGCAATAGGGCGAGTGAGGAGTTGTCAATTCCTAATAGCGCTATCCATAATGACCATTGGCTCAAAGAGTTAATGGTTAGAGATAAGGGAAGGGCCTTAGTACGATAAGTTCTCATGTTCCGTGTTGCATAGACATACATAGAGAGGCATAGCAATAAAATAGCAATCATGTTTGATACAAATCAATTTAAATACAACATTCAAATAATAGTTTTTCGGGACATGCTTTTCCACCCCAAAACATAAAAACTGAAAATAGGGGAGTGCGTGAATACTCACAATACATTTAGATGATGCAAATGGTGCCTTGAACTACGTTCCACGTGTACCACTACCGATTCCTACAATAATGGTATTCGCTAGTGAGTCTCTAATCGAAATCTAACACTAGTATACTTACTACTACAATAGAATTATGCCAATAATGTGTCAAAATTTAATATTGATAAGTTAAAAACATTTTTCTGTGGAAATTAAGTTTCAAAGAATCAATTGTTATATAACAATTTAAGTGGAAAATTTCCATTATTGAAATGTTAATATTTAACATTTTAGAGGTGTTCCAATGATTAAATATTCAAAACTAAATCAATTTAGTTCTAAAAGTTCCCAAACTTTGCATTTCAGTTTTAATTGAAGTCAAAGACCTCAAGATAAATTTTCTTGAATTTTTTATTTGTCTAACTATTTTTCACCATTTTAATTTCTTGAATAACCATAAAATCATGAAAAATACTAAACAATTAATAAAAATTACCAAACTTCAGATTTTGGTTCTAAATATGTTAAAAGACTTCTAGATAAATTTTCATGGATTATGGATATGCATAACCATTTTTCATATATTTAATTCTCTAAATATATAAAAATTCATGAAAAATAGAAATCGGTTAAGAAAATGCCCCAAACTTTTTATAGTAATGTCATTACACGTACTTAACCTGGGAAAAATATAAAAATAGATTTCCAGACAATTTAACCCAATTTTATGATTTTTGAGCATTTATTCTAATAAAAATTGAAATAAATAGAAAATAGTTTCCAAAATTGTCCAAAATTTTTGTAACGCTGTTATTAGTCATTATTAAGCTAGGAAAAATATAAAAATGAATTTCTAAACTGTTTATCCCAATTTTATGATTTTTGTGTATGTATTCTAATAAAAATTGGGTTTAAGTGTATTTAATCTTGGGAAAATAGAAGAAAAATAGTATACAGAAGAGAAAAATCATCAAAATTTTTATGTAGCATCCTAATGTACTAAAAGGTGTTCTGGTAAATTTTCATAATGTTTGGATGAGTAAAACTATTTTTCCTGTTTTTAGTCCATTATAAATACAAAAATCGGAGAAAAATAGGAATACACTATGAAAAATTCTGAAAATATTTTTCTAAGTGTTCCACAGAGAGTATAAGCTGCGAAAATTATTAGATACCATTTTTATATTCCCTAATGTGGTTTTATGATTTATTAGAGCTAAACAAAAAGAAAATTCAAAACCATATTAAACAGTAACAAAAATGGATGAAACTTAATGGGAGATGTTTATGAACTTAAAGGATCATCCAAGAATTTTTCCATAATTTATTTACTAGCTTAAGTATTTTATATGATTTAACACTTTATTTTCTTATTATTTTCATATAAAAATAAAGAAAATATATATTGAGGTGAAAATTTCCAGAATGCATCTTCATACAATTTGATAACAATGACAATTTGTGTTCTTATTTTTGATGTTGAACACCATGCCTAAAGGCTCAATAAATTATAGAGAAAACTTGGTTCTTGTGATTTATGTAAAGATTAGTGATGTTACTTTGACAATTTTTGCAACATGTTACAAAGACTTTTGAATAAAAATCTTTTTGTACCTATTAATACATGATATTAAGAGTTCAAAATAATTTTTGAATGATTTTTAGTGATGAATAAGTCCTTTGAACATGCAACACAAAACAAATGTTCATAAGGAAAGTGCTGTTTGAGCAACAGTTTTGTAAAAATTGGTAAAAATCGAAATTTTGGAATTTTTCAGTGAGGTCAGATGGGTTTGAAAGCTAACTCAAAATATTATATTTCAGAAAAAGAATCACGAATTTTGGCTAAGAAATGAGTGAGATATGACAGTTTAAAGTCAGGTAAAGAAATCTGGCAGATTGCATGCATGATGATTGGTTAGAAAAGTGGGTTTTCATCATTTCCTTGAGTAAACCTTTTGAAGTATTTTAAATATATCATGATAACCTCATATTTTGGTCATGTTTCCAGAGATCAAAAGATTAAAACTTATCAAAATGTATACATGCATTTATGAAGAAAATTTTGTTTCTCAAAAACTCTTAACTTGAGTTTGATGTTTTAATCCTTAAAATCGATTTTTGCACTAAGATCATGAACATGCAACCTTGTTTATCATACATGCATGGTGTTAAAACACATCCGTCATGTTCTAAAAACCATTTTAACAAAAAGAAAACAAGTTTGAAGAAGATGAAGAAGGAGAAAGTGTAAGAAAAGAGCAAAACTTGAAGGAAAAGTGAAGTAGAAATCGATTTTACCTTCAAGAATACCACAAGATGATGAAGATTTCGAGTTTGAGGAGTGTTCTTGGGTTTGTTTTCTGGAATATTTCTTGGTTCTTTAGAGGGAGGAAGAGAGAATGGAGTGGTGTTTGGAGAGAAAAAGTAGAGAGAAGGTAGAGAGAGTTTTCTAGAGAGAGAAAGAAGAGAGATGTGTGTGTTGGAGAATGAGAGTGTGAGAGAGAGATATGGGGAGAGAGGGATCCGATTTTAGGGGAGGAGAGGCTCCCTCTCTCTTGTTTCTTTTATAAAAATTCAAATCTTTTATAAAAATATCCAACTTTTTATAAAATGTACACCTTAACCTAATTTTTATGCATAAAACTCTTGATTTTTGGTTTATAAATTAAGGGTAAATGTTAATGAGTTAAATTTCATTTTCCTTGAATGCATTTTCATAATTTTAATTGTTATAAGATCATATTATAAGGTTCATGATTATCTTTATAGAATTTTTAAGGTCAAAGTTTATAAATGTGAGTTTTTAGGGCATTTAGGGTTTTTGAGAGTTTGTAAATCTTTGGATATCAAAATTACTTGAATTTTGAGACTTCAAACTATTTTAGAGTTTCATAACTCTTATTCAAATTAGAAATATTGTTTGTAATTTATTTTTAGCGGTTTATTGGCATTCTATGTAGTGATTCCGAGATTCAAACGAAATTGAGGAATCAAGTATACTAGTCCTACTCTTCAACTTTGACTTAAGTTTCTATAAGACTTTGACCTAATTTCTACTTCTAGGTCAAGTGCATGATGTGTGAATATGATTCATGAAATGGTGTTCGAGTCAAAGAATGACCCGAATATGGATAGTCTCTACAGTTAAGTAGTTATAGAATTCACATATCAATGTGAAATCTATGCACACTATCCATTGATTCTAATTGTTTCCAAGTTTCTAGTAGGTTATAACTTAGCTTCTAGTTACTAAGTCTAGTATGTGTAGTGCCTATATGTGCAACTAAGTTTAGTCAAATCTAAAACCGACTCGAATTTTGACGACTGTCACACATATGTCCGAAGCTTCGCCCTGTGGACCTCGCTGCTGATGACACATGCCTAGCTGACTCACCCTCGGTCCGAGGCCTCGGCCTATAAAAGCCATGCGAGGGCTTCCGAAGAAACCCCATTTTTCACACAAATTTTCACACATTTTCACCCCTTTCACCTCCACAAACTCATATACAACCCCTAAAGCCCCGGTATCAAGTCTCGAACCCTAAGCAAGCCTCGAGGCCCTGAGATTCCTGAGAAGTTCACCTCTCTCCTGTCGAAACTCTGCCCGATTTGAGCCGGTTTCTCGACAAATAAACTCCTTTTCGTGAAATGAAACTCTGTCCGATTCACCACCTATCAAGTGAGTACATACCCCCGTATTTTCATAATTTCTACTGTTTTAGGGGGGGGGGGGGGATACAAGCATAACACAAGAACTCTGTGTTATAAAATCATGATTTCAAATCATGATAAAACAACATTAAATCATTATAAATACTCAAAACATTAAACTCTTTTATAAACTTATATTTTTCCCCAAAATTCATATTTATATATATATATATATATATATATATATATATATATATATATATATATATATATGTATATAAATGAGAATTAAAAGACTTAGGACTGATAACTCATTCTGGGTCCTTTTCCTTGTTTGGATGTGGGCTTAAAGTACCGGTTATTTGTCCGAGTGACGTTTAAATTTTACTTATATATAAAATTGTATATGTATATAAATATAATAGTTATTTCATCAGTTTAACTACCTTTGTAACGTGTTGAACAAGGGATTACATGCAAACATGGTTAAATACACATTCAGAAAGTACATATAAATTATAATAGGTATAATTTATACATAGAACAATAATTCATGATTCAAGTATACTAGAATACACACTCTTACAAGAAACAAGGGTTTTGATACAAAACAAATCAAGGGTTTACACTTATCAAATACATATTAGAAATTCTAATTCAAGAACATACTGTCAATCATTTATTTCAGAATGATTGGGTTTTCATAACTAATATACATGTAACGTTTATATGCTTTTTATGAGACATTCAATTCAGGTTGTTTAATTCATTTTAGACAACATAGAAAAAGCCTGACATTATAACCAGAATCTCCAGCCAGGGATCGAAACAAGTGTGTGTAGATCTATATCGGGATTGACAACCCCGCACTCAGGCTGCTAGCTACAGTCAGGCATACACGCCGATGAGTGGCAATTGTTATCACCAGTTTAAACGCCCACAAAGCGTTTGTTTCAGGTCATCCGTCATAGTTTGGTTATAATAACTCATTAAAAAGATATTAACAATACGTTAGTGTATAAACAACTAAACGAAAGTACACCTTCAAAGTACCAGTTTACAGAATACAAAATACAATGGTTCAATACAGTTTTCAATAACAGCTGGTGGAGCCAGGTACACTCTCAGTACCAGTTTTTCATAAAGGAATACAAATACAAAACATTGATACAAAGTGAACGGTTTTACGGGAATAAAACTACTTTTCATATACAACAGAAAATATAGGATTTTCTGGAACAATTTACATATACAAGATACAGAGACATCCTTTAAACATAAACACTTATGCACTTACTCAACTTTATGTTGATACTCTCTTTTCAAATTACTTGTATTCTCAGGGAAATAATACACAGGTACTCCCCGAGCTTTTTGAGAAGATGGAGCTATGTTGAGTCATATCTTCTTTTGTATAACTATATTTTGGTTCAATATACAATGATTGAACACATGTAAATACTTATACTTTTTTAAATACAATGGTTGTTTGTACTTTGATTACTATGATGCATGTGTTGTGATACTACAATTGAAGTCCTCCACCCCCGGACGTTTCCGCCGTCTGGTGTGGGGGTGTGACACAATGTGTCAGAAGAATCTGCAGTTCGGGTATGCTGGATTTTGGTTTGAGATTATTGCTACATAGGGAAAAGAAGTGTACTACCATCAAATTGCTCATGGATAGGAAGTTTCACGTTACATTCTCAAACGATCCGTCAGAGTCTTCCACGGTCGCAGAGAAATTAAGTTTGGACAAATCGTGGGTGTAGAGCAAGTTTTCATTAGGTGTATGTCTTCAAGGATTCATGTGATGTCCTCGTAGTTTAAAGCTGATGCGTAAGGAACATATCATGGTTAGAAATTCATTTCAAAAGCATCAAGGATCTTGATAGAGAAATGTTGAGACGTTCGAGTTGTGCATCGGATATCGAGGACATGGTCAGCCCATGTTATGGATTATTTATCTTCGGATGAGTTAGGAAATTGTTGATCGACCTCAGATTTTGCTGAGAATATTTGAAGGCTTCAAGTTGTATCATCTAAGGGTGCAATTGATGTGTCGACCCTTCGCCATGTTCTATAAGGTGTACATTTGGGTCTCTATGTATGTGTACTCTCGACTGTTTAGTTATGGACTGGTTGTTTCTAGTAGGATTGAGTTGGACGCCGTTCTTGGCTGTTGGGAGTTCAGATGTCAGAGCGACGTTGTTCATTTTCAGGCGTGTTGGTAGCCAATGTAAAGTTCAGTTTTTGGCAGGTCGCGACGACTGGGTTGGTATTGGGATTGATTCGATCAGGGTTTTAGCAACATTTCTAGTTAGTGTTGGAATCCTTTCCGAAATTTGAAAGTTTTATTGGTCTTTTGCGCATTGGTGTGGGATTCTGTTGTGGTTGTTAGAAGAATGTGTCTAATAGCAGTTAAGGTTCGTCGTTTCTGTTTGATTCGCTGGTACGTCACCTTTTGGGAAAGGTCACGATTAAGAAGGAACATAGTCGGCCTGAGGAGCATTGTGTTTTCTCCTGGAGAGTGTGAAATGATGTGCTTTCAAGTTGGAACGAGCGTTCAGTTGTCTATCTTGTTTCTGGTTGTGTGCGGCCATGGTTCGTTTAATTATGTGTCCATAGTAGTGGATTGCGGAAGAGTTTCATGTTACAGAATGGTATGGCTCCTGTATTTTGGCAAAATGCTGAGTGCGATGATGACAATTGTGTAATGGAGACTCGTATGTTGGTCTGTTAGACGTATGTCACAGACTAGTGTTTGAGCAATATAGTATTGTCAATGAGGGCTCAGTAACCAACAGGTTGGGGGTTGGGTACATAATCCACAATCAACCGTGTATGCGAGGTTGTCGACATCAACGATTAATTATGGATGATGTACCCAGATGGAGACCTCGGAAACCTTCCCCAGCATTGCCAACTCAATCTCAGTAAGACGACATGAGGTTGGGGAAAATCATGGATGGATTGAGTTTGTGAACATTGGGTTAGCATAGTTGATGTGTGAGTAGCCTTGTTTTCCTGGAAATAAGGTATGGTCTATAAGTCTTCAAATTATGATTAAAAGTAAGTGCCTCCTGAGGTTCATTAGTTCCAGTGTGACAGTGTTCATTTCTTCTTCGATTCACGTGCTTCTTGTTGAAGATTAATCCAACTTGCATGCCAATGAGGATATATCAGTTTAGGGTATGGTTTTAGTGCTACATTGGTCGGGACGTCAACCTTTCAAAAGTTCCACTTGGGAATGGCTTATGTGCCTAGTTCTGAAATCCTAGTAATGATTGTTGCAGATTCTTGTATGATGGGTTGTGTCGGCCCGCGCATAAGGGATTGGGCTTGGAAAACCCACAAAGGACTCTGGGATGTTTTTAAGAGAAATTCATAAGGGTAGATTTCGAGGACAAAATCTAATTTAAGTGGGGGAGAATTGTAATACCCATTTCCCATAATGGATCAAGTGAGGGCTCTGTGGGATCA
This sequence comes from Lactuca virosa, assembly GCF_052849685.1. Classification (NCBI taxonomy): domain Eukaryota; kingdom Viridiplantae; phylum Streptophyta; class Magnoliopsida; order Asterales; family Asteraceae; genus Lactuca; species Lactuca virosa. The sequence continues at coordinate 150,982,381 of NC_136433.1, forward strand.
GAGATCAGATTTTTGGGAAAAATCTATGTGTCACAGCGTGGTGAATGAAGCACCACGGTGTGGCATATATTATACAAGAATGTGCGTTTGGATAGTCACCATGACATGACAAGGGGAAGGTCACGATGTGGCAGCTGAGGCAGCCCAAGCCCATGATTTTTAGGGTTTTCTTCATATTTAAGCACCTAATCTCAAGGATTAGGGTATCCCTCTCAGCCTCCAACCCTTTCAAACGAAACCCAAGCCTCCTTAGAGTGATTCTTGTTGTATTATGGTAATTCTTGAAGTTTGAATCTTTGGCTTGGATTTTGGTAGAAGGAGAGGTCTGCTTGCTAGTTGGAAGACTGCATCACTCCAGATCTTGTACCTCATGCATCTTGTAGAGTTTGGGAAGGTATAAAGCTTCCACCTTTTGGTTCCATCTTCATAGATCTAATATTTATTTCATTTCTTGGCTCATATTCGAGTTTGGGTTGGTTTGATGAGATAAACTTTGCAACTTTATATCTCACATTGGTCTCTTGGTCACTATATCTTTAGGATCTGAAGTGTGTTTGTGTATTGAACTCCATGCATGAGATTTTAGTTTTTTTGCCCCATTTTGACCTAGTTTGAGTTATAGACTTGCATTGCACATGCATATCCGTAAATCTATGATTTTTATGTTGGAATAGAAGTAAGAAACCCTTCTAGAAGTTTTGGATCTTTGGCTTTGGTGATTAAGAGCTTAATGGTTGAGTTTATGCCTTAAGTTGTCATTAAAGATCTAGGTTTAGAGATCTAGACTTATTGGGATGTATTAATGGGTAAAGTTGGAAACTTTATCCTTCAAGAACACTGGAAGGACTAGATCTGGGCTTTTGGAGCTCTTGAGGTTGAAGGAAAATAGCTTAATCCATTAAGTTGTTGAGACCTAGTTCCCACGACATGGCATTTTGGCCACCACGACGTGGTGACTGGGGGATGCCATTTTGTCACTTTTATTCCACGACGTGGCAAATGGGAGGCCACGACGTGACGACCTACTAAGGTGCACTTTGACCGTTGACTATTTGACCTGATTGACTTTTGGTCAAATTTGTAGAGGTGTTAAGCTATAGTATGAGATTTAGCTTATGATTGGTTTAGGAGGTTCATGTAGCTGATTCTTCGGGGCTTTAAGTAGTAGGTTTCAGCTCTTCGTTTAGGTGAGTTTCCTCACTATACTTGACTGTGTGTTAGTATATACATGCTGACCAGCTGAGTCTTATATGTTGTTGCTAATATATATGTCACGGAATTGCTGATAACTCCAGGGCGTGCTGTTAGCCATTGGGACTATCGATATTCCCTAAGGGTTGTTGATAACCTACAGGGCGTGCTGTTAGCACAATGGGACTGCTGATAGTCCCCAGGGTTGTTAATAACCCATAGGGTCCATTGGACGTGTTGTTAGTCCATCTAGCGTATTGTTAGCCCATTGGGATTTCTGATAATCCCCAGGGGTGCTCATAACCCATAGCTTTTTATTTATGTTGTGTTACAGTTGTGGATTAAATATTTTTCAGGTACTTATCATATTGCGAAGGCGGGACTGTAGACACACATCAACAGTTTTATGATTCGAGATTCTGCATTGTCTTCTTTGTAACTATGATTTATGAATAATGGTTTATGAACAAATGGTTTGACCTGAGTGTAACTTTCTTAAAAATGGGTGTTTATTCTATTTTAAAAATGCAAATTTTATTCTGGAATTTGGGACGTTACATATTTTTTCCTTATGATTTTTTTTCTAGTTCTTTTTATTTATTTTGTTATCTTTTTGATTAAGTAAACAAAAAATAATTTAACCTGCCCATTGATAACCCTATCCAACCCATACGATTATCTTTATCACACACAAACTCCATCTCTATATCACTCCATCGTGTCACCGAAAACCATTGTCACCTACTGGAAACCATCGACATAACCACCATTCTTCCTCTACCTTTTCTCCTTTTTGTCCACCGTCTCTCTCCTTCTTTAACGTCGCCTACTAGATACTAAAACATATCTTTCTGATTTCGTTGGAGTTCTGGACCGAAAACTCTTCTTGCTGGTCTCTTTCTAGAACGTTGTCGCTCTGAAAACCGACACGACGACGATGTAAATCTGAAGAGGAGGAGGGTTTTAGATCACCAATGAGGTTTTCGAAGGTTTGTTTTTGTGTTCTTTGAAAATTTGATGATTTGTTTCAATCTTCGCCGGAAAATAATGGTTTTCAGATCATAAGTTTTCAAAGATGTAGTGGTGGTGCTATAAACTGGCGGTGTTGACCTGCAACGATGGTGGCGTTCATATTTTTCAGTGGTGGTGGTGTTCGTAATTTATGGTGATGGTTATGCTAGTTAAAGATAGATAGAGAGAAAGAGAGAAGGGGAGGCACGGGAGATAGATAAAAAGACAAAGAGAGTGAGAGAGTAGGGGTTGGGGGAGGGAGTGAGGGTTGGGGTAGGAGTGGTTTTTTTAATTAAAAGAGTGTTAAATAAAATAAAAAATGGGAAAAAAATATAAAGGGTAAATTCGTCATTTTAAATATTTATCAAAAAATTGGCCAGCGGTGTTGGTAATACAAAACTTTTTGGACTAAAATGACAATTTTCGGTTAAACACATGGACCATTTTTATAGTTTACTCTATATATATTAATAACGCGGTGCAATGTGGTTTGGATCATTGTTTTATAACTATAAACCGAAAATCGCCGCTTATTGCGGTTTACAAAAACTACAAACCGCAAAACGAACGTTGAAAACCGTATTGTGCGGTGTGGTGTGGCGCGATGTGGGAGATTTATACGGTTTGTGCGGTTTTATGCACACCCTTAAGTTTAAATATAGTACAAATTTTAAAAAGAAAGTGATTGAGAAAAATATAAAACAAAAGCAAAGTTATTATGAAGTTAGTAACTTTATTGTTCTAAAACGAATTGTTATGTGGTGCCGAAAATTGTTCATTATGACATATGATTTGTGGAATAATGACTTTGTTCGCATCATGTATTTTTTACATCAATTGTACTTCGATTAATAATGTAATTTATGACCTAAAATGAAGGATCTCATTCCAAGATAAGTTGAATCAAATCCTTTTTATACTAACAACATTTTTTTCACTTATGTTACACTAATGAACCAATTAATAATCATTGTTTGAAATTTTTTTAAAAATTTTCAGCAGTAAAAAGATAAGTTGAAGAGGTGTATACGTTTCAATTAAATAGATATAAAAACAAATAGCTTATATTATAATCGATATACGTATGTATCTAGTATATAGATACGTAGATAATATAATAGATATATTATATATTTTTATTAAAAAGTTATAAAAGAATCGTTTATATAGAAATTTTTAGAACCACTTAATGTATTCATTATAGTACCACTTATTATAGTTAATCAGTATTGTTAACTATTAATAAAATTTACAATTTTATGACCAAGAGATTTTATATTTATTTGTTTGTACTTATTTAATATTAATAATTAACTAAGGGTTATTGACATAGAAGCACAATAATGTTTTTCATTTGATTTTAAAATGTCCTTTAACTAATTTTCGTACCTATGACCCAACTAAAGTCACAAATTACCTGCTAAAATTAGGGTTTCTTCATTTTATTACCGGTTATCCGGTTGGTCAACGAAAGTCAAATGTGACGTGGTCTATGGAATCCAGCTGGGTGTCCAGTCAGCGTACTACATAAGCTTCGTAAGGGTTCAATAGATCAACTCTCACTATTTCCTTACCCTCCGATGAACACCAACCCTTTCGACGATGTCTTCCTCCTACGAATCCTATAACACCGTCACCATTTACCGTGTTGAATTGAATCCTCCCTGCTTGTGTCACGATCAACCTGTGTCTAAGCTCAGAGAAGCCTGGAAGCCTAACAACCCAGCTTGTCGCTTCTACAATTGCGCAAAATTAATGGTAAGTTATCCTTCATTTACAGTCAATAACTTTTAACCCTAAAGTTATGATTTTTCTAGTGCAAACCCCCATTTTGATCGATAAAAAACCCCCCATTTACAATGAGAAAACCCTAAATTATGAACAGTAAAACCCTTTTTCTAGTGTGTGGGTTTCTTTTGTAGATATCCAACGACAGTTGCAACTTCTTCCATTGGCTTGACCCAGCATTACCAAAACACTACAAGGATACGTTATGGAACATGAAACTTAGGATCAACGACCTAATGGTTAGGAATGGTCAAGTTGTTGAGCTGCAGAAGAAGGTGGAGAAGCACAAGCTTCTTAGGAAAGCTGAGAAGGAACTTGTTGAGGCTAGGATCCAAGAACTACTTATTGAGATTCAAAGTTTGAAGAAGATGTTGAAAAAGGTTGTTTTGATTGCTATGGTCTGCTTTTTGTTTGTGGTCATGTACTTTAAGCTGGTCTAGGTGATGCAGGATGTTGGGTCATGGTGTATAGGTGGTTTTTGGGTCATGGTGCATATGTGAATGCTCTTTTTGGTGATTAGGTATTTGGCAATCAAGTTAAAGTTGTGTTAAGTGATGCAGGGTGTATAGGGTTGTTCGATGGTGTAATGGTGGTATATGGAATGATGATCCTTTTGACAATTTAGTATAGGCATTGTACTTTAGCCCCATTACGTATGGTCATATAAAACCTTTTGTATGGACTAATTATATAATTGAAATCCTAGATTTTTGTTCTATTTTTACATTGCTTTATGGGTTCCTTGATAGTATACAGCATGAATTGTTATACTGCATGAATTGTTATATGGTCCTTAAAGAATGCAAGTTATATGGTCCACTAATTATATAATATCATGCATGAGTTGTTATATGGTCCATAAACAATTTTTTAAGTAGCATGGTGCACATAACAATTCCAAGAGGAACAAGAAACAAGGGACCATCTAATGGATAAAAAGGACACAAAGGACATTAGATCCCACAAGAGAATATATTAATAACCAAAGTAATTGCAAAGCAATACATAACAATTCCAACATATAATCTTTAAAAGCAAACATCCTAACATCTTTTTACTACAAATTCTGGTACAAAGCATTACATACAAAAGCCTACATAATAAAGGGCACATCCCGTGCAAAAACTACATTAAGTTGACAAGTTTTTCTGAAGTGTTCCTCTCTCCATTCTTTCCTATAACTTGGGTTGCCAATTTTTTCTTGATGATCAATTCACTCTTTTTCCTCCTCTTAACATGGGTAAGTACAAAATTACCCCACTCCCTTGTCACTTGTGTAGTCCCATTCTCCCTAGTACCTTGTGTATCCCCACCTTACATTCCTGTCCTACTTCCACTTGCCACTTTTGTAGTCCTTTTTTTCACATTTTCACCCTATTATACACACATAAAAAACACTTAAATGACACATATTGATTGACAAATAAGAAAATAATAAATAAGGAGCTGTATTTACCTTTTTTGTTTTAGTCCTCTTCACCCTACTACCATGTGTATCCCTACCTTCCATTCTTGTCCTACTTCCACTTGCCACTTCTGCAGTCCTTTTATCCACTTTTTGAGCCTGTTATAGTTACACAATATACAGTTAAGTGACACGTACTTAATAATGAATAAAAAATAAGAAATGAGAAGTGGTAATTACCTTTGTAGTCTTAGATATTAACCCTAGTTGGTAACTGGAGGGTTTTGATCACTCTAACAACCTTATGGTGCACATGCAACCCTAGATGCTTTGGATCTAAGTTTTCTCTAATTATACATGCAATTTGATTTTCCAAAGCATACATCCTGACTAGCATACAATTTGACAATTGAACAATATAACTAGTTTGATAACTTACCTCTTAGTAGGACTTGTAGTTCTTGGCCTTCAAAAGCTTTAGCACCTCAAATGTAATGCCTCTAATGTGTCACAAACTCCAAATGCAAGAGGAGACTAATGAGAAGTGACTAGATATCACAAAAATCGTTTATGACTCTTCTGAAGAACACATTGGCCGATTTTAGAGGCTAAGGGACTCCTTTTATAGTGTGGCAAAGACTAGGGTTACATCCATGCAAACCCTAATGCACCATGACCTTTCATATTACATAGTCTCCATGGGTTAAACCTCCATGGACTCTCATATTGGTTTAGCCCATCTTAAATAACAATGGATCATTGGCCCACACTATAAGAATCATTGATTTACTTAATCAGTCCCCATATATTTAATTAGTCTTTTTCACTAAATTAATTCAAAATTAATTCTTGATCAATACTAATTAAATAATATGATTTCATATTATTATATTATACTTGTAATAAATTAATAAATCATAAATATCCTCTTCTCAAAAGTCTATTCTATCAAATTGCACTGGTGAAGGCAACCCAAAAGGACCATGCTACTCTCGGGTCAAGTACATACCAATTATAGTTATGGGCTTAGACACCTAATCCAGTAGTAACTTCCTAGGTCTTGGCTTATAAAGAGTTGGACATGTCTTCTTATTATGTCCTTCCACTTTTCACAAACTACATGATATCTTCTTACCCAACTCGTCAAGTTCCCTTATGGACTCGACAAGTTCTTCAGTCTGTTGAGCCATCTTAATAGATTAAGCTCTTATCCTTCATATCCAAACTCCATACTTCATCTACATACTGGAAATGCCCTTTTAAGGGTAAAGTTTCCAACTTTACCCATTAATAGTCCTTCTTAATTGATTTAGCTCAAACCTTAGTTCTTTAAGAGTTAGTTCTTGGTCCAAAAGCTGTAATACTCCAAACCAAGGCATGAAAACTGAGATGTAGGCCCTAGGCGCCAAATGAACACGTAAAGTCTGAGACTTTCCTTCCATGCATGACCTTTTGGGGCTTAAAAGGCCAAAATGACACCTTAAAGCTTGCATGGGGTTTCCATGGTCATAAAGTTTGCACCTTTATGCCATGAAACCCCTTCTCGACCCCAGATCTAAAAGGTAAATCACTTGGGACGTCCATTTCCGAAGGACTAAGCTACTTGGACCAAAAACTCAAAAAAGAGGAGATGAAGAGATCTAAGCACACAACGGACAAGTTAGGAGCTTTTTACCTCTATTGAACCAGAAATGGAGCTGAACTTCAGCCGGATAAATACATGGAACAATGTCATACTTATTCTCCATCAGTTTGTTTCCCGATTTCCGATTTGTTTGACAGAGAACTTAATTGAACACATCAATTCAGTCCCGACCGGGCCCGGCACATAAGTCAAAACAAAATCATCGAAGGGCACAAGATATCGCTTTTAATCCTCCAAGAATTAAAAGGAGCAGATAAGCTTCGACATTATATGCTTGTACTAACTATTCGTTAAATCATACACAACAGTGCGTTTTGTAACATCAAGTTACTGATGCGTTTTCACACTATCAATGTACAACCAATTCATAGTGAACAACTCATATATCTTGGTTTGAAGACTTATATGATATTATCGTCTCACGATCACTCGTAATAAATTCCATTAAGTGATTCAAGTGAGCATGGGTTTAATCCAATACTCAGACCTTATGAGCACTCATGAATGTTGTAGCAAACTTTTGCTATGTCTAAACACTTTAGACAATCTACAAGCCCAATTCATGACAGTCTTGCCTCAATACCTACTTCCAAAGTATGATCAACTGTGGATAGTTTAAATAATCTTATTATTCTGGAAGTCAAAACATGCAAAATGAAACAATAGTAAACAATTGACACAAGATAGTAACTTTACTCATAAATAAAACACCTTTTATTTAATCAGAAAATGTCAATTACATTTTATCTATTACAAGTTTCTAAATAGCTATCTAATCATTAAAACTAATATCATCCTTCAGCCCAATGCTCCTCGCATGCTGCAAATGCTTAACCCTACTAAGTCCCTTCATGAGAGGATCTGCTGGGTTCTCATCTGATGATACCCTCTTTACCACGAGGAGTCCTTCTTCCACCCAATGTCTTATGAAGTGATATTTCCTGTCGATGTGCCTAGATCTACCATGATCCCTTGGTTCCTTGGTTAAGGCAACCGCACCCTCATTGTCATAGAAAATCTCCATAGGCTCCTTTATAGTTGGTACAACTCCAAGGTCTCCGATGAAGTTCTTCAGCCATATCGCCTCCTTCGACGCTTCACTTGCTACTATGTACTCTGATTTGCACGTTGAATCAGCTACAGTCTCTAGTTTGGAACTTTTCCAAGTTATTGCTCCTCCATTCAGGGTAAAAACCCATCCCGAATGAGAGCGGAAATTATCTCTATCGGTCTGAAAACTGGAGTCACTATACCCTGTGACTCTTAAGTCATCACTCCCACCAAGAGTAAGGACCCAATCCTTAGTCATGCATAGGTACTTAAGAATATTCTTTACCACAGTCCAGTGAGCTTTACTAGGATTCCCTTGATATCTTCTGACCATGCTCAAAGCAAAGCCCACATCAGGGCGAGTACAAGTCATATCATACATGATCGAGCCAACTGCGGAAGCATATGGTACTCGACTCATCTCAGCTATTTCAGCCTCTGTACTCAGACTCTGAGTCTTACTTGGTTTGGTATTACCTTGGATGGGTAAGTCACCTTTCTTGGAATTCTCCATGTTGAACCGTTTTAACACCTTGTCCAAGTAGGTACTTTGACTAAGTCCAATTAGTATTTTACTCCTCTCAATATCCTTATCCCTAGGATATAAGCAGCTTCTCCAAGGTCCTTCATAGCGAAACACTTCCCAAGCAAGGACTTAACCTCCTGCAAGGTTGGAATGTCATTTCCTATGTACTATGTCATCCACATACAACACCAGAAAGCTAACTATACTCCCACTAGCCTTGACATACACACAGGACTCATCCTCGCTTTTCGAAAATCCAAACTCTTTGACTTTCTCATCGAAACAAAGATTCCATCTGCGAGATGCTTGTTTCAATCCATAAATGAATTTCTCAAGCTTACACACTCTATTAGAGTACTTTGCATTGATAAAACCCTATGGCTGACTCATGTAAACATCTTCAACCAACTTCCCATTAAGGAAAGCGGTTTTGACATCCATTTGCCATATTTCATAGTCATGAAATGCAGCTATGGCTAACATCACTCTAATAGAATTAATCTTTGCTACTGGTGAGAATGTATCATCATAGTCAACTCCATGAATATGAGTAAAGCCCTTCGCAACCAGTCGCGCCTTATATGTGTGTACTTTCCCACCCATGTCGGTCTTCTTCTTGAAGATCCATTTGCACCCGACTGTCTTACGACCTGGTACATTGTCAACCAAGTTCCAAACTTGATTGTCATACATGGACTGAATCTCGCTGTCCATAGCCTCTTTCCACTTTGCAGACTCGGGGCCTGCCATGGCTTCCTTGTAATTGTTAGGTTCATCCAAATTTACCAGTGTGCTATCACTAATAAATGTCGGTGATATATGGAAACCATATAACACATGTGGAACACTAACTCTATTGGAGCGCCTCAGAGGTACGGACTCGTCAACTGGTTCAACAGGAGTTTCCTCCTCAAGTTGATCGCTAGTGTTTGAGGTTCCTTCACCGCTTGACTCTTGAAGCTCTTCAAGGTCAATTTGCCTCCCACTATCCCTTTGGCCTATGAGTTCTCTCTCGCTAAAGACTCCTCTCCTCGCAACAAAGACAACATTGTTACTCGGTCTATAGAAGAGATATCCAAAGGATTTATGTGGGTAGCCGATGAAAATACACCGCTCACTACGAGGTTCGAGCTTGTCGTGAGTCTCGTGTTTCAAGAAAGCTTCGCAACCCCAAACCTTGATGTGTGCTAACGAGGGAACCTTCCCTGTCCACATCTCGTGAGTTATTTTGGCAACCTTCTTAGTTAGGACTAGATTAAGGATATGGGCGGTAGTCTATAGGGCATACCCCCAGAATGAGATAGGTAACGAAGCTCGACTCATCATGGAATGAACCATGTCCTACAAGGTTTGATTGCGCCTATCAGCCACACCATTAAGTTGTGGTGTCCTAGGTGGCGTTAATTGTGAAACAACTCCACATTCCTTAAGATAGTCTTGGAACTCGATACTAAGATACTCACGACCCCAATCGGATCGGAACATTTTTATCTTCCTGCCCAGCTGATTCTCCACTTCTTGTTTAAACTCTTTGAACTTTTCAAAGGTTTCTGACTTATGTTTTATGAAGTAGATATAGCCATATCTGCTGTAATCATCAATAAAAGTCACATAGAAGCGGTTAGCATCCCTTGTAGCGGTTCTGAAAGGTCCACACACATCGGTGTGTATGAGATCCAACAAACCTTCACCCCTTTCACAAGTACTAGTGAAGGGTGACTTGGTCATCTTTCCAAGAAAACAAGATTCGCAAGTGTCATCCGACCTTAAGTCGAATGACTCCAAGACTCCAGCCTTTTGGAGTTGGCCTATGCGCTTCTTGTTGACATGTCCAATACGAAAATGCCACAAGCATGCCTTATCCAAACTATTGGAAGAATCAATGTGCAACACACTATTTCCTAAGTTGTCTACAACCAACACAGTTTCATATACACCATTAAAGGCAACGCTTTAAAATAAAAAACACCATTATAAAAAAGCATTAATAGCACCAATTTCATTATCAAATGAAAAACTAAAACCTTGTTTGTATAAACCATGAAAGGAAATAATATTTCTCGTCATATCAGACGAGTAGCAACAATTATTCAAATCTAATTCCAACCCACTACTAAGCAATAAAGAATAAACTCCAATCTTGGTGACATACGACATTTTCCTATTCCCCATGATCAAGTTCATCTTCCCGTGCTCCACATCCCTACTTCTTTTTAGTCCCTGCAAATCAGAACAAATGTGAATTCCACAAACTGTATCAAGGACCCAAGAACAAGAATGTGATGATTTATTAGATAGAATAGTATAAATACCTGCATGGGTGGGCTTAACCTTCCCATCCTTGACATCCTGCAAGTATTTGGGGCAGCTTCGCTTCCAGTGCCCTTTATCATGCTAATAGAAACACTCTGCTTCTTTCGGATTGGTAGAGGGATTAGCATAACCAATTTTGGTCCCACTAGAAGAGGATCCATCAAGAGACTTTCCCTTGCGGCTCTTAGAAAGAGCCTTCCTCTTCTTCCCTTTCCTATGTCCACTTGTCAAGACAGGGGCAGTAGCAGTAGTAGTAACAATGGATTTACCTTTGAGACTACTTTCAGCAGTCCTCAAAAGACCTTGAAGCTTGCTAAGAGTGACCTCCTCCTTGTTCATATGATAGGTCATACAGAACTGATCATAACATAGAGGCAATGAGTGTAGAATGATATCTATGGTCAACTCTTCATCAAAGTTCACATTCAACTTCAGCAAGCGGTCCACAAACCTTTGCATTTTCTGCAAGTGGGCCATGATGGACTCTCCATCCTTCATATTTGTTGTTATCATGGAGGCGATGATTTCATACCTCTCTTGATGATCACTTTAATGGTATCTTTCCATCAAGTCTTGGTGCATCTCAAAAGGGTAGAAGTCCTCATAGGACTTTTGGAGTTCAGCTGCCATAGTGGCCAGCATGATACAAGATACCTTTGTGGCATCCTTCTCATGAGTCCTATACTCAGCAATCTCCTCAGGAGTAGCAGAAGACTCATAAATTTCCTTAAGCTCCTTTTCGAGGACATATTCCTTGTCATCATAACGAGTGACCATCCTGATGTTCCTAATCCAGTCATTGAAGTTGGTACCATCAAAGATGACTCTCCCACACAAGTTCATGGGAGAAAAAGAGCCAGAAGGGTTTGAGCCAGAAGCATTGTTGGAAGACATCTGAAAAGAAAGACAAAGTTTAGATTAGATAAAAATCCTTAATATAACACCCAAATGAAATATTAAGGCTATGACCCAACATAATATTTTACAATTCGGAAGAGGGATGCCGTAATCCAATTGAAAAATATTTGAAGGTAGGCATGTTTAAATCTCGATTATGCCCTTCAAGTTTGTGACTAGGATACCGAGGATCACAAACAAGGTGTGAATAACCATGCAAATGTGCTTGGTACACTCGATGTCATTTATCACCTAATCAATGTGTCGGTTAACCACACGCGCTCCATTGATCTATGACAAACATCAAGCTACCCTTTGCCATCCTTACTAGTCCAAATTAATGTGTCGGTTAACTACACACGCTCCATTAACGACTTGGCAAGGTGCAAAGTGCAATTTCATGGAATAGCATCATTTTCACATTTTTCCTGAAGTAACTAAGATTGGGAATTTAATAAAATATTTAGTTACTTTATACTTATCATTATACTTTTAACGAGAATTAATGTCCTATCCCACCCGTTCGGCTAACGACCCTCCACAAGTCAAGGAAGCGGTGGGTGAGAGTGGACACCCATTAAACCACCATTTTATAGGCAGTAACCTTATACCCCCCCCCTATAGACCGGCTTTGTGAATGAGGCCTACTAACGGTAAGACTGACTTATCTTATACATATATATAATAATCAAACTTTTAATATTATAATAGTATAAGGGTTGAATTTTAAACTTTTAAAATTCTAGGGTTTGGAATTAAAGTATTCATAAGTGTGACTTTACAAATTCCAAAACTTGAGGGCAAGTTTTTAAAACTCTTCAAAACTTTTCATTTCCATAACTTATGAGTTTAATGACCTTTAAAAAATGAGACTTTTCATTTTCCATAACTTGAGGACAAGTTATGGGATCCATTAAAGGCATTTAGATCAATACATTAACTAATTATAAATTTTTCTATGATCTAGTTAAACTCATAAGTCAAGATAATTCACATCAACAATTTTACAAGAAATTAGCCTAACATATAAACTAATACAAATCTTGAAATTTTGACAATTATCTTTTAATTAGATGAGGATGATGACTACCATATAAAAAAAACAGATTTTATGATTCAAAACAGTTTGCGGTAATGATCCTAATCCAATTCTGGCCAAAAAAACCTGAAAACTGTTGTCTGATCATACAACTCGTCGAGCCCAACTATGGACTCATCGAATTCAAGGCAAAACGCAACCTACTCGTCGAGTCCAATCATGCACTCGTCGAGTAGGTGCTGTCAGAACAGTTTTTCAGCATTGAAAAATAATACAACTGTAACATCCTGATTTCCCGATATAAGTTAAAAGCTTCTAGTGTCATGTTTCAAGGGCAACTCGACGAGTTGGAAGGCCCAACTCGTCGAGTAAATACCAAATCAGCCGCGTGGGTTTTAGACCCTACTCGACGAGTTGGAGGACCCAACTCGACGAGTAGGAGCTGGAGAGTGAAAACCGTAATTTTAGGGCTTTGCACCCTATTTAAAGGTCCTTAACTTTCCTCCTCAGCCTCCCTTGTCACCTTCATGTCCAGAGAAACCCTAATAGCTAGCTAGCCTCTATTCTTGAGTGTGTGAGACCAAAAGAGAATGTATTGGAGCATTTCTTGAGGAGTTAAGAGCTTGGAACAAGGAAGACTTTGTAGATCCAGCCTTTCCAGTGTTATGGCAGCAAGATTGAGGTATAAAGCTACCACCTTTACATTACATTGCTTAGATCTCCCTTTTGCAAAAGAAATGGTCATTTCTAGGGCAAGATGGGGTCACATCCGGGTTTGCGCTTGTCACAAGGGCATAGTTTCAGATCTTGGCTTCCTAAGGCCCTATGGACATAAAGCCTCAAGCTTTATGAAGCTTTAGCCCTCCTTCATGTCCCAAAACCTTCCCCTAATGTTAGTATGAGTGAATTAGCTTCATAGAACCTTGCATGCACGTAAAGTTAGCAACTTTACGTGATAACAACACCCTAGGAGCTTCGATCTACTGTTTGGAGCAGCTTAAAATCGTCTGATTGAGTAATGGACTGAAGGGACTCGACGAGTTGCATGGTCAACTCGACGAGTCGGTTGAAGAATTGCATGTATTGGCTTTGCATGGATTCAGCGAGTCAGTAAGAAGACTCGACGAGTCAGTTAGGGTTCTTCCCGACATTTGGACACACATGGACTCGACGAGTTGGTTGGAAACTCGACGAGTCAATTAGCGTTTTTATGGTTTTCTGAGTTTAGGAGGAACTCGACGAGTCAGTAGTTGGACTCGACGAGTTGGGTCAACATGGACTGTTGACCTTGACATTGACTTGGACTTTGACCAGGGTTGACCATGTTTGGCTTTTGAGGGTATTTGGTAAATTGGGTATTTATGGAAATGGATCATTGGTAGTTATAGGTATTGGTGTTTGGGGTTGTATTTCGGGAGCTCGATTCCATGGTTCAGTTCGGCATTGCAAGGTGAGTTATCCTCACTATACTCAAGGGTCTAAGGCACCAAGGCTGGCCCTTTGATTTGTTATTTGGAATTGTTACCGTTGTGATATGTTAGCTCGGTATCATGGTAGATAGGATGGTTATATACTAGTATGATCTGTTAGATCGGTATCCTGGTAGATAGGATGTGGTGATGCTTAGAGACCTGTAGTTGGTTTGACTGTCTGTATACTATTAGGTGATTACCTGTTATATGTGCACATGCTTGTTATGGTAGTTGAGGGTATTCCATCATGAGGATGAGTGGACCCTAGTATGTTGTCTTTATAATTATATGGTTATCTGATGTAGGTGCACATGTTTGATTGGTTGTGGGCATTCCAACCCGATGGTTGTGGGCCGAGAGTATTCCATCCTGATGGATGATTGGACTCATAGTATGTGGACATTCCAACCCGATGGTTGTGGGCCAAGGGTATTCCATCCCGATGGATGATTGGACTCGTAGTATGTGGGCATTCCAACCCGACGGTTGTGGACCGAGAGTATTCCATCCCGATGGATGATTGGATTCGTAGTATGTGGGCATTCCAACCCGATGGTTGTGGGCCTGGGGTATTCCATCCAGAGGATGATTGGAACCATAGTATATTGGCATTCCAACCCGATGGTTGAGGGCCTGGGGTATTCCAACCCGATGGTTGGTTGGACCCATAGTATGTTGTTTGTTATTATATGTGTATTGCTGTGTGTATGGGTATTTTGGGGGTAACTCACTAGGCCTTCGAGCTTACATTTATCGATTATTGTTTCAGGTACAGCGGATGACCACGGGAAGGCGAAGGCGTGACCGTACACTTCCTCGATTTATGATTGTGATTTCTGGGAAATTTGATATGAAACTATTTTAAAAACAAATTGTAATAACTTATTGGTTTTGAATGTTTTTAAAAGTTTTAAATTGCATTGAATTTTTATGGGGGTTACAACAACAACATCAATATAATAGAAAACTATCCTAGTCTATGACACCACTGAAGGGTTTTGAGCACTCTAACAACCTTATGGTGCACATGCAACCATAGATGCTTTGGATCTAAGTTTTCTCTAATCATACATGTAATTTGATTTTCCAAAGCATACATCCTGACTAGCATACAATTTGACAATTGAACAATATAACTAGTTTGATAACTTACCTCTTAGTAGGACTTGTAGTTCTTGGCCTTCAAAAGCTTTAGCACCTCAAATGTGATGCCTCTAATGTGTCACAAACTCCAAATGCAAGACGAGACTAATGAGAAGTGACTAGCTATTACACAAATCGGTTATGACTCTTCTAAAGAACACATTGGCCGATTTTAGAGGCTAAGGGACTCCTTTTATAGTGTGGCAAAGACTAGGGTTACATCCATGCAAACCCTAATGCACCATGACCTTTCATATTACTTACGCTCCATGGGTTAAACCTCCATGGACTATCCATGGACTATCATATTGGTTTAGCCCACCCTAAATAACCATGGATCATTGGCCCACACTATAAGAATCATTGATTTACTTAATTAGTCCCCATATATTTAATTAGTCTCTTTTTCACTAAATTAATTCCAAATTAATTCTTGATCAATACTAGTTAAATAATATGATTTAATATTAATATATTATACTTGTAATATATTAATAAATCATAAATATCCTCTTCTCAAAAGTCCATCCTATCAAATTGCACTGGTGAAGGCAACCCAAAAGGACCATGCTACTCTCGGGTCAAGTACATACCAATTATAGTTATGGGCTTAGACACCTAATCCAACAGTAACTTCCTTGGTCTTGGCTTATAAAGAGTTGGACATGTCTTCTTATTATGTCCTTCCACTTTGCACAAACTACATGATATCTTCTTACCCAACTCGTCGAGTTCCCCTATGGACTCGACGAGTTCTTCAGTCTGTTGAGCCATCTTAATAGATTAAGCTCCTATCCTTCAGATCCAAACTCCATACTTCATCTACATACTGGAAATGCCCTTTTAAGGGTAAAGTTTCCAACTTTACCTGTTAATAGTCCTTCTTAATGGATTTAGCTCAAACCCTAGTTCTTTAAGACTTAGTTCTTGGTCCAAAAGCCATAATACTCCAAACTAAGGCATGAAAACTGAGATCTAGGCCCTAGACACCAAATGAACACGTAAAGTCTCATAATTTTCTTCCATGCATGGCCTTTTGGGGCTTAAAAGGCCAAAATGACACCTTAAAGCTTTCATGGGGCTTCCATGGTCATAAAGTTTGCACATTTATGCCATGAAACCCCTTCTCGACCCCAAATCTGAAAGGTAAATCACTTGGGACGTCCATTTCCCAAGGACTAAGCTACTTGGACCAAAACTCAAAAAAGTGGAGATGAAGAGATCTAAGCACACAACGGAGAAGTTAGGAGTTTTTTACCTCTATTGAACCAGAAATGGAGCTGAACTTCTGGATCTACTCTCCTCCTTCAGGTCCTTGCTCTTTCTTCAAGGATCCTCTTCTTCAACTTCACAAAGAACACACAAAAAGGCACAAGAACACTCAAAAGTGGTTTAGGGTTTCGTGTCTAGGGTTTGGGGTGATAGAAGTTGCAAATGAGGCCAACCTTTGGAGGTTAAGGTGTTTAAATAGGATGCAAAACCCTGAAAATTAGGGTTTCACTCTGGCAGCCCTACTCGTCGAGTTGAGGCTCCCAACTCATCGAGTAGACTTCAAGTCCCGTGTCCAGATTCCATTCCTACTCGACGAGTTTGGGCCTCCAACTCGTCGAGTCCCCTTGAAAAAATGAATAATTTGATTTAAATTACATACCAGGATCCGGGCGTTACAACTTGATAGTAAGCTCTTGACCATGTTCTAGGGTCCTTCTCCATCAAGCAGTTACTTGCCTCTGGACTCATAAGCTCAGTATCCTTCATTATTTCCTTGAAATACTTTTCTGTTGTTGCATTACATGCAACCCAAAACAAATTAACAAACTGTGCCTCTAGAAACTTTGAAGTTGGCCACAATGTGCCGTGCACATTGCCTATGCTCAACTTGGGGTAATAATTCCTTGACAGCTTCCATAAGAACTTATACCAACATACAAGTAGTTAGAAATGAATTGGGTAATATACTTTGTGAAAGAAAAGTAATAAAATGTTTTTCTTACCTTGTGTTGGTCTGACATAAGAGTGAAACCTTGTCCCATACCAAGATTGAGATCATCACTTAAAAATGACAGAAACCATTTCCAGATTTCCTTGTTTTCAACACATACTACTGCCCAAACAATTGGGTGTATTTGGTCCCTAGCATCTTTCCCCACAGCACATAGCAACTCACCAGTAACATACCCTTTCAAGAAGCAACCATAAATTCCAATCACCTTCCTGCACCCTTCTAATCACCCCTTATTTACACCATCAAAACAAACATAATACTTACTAAAGTGATTCGTTCCATCTGGCATTGTAAGTACGTCCTAACTGTTGAACAAAAGTTGAATCTTCTAATTTCCTCTCTTTAAGACCAGAGCTTAGCATAATCCTCAATAAGGGTACCTTCAATAATATTCATAGCATACTGTTTGGCCCTTCTGCATTGCTAATACTGACTTCAATACCAAATTTCTTGAGGACCTCCAATCTTAGTTGCCTAATTGTCAGTTTCTGTCTATGCAAAATCTCCTTGGTGTAGTGGCTACCAATCCATCGGTAATTGACAATTGGACCCAGTTTGTAGTTGCTAGCACATTGATGGTCACTTTTTAGAGATTTGATTTGAAAACTGTGTCCTGTACTCATCCAACTTGCCCGTAGCCTGAAAGTAGAAACACCTTTACAACACAATACTAGAAGCCTCTTACTATCATTCTTTTCGAACCATAGTTGATTGCCATTCTTAACAGCATAATTACATAACATGCTCTTAAGTTGTTTTGGATTCTCAAATCTCATGCCTAAAATTGGTACTTGCTTCTTCTAGTGTACATGAGGATTAAAGATAGGATGTTCCTCAAGAACATCATTGTCCAATTCCTCAACATTATCCATTTCTTCAACATTTTTCTCTTCTCCACCTTCTGGGCATAACTTGTTAAGAAACTCATCGTCCTTGGTCTTGTTTACAGGAGTACAGTATTCCCCATTGGTTTCATCTTCCAAACCAACATCAAACATATAGGCTGGTTCGGGATCAGGGATTCATTGTGAAGGTTCTTTGTCATCCCCCTCGATCACTGAACCACTTTCATCACTTTCTTCATCGAACCAGTCCTCAAATCCTTCCCCAATATGATCTAAATACAGGTCTAATGGACTTTGTGGTTCTTGATAAGCAACATCGATAAAAGAAATCATAATCCATTTCGTTGGCTATTACCCTAAGACCATTTGCCATAGTTTGATCACGTGCTGAGTAATAAAGTTTCTCAAAAGGTTCTCCGAGAAAACTTTCTAGAAATTCACAACACCCATGTAAATCCATTCCAGAGAAATCATGATCAGTAAACATGAACGTATCACCTTCAATATATCTATGTGGGTGGCTTGTAAAAACACTGTTATAGTGCAAATGCACGTTCAAGAAAATAGGGTTTGAGTTCGCCATGAACTTTCAACTGAATACCGAAAAGTCAACTACAAAGTAACCATAGATGAGAGAAAACTTACTGAACTGGGAGAGAAAAGTCCTAGAATCTTGAGCACTTCAACACGATTTTGATAAACGACTCAAGTCAAGCCCTTTTTTGAACAATTATACGAAGGCAAAGTTGACGTGTCATTGATGACATGTCATTTAATTGAAGAAATCGGAAGTCTAAAGGCCACGTCACATATAATTACCGGGTGACCGGCTCGCATTGTATATATGACAAGTAATTTGTCACTTTAATGGGGTTAGAGGTACGAAATTAGTTGAAGGAACTTTTAAAACCAAATGGAAAACATTATTGTTTTCTATGTCAATAACCCATTAACTAATTATAAATACTATTATAAAGAATTTGAGAAGTAATGAGATTTATAAATGAGTGTGGTAAATAAGGGACTTTTGACACAAAAAATTCATAGGTTTGTAAAATAAAATAAAAAATAATAACAATAAAACTAAAACTTCGATTTTACCTAATGTTCTAAAAGGCGCGTTATGGCGCGCAACAAGGCGTACCATGACGTGATTCGTCGTTACGAAAAACTTATGGTGTTGCTGTTAGGTGTGATGCGTGACAATGCGTGATATTGCACGATTTTTTTTATTTGATACAATTTTTTTTTGCTCTTTGTTATTATTTTCTAATCGGGCATACAAGTATTGTGTTTTTTGTTAACTTTTTGCTATTACTTGTTGATATAACATTTCTAAAAACTTTTTATATTTTATATAAATCTACATTTATGTGGTAATATAATTATAAATTCATACAAAATCGTCGCCTTACATTACGCTGTGAAAAACGTCATGGTCCGTAAAGCTTAAGGCTTGATATTGCCGTCACGCCACGTCTCACGCAGTTTAGAACCTTGGTTTACCTTTAGATTATTTTTAAGTTTATTAATGTAATAATGTGTGATCTTTACAAGTTTTTTTTTTTTTTTTTTTTGTACTTTTATTCTTTTTATTTGTGATAGCAGATTTTCAGTTTATCATAAAATAAAATTCGTAAGAAAACCTTTAAGATTATAGTTTTTTTTTTTTTTTTTTTACGTTTTTACTCTAAGTACATTTTTTTCATATTATACGTATTTATATAGAAAAAACATATTTATACACGAAAAAAATATTTAAATAAACAATGTATTTACATTCTTTTTAAATGCTATTTTTTATGTACGATGTTTTTTTTGCCTATGTATACGGTCTAAAGCGTAAAAAATATGTTTTTGTAAATATAAATACGTATTTTTGCATTTTCTAGATATATTAATATGAACTATACTTATAAATACATAATTTTATGTTTATAGAAGTATACATATTTTTTTTTTGTATATAAACACATTTTTGATTGATATATTTCTAAATACACAAAAATATGTATTTATATTTCTTAAAACGTATTAATATTTTTAAAAATATAAAAACTTGTATTTATACTTCTAAAAATAATATATATCTACACTCTAAATATGTATTTTACTTCTAAAAATTTAATTTTACTTTTCAAACCATATAAATAGGCAAAAAAAAAATATCGTATATATAAATTAACATATAAAAGGAACGTAAATATAATGTTTTTTTTTTAAATATTTTTCATATATAAATACAGGTTTTTTTATATGAATAAATATAATATGAAAAAAATATAATTAGGGTAAAAAAACGTAAAAGATATTGTAATCTTAAGGATTTTCTTACGAATTTTATTTTATAGTAACCTGAAAACCTCATAAAAATAAGTAAGACATTATAAAGTTTAGACATTGATGAATATAAAAATGAACTTAGGATAAAGCCATGTATTTTTGTCAAATTAAAGTGTTCAAAAGCCCGTAAAAAATATCTTTTATAGTTTATTATAAATATAGATATAAATATTGATAGATATGTGTATTTTCCTACCAAATAAGGTGTTTTATCATCTTTCTTCGTGGACTACAACATGGACTAATTAAAATGTTTGGAATAATAAAAACCAGATACAATAAACAACATTATCTGGCACTAGATTCTTTGTTACCTCTTCATTGAAGTATTTTCATTATTTGTTTTATCTTAACTAGAAAATTACAATGTTTTTTCTATGGTACAGTGAGTTCTATCAGAAAATGCATATAGATTATTCCTTCCTACATCAAGTAGTAGATCAAATCCACCTTTTTTTAGAACGGCAAAATTTATAGAGAACTAGCAAAAAGCTAGACCAAACAAACAATTACATGGAAGAAATAGACAGGATACTGTAACCAGGTAATCCAACTGACACTAGTATTACGACACCTATGATCCTGTAACCAAGCAACCCAACTGACATTAGTTTTATTAGTTTTATGACATCTACTATTAGCCCAAATAAAACTTTAGAAGACCATCTTATCAAACAACAAATATTTTTTTGGTTTGACTTTACCAATTTAGGAACACGAAAGATACCAAATTGGCCAAAACAAAAATTCGACTCTTGTGTTATTAAGCTGTAATACAAGATAACTTCGAGTGTCTACAAAACATGTTTTTTTTTTTCAAACATTTTGAAGTACAAAGATTAGAATATGTCACTT
Source organism: Lactuca virosa (assembly GCF_052849685.1). Taxonomy (NCBI): domain Eukaryota; kingdom Viridiplantae; phylum Streptophyta; class Magnoliopsida; order Asterales; family Asteraceae; genus Lactuca; species Lactuca virosa. Next base: position 151,003,909 of record NC_136433.1, read on the forward strand.
TCGACCACTTGTCGCCTCCCCATCCGTAAGCTGAGGTCCCTCCCCCTACATAGAGTATGGAAGATGAAGAAAAAGTGTCCATATATTGATTGAGATTCATGGAATGATGGAAGAACTGCCACCTGCCATCAGCCCCATATTGACTTACTCGTGGCAATCTCCTCTTCTTTCAATCGAGCTATATTAAAAAAAATTCTTTCTAGCGAAGCAATCCCCCATTGATAGGGACAAAATAAGCATATAATTGATGAAAATTTTACGATAAGTAAACCACACGTCATCCCAAATTCTATAGTACCATGACTCATCTTTTCTTAACAAAGGAGTCCAAATCGATACCTTTCCCCAAGGGAATCAATAAACCAATTAATGTCACACCATACTCCTTTGGTTTCTATTCTATTTGGGTTTGAACCCAAAACCTCTTTAAAGACGTTAATTACTTTTATAACAAAGACTCACAAAACATTAGGTTCGATAAGAAATCTCCAACACCATTTATAGATTAAATAATACTTGAAAGAATAAAGACTTCAAGTGTTCAATTACATGATTCTCTTTCATCTTTAGACAACAAATTTTCTTTTTTCCATTTGATCCAACATAACCTCATTTCTCCAAAAAAAAAAAAAAAAAAAAAACATGACCATAAAGCTTCTTAATGATTTATGTTAGGATTATTTGTATGTATTTTAATTTCAGTAGGGGCCCTCTGTTAATATTGTATCTATATATTGCAATGGAATATACAGAAACATAACGAGTATTTTTCACACATCAAACATGGCATCAAGCCTTTTGTTTTTTTGTTTTTTTTGAAAGCCCTCTGATACAGCCCACCAGTCAAGTCTAGCCCAATAAACAGATAGGCCCAGAAGAGAAAGACGAACACCCGCCGGGTTATAGGATTGATCAAACCCAATTCAGAAACAAGAGAAGTAGTAGGGTATATGTGTCGTCAGTGGCGTTCATGGACGAAGTCAATTTCAACGTTAATAATGTTTTCTTTTCACTTACTAGTAGACATTAATCTTAGCTTTCACGTATTGATTTTTCCATAGAAATAAGAGTAATGGATAGTGGGTTAGATGCAACTTTTCTTTTCTATTTATACTATGTAACTGTTTGGTTTCAAGATTATGCAGAAAATTGTTTTAAATTGTCCTTCTTCTTCTACTTTTCTCTTGGGAGTTCTCGACCGACTCAAATAGGTCGTACCAATTTGGTGATTTCATTGTTATCATGCCTCCACACCGGGAACCCCCTTCAATGGAAGAATCGATGTCCCTCATGGCTGAAAACCTAACCAAATTACTACAGTCAAACCACGGCACCAACACCTACATTCGTGAGAGCCAACAATCAGCCAAAGCTCAATTCGAACTCATCACCAAACAACTGGCAACCCAATATGAACAAACTCAATCTCTCCTCAACAATCTCAAACCCACTAACGCATCCCCTTCCACACCACCACCAAAAAATGAACCACCACCACCCAAACATGAATATGACTCCATTCGACCTCCCAAACTCACCCTCGCTAACTTCAATGGATCAAACCCACTTGATTGGTTGTTTCAAACAGATCAGTATTACAACTTCTAAGGGATCCCCAAATCGCAAAGACTCGCAATGACTGCTTTCCATCTGTCCGGAGATGTGCTTTCATGGTACAAATATCTTTACAACAACAATCAGCTAACCACGTGGGACGAATTTACTACAGCACTCCAATCACGTTTTGGGCCCTCCTCCTGCAAAAATCACCAATCAACCCTATTCAAACTCAGGCAAACGACCACAGTCACGGCGTATCAAACTGAATTTGAACAAGTGAGTAATTTTGTAACGGGTTTACCCCTATACACATTACTCAATTGTTTCCTCTCCAGGCTCAGAAAAGACATATAACAGGAACTTTCGATCCTACGACCCCACTCCCTAACCGAAACAATCGGTCTAGCAAAACTAGTGGAAGAGAAGATCAACGATACACGGTACCGATCACGTTTTCAACCACCAACCGCTCCTCATCCTACATGTCTACTCCATCACATTTAAGCTCAAACTCTCCTCACCTCACCCCTTCCCTTTCCCAGTTACCTTTACTGATAGCTCCCCCACAAAATACACCCAATTTACCCTTCACCAAACTATCACGTGATGCCTTACAAAAGCGGCGAGCAGCCGGCTTATGCTTTCGATGTCCAGAAAAATATCACCCTGGGCATAAATGTAACCCACCCGAGTTCCTTATCATCACCGATAATGAGGACTGCATCGAACCACCACAAACCACAGACACAACTGAAACAACGTTCGACATCGTCACCGATACCGACACCAATAGTAATTTACTAGACCAAGACACTTTCACAGCTCCAAACTCGTAATTCTTCACTCTTTCTACAGCTGCATTACAAGGGTCAACTTCCCCTCATGCATTACGCCTTACAGGAAGCATCCATGGTCACCAAGTCCCAATCCTCATTGACTCCGGGAGTACTCACAATATTCTTCAACCGTGCCTGGTAACATTCCTCAACCTACCCATGACTAAGGTTCCGTCATTCCCAGTAATGGTAGGAAATGGTGGTAACTTGACATGCGAGGGATTTTGTCCCGACATACCATTGTGCATGAAGCACAACAAATTCTCTATTCCGTTTTTTGTATTACCAGTTATAGGTGCTGATGTCATCTTAGGTGTTGCTTGGCTCAGTACTCTAGGGCAAATTCTTGCCAATTTCTCCATACCCCAGATCTCTTTTAGCCACAACAACAAAAACATCGTGATTACAGGGGAACCACTTTCCAATTTTGTTACATCTAGCTCTTTACACATACTCACCAGAAAGAAGGCCATTAACTCTCTACATACACTTATCTACCATCACAAAACCAGTTACACCTCAACCAACCAAAATCGAACCAATTCCCACTGCCTTACAACCCTTAATCAACTCTTACCACTCGTTATTCGAAACCCCAAAAACCTTACCACCCGTTCGCAACCAACAACACTCAAACCCTACCAACCCAAACTCGAGCTCAGTAAATGTGAAGCCCTATAGATACACACATTTTCAAAAGAAAATCATGATCAAGTTGTTTAAAGAAATGTTGAACGACGGGATAATCCAACCAACTCAAATCCCATATTCGTCTCCCGTTCTCTTGGTCCGAAAAAAAGATGTCACGTGGCAATTCTGTGTGGATTACCTGTAACATCCCAAAAATCATGACAAAAAATTTCGTTTTAAAATCATTAATCAACCATAATCAAGTCATACATAAATCCTTATATGAAAACAAGTATCATTTCGAACATATTTATTTTATCAGGGTAAACATCCCAGACTAAAAACTTCTTGGTGTGTGCCATGCGATCATCCCGAGCTCTTCCCTCCGCTACCAGAAGTACCTGAAACCAAAACAGAACACCGTAATCACGAAGCTTAGTGAGTTCCCCAACCTACCACATCCCACATACATAACCACATACTGGGCCCCCGCCCCGCTGCATCGGGACTTGTACGGCATCGGACTAGCTCCGGCATCGGGCCCCGCCAGGCATCAGGCCCAGCCTGGCATCGAGCCCCGCTCGATATACAGATCTGTTTCTTAGGCCCCGCCTGTCTCTGGGCCTCGCCCGCTAAACACATACAAACATATAACATAACACATAACAAAATAGCTAAACATACTCTACTATACTCCTGATCTAAGGCCTCGCCTAACTTGGGCCTCTCCCCTATCCTGCTACTGATGAGTCATGGAACCCCGTCCACGCTCTTGCTGATAGTGAGATACGGGCCCCCGCCCACACTAACCTCCCTCCTAACTTGGGCCTCGCCCCTGCTCTGCTACTAATGAGATACGAAACCCCGTCCATACTCGGCTAGTGATGAGATACGGGACCTCGCCCACACTCACCTCCCTACCAGGCACATAGAAGTATCACACAGACAACAAGTATAACTAGCATACTAACATTTCTCGGGCTTGCCCCGACATCGGACCTGTTGGATTAATGTCTAAGTCCATAACTATAATTGGTAAGACTTGACCCGACCCGGCATGGTCCATTTGGGTTGCATGGCATCATGCATTTGGATAGACTATAATGAGAGAAATAACACTTAAGGTTGGTTAATATATTATAAGTTCTAATATATTAATAAGGTTATTTAATTAGTATTGATCAAGAATTAATTTGGAATTAATTAAGTGATCAAAAGGAGACTAATTAAATATATGGGTTGATTGTGTAAATCATTCATTCTTATATATGTGGGCTTGTGATCCAAGATTCCTTATGTTGGACTAAGTCCATGGGGTGACCCATGGAGGTTAAAATCCATGGAGCATAAGGAATGGGTAAAGTTATGAGTTACATGGTGTAACCCTAATAGCCACCATATAAAAGAATCCCATGGCTCAAGAAATCGTGCACTAATGTGTGAGTGTGAGGGCTAGACGATTTCAAGGAGTGTTCAAGTTTCTCTCAAGTTATTCCAAGTGTATTTGGTGTTGTGTGAACCATTTGAGGTGTCACACTTGGGGCACTAGGCACTCAAGCTTCATGAAGATATTCTACATCAAAGAGGTAAGTATTCTATCTTGTTATATTTATTATTTTGTATGCTAGATTAGGATAATACCTTGGATGTTCATAATTGTATGTATAATAGAGAAAACATATATCCAAGGTATTTAGGGTTGCATGTACACTTAGGAGTGTTAGAATGCTCAAAACCCAACAGTGGTATCAGAGCCAAGGCTTGTTTTCTTGTTATACTTGCAAAATTAGCTGAAAAATCGAATTTTGGAACCCCTGACAGCATATATTCGACTGTTTTGGCTAGAAATGGACTAGGAACATTACCCTTAGATGTTTTTGGACTTATAAACTTGTTTTTGATGTGGTAATGTTCATGCTAATCCAATTTCAAAGATAATTGTCAATAGATTCATGTTTTGTATTAGTTTAAAAGTTATGCTAATTACTTGAAAAAAATTGATGTGAATTATCTTTGTTCATATGAGTTTATTAGATTAATAGAAAAGTTAATTGATTATGTGTTTTCAATCCATTTTAATCTAAGAGTTGATTCTAAAGTGTGTTTTTGTAACTTGTCCTCAAGTTATATGAAAAGTCACATTTAAGTTTCATAAAACTCATAAAAAGTTGGCAATGGTTACAAAAATGAAGAGTCTTGTCCTCATTAAATGGTTTTATGACTCCATAACTTGTCCTCAAGTTATGGAGGTTCAAGAGTCACTTCATTAAATGATAAAATGTGTAACCTTAATTAGTTCCATAAGTTACAAAAATAAAGAAAAGTTACATTCTTTTATTAGTTTAAAGTCTTCCATAACTTGTCCTCAAGTTATGGAACTTGAAGAGTTTTTTTTTTAATTAAAACTACTTTAAACACATAAGTTATGGAATTAATTAGTTTTGAATATTTTCAAAACTTGCCCTCAAGTTTTGGAATTTGTAAAGTTTTCCCCATGAATACTTTAATTCCAAGTTAGCCCTTAGAAATTTAAAAGTTAAAATTCAACCCTTATACTTTATAGTATTATAAGTTAATAATAAATATATGTATAAGAGCAAGTTAGTCTTACCGTTAGTAGGCCTCATTCACGAAGTCGGTCTATAAGGAGGGTATAAGGTTACTGCCTATAAAATGGCAGTTTAATGGGTGTCCACTCTCACCCACCGCTTCCTTGACTGGTGGAGGGTCGTTAGTCGAACGGGTAGGACAAGGACTATAATTCTCCCTTCATTAAAAATATTAATGATAAATACTAAGTAACTAAACACTTATAAATTCCCAATCTTAGTTACGTAGGAAAATGTGAATAAGGTGCTAATCCATGAAATTACACTTTGCACTTTGTTTAAACCGTTAGTGGAGCGTGTGTGGTTAACCGGCACACTAACCTGGATTTAACAAAGTAGGCAAAGGGTAACTTAATATTTATCATAGTATCGGTGGAGCTCGTGTGGTTAACCGGCACATCGATTGAGGGGTAAATATTAAGGGTACCAAGTATATTTGCATGGTTACTTCACACCTTGTTTTGTGATCCTCGGCATCCCAGTCACAAAACCTGAAGGGCACACTCGAGATTGAAACATGCCATTGAAAAGTTCAATGAATCTCAAAAGATCTTGGAGTTTCAAATCCAATTAAAAACCTAATTACATTATTTCGTTTTCATGGTGGAAATTGGTAAATCGTCATTTACCTACCTTCAACTATTTTATAACTCGGATTACGGCATCCCTCTTCCAGTTATAAATAGGTTGTTGGATCCTAGCCTTAATATTTCATATTGGGTGTTATATTAAGGACTTTAGATCAACTATCTTGAATATCTCCCAAAAGATGTCTAGTTCAGACATCTATGATCTTCCCAAATCTCTTGGAACTTTACTTCCTCCACCTCCTCCAATTATTCTCCCTAACCCACAAGTTCAAGGTCACTCAAGCCCTAATGGCAAGCAAGGTCTATGTGTGATCACATCTTAGAGATGAAGTCACATATTGACAAGCTGGGAGAGTTGGGTGTCAAAGTCTTGAGAAAGTTGGATGTTCAATCACTTTCTAAGTCACATAGTGAGTTCCTTTGGGACTACTATGAAATAGACTATGACATGAACCTTAATGATCATATCTATTTGCTTGGTGCTGCTGAATCAGCAATGATTTGGAACGATAGTAAAGCAAATTTGATTAGAAGATCAACTTCCCAAAAACTTTATGGACAGTGACAATGGTGACACTGGAAATCCAGAAAAAGCATTCTCTTCCCAATGGAAAGGGATTGGCCATAGTCAACCCGGTTGACCAAATGGTAAATAGAAAGGCTAAGTCTGAGATAGTCCAATTACCAAAGGGTCCATATGTTTATTTTGCCAAAGGAAGGGGCGTTGATTGCAAAGCTGCCAAGTTTACCTAAGGATGTTAAAGTCAATAAGTCTGACTCTACTTCAGGTAGAGCCCATTATCTAACTCTGTTAAGTTTCTATTCTAAGATCCTCATTACATGATGTGACTGGGTCACATGTTGATGTTTTAAGAATCAAAGAATAGAGAGAAAGCTTAAAGGAAGTATATGCTGATTCTGATCGCGTAGGTGGATTTCGATCGCATCAGAATTTTGAAGTTGTTACTTAGGAGTTATGATATATTGCTTAGGAATAGATAACAACAAGTTTTTCCGTATGCTTTTGCACTATAAGGATAAGTTTTTTTCGTAAAGTTTTGAAATAAAATAAAAGTTTTTAATTTTATATTTATTTTAAATATCCTTACAAGTGGCATTTGTGGAAAATGGTTGTTTATATGATTCCATTGATAGCAATATTTGGAAAAAAATGGACTTGATTCTTTCGTTTGTCATAATTTACCAAATAAGGAAAGATTCTCATTCCCAAGGCTTCAGTTGGATAGAAACTTGGAATCATGCAAGTTGAATAGTATGATGAATGAGAACTTTCAAGCATTGGAAAATTAAGACTTGTTCACATGGATGTATGAGTCAAGTTAAGGACTAAGGGATCGAGTACACATTCTTGTGCACTGGTCAAGTCCACCATAAAAGATCAAGAAGACTATTTGTCATGATTTACTTAAGTTCAGTAAATATGGTTATACTTATAAGTTTAAGTATAAATCTGTAGCATTGGAGAAGTTTCAATGTGAGACAGAACGAATAAGAAGAATCAAAGTATGGTAGAAAGATGAAAGTTTCTCAAATCTGAAAAGATGGGAGAGTACTTTAGTATCATGTTTATGATCATCTTAATGATTAAGATACCATATCACAATTGGTCCTCTAAAGTCATCTTAGTGCATTCTTATGACTAAGAAGAGGAGTCATGAATTGTTGAAATGGTTAAATCAAAAAGATGAGTCATACTTCGTTCCAAAACAATTCTTAGAGTCATACTCCAAGATTGTAACTTGAGTGACATATCTTAAAGATGGTTTGTTAACACTAGTCAAATGTAAGAGTAAAAGGTTATCTACTCTTGTACATTTGAAATTGGTAAGTTGTGATGTTTTGGATAAAACAGAGACCAACTTAGGCCAATTGTGTAAAGTGTTAGTCTTGATAAAGAATCCGCACTATCTCTTGAATATTTGACAAGGGAGTCTTATATGTCAAGAGGACAGTGGGAGTCTTAAAGCTCTTGAAAGTTTCAAGACTTAATCAAGAATAAAACCTAAAGTCCTTCACTAGCACACGACTTGAGGTTTATAACCTATCGTGTTGAAATTTTTGTGCCTATTCAAGTTGGCTTTGCATAGGAGTTCTGAGAGTTCTCAATTGGTTGCACAACTACTTGGAAGCAATGGCAGGCACCTGAGCTGCCAAATGGCAAGAATTTAATATTGCACAAGTTTAATCAATATGAGTTTGGATTTGTCACTAACCTTGTCTTGTGATTATGGTTTTGACAAATTCACATGGATAAGAACACATACACTATTAAATCTAAGTGTCATAAGGTTTCTCTCCGATTCATGAAAATGATGGTGAGGAAACACTTTCACTAAGTAGATTTTAGCTAGATAGCAATTGTGATATTTGCATTCTCAAAGTCGTTAGTGGAGCGTGTGTGGTTTACCGGAACACTAACATGGACTTGTGAGAAGTGGCAAAGGTCTAAACAATTGAGACTATGATTACGACATCCCTTTTCATAGTTCTAAAATTGTTTAGACACACATGTGAGCTATCTAAGAGAGGTGTATGATTTTGATAAAGTTTTATCAAAACAATCTAGTATCAGAAATCTGAACTTTGGTAAGAAAGTCAGCTGATTTCTGAGTACATGTCAAAGCTAGTGGGAGCATAAGTGTTATGCTAATAATCATCATGTTAGTGGGAGCATGATAATTATGACAAAGGTTGCAAGTTAGCAATGTTAATTATAGAAAACAAAAGTTTCAATTCGTGAGGTTGCAGGGGTTGAAAAAGTTGTTTTGCTATAATTAAGGGAGAGGAAATTATACTTCATTTCAGTTCTAAAGGCTTAGATTGAGACCTTAATCATCTTTAGTCAAGAATATATATATGAATTTCATGTTGGATTGGTTCAACTTAAGGAAATTCTATATATTGCGTTCTCAAAATTCGATTATGATTACGGCATCCCTCTTCATAGTCAAATTTTGAAAACATGGCAAATAAAAATATTGTAGCAAAAGACTGGTCTAGAATCATGTCTTTATGTAAGACATCATGAATCGTGTACCATTTGCTTTGGGTACAGGATCGATTGCATGTGCTATTATATTCTTCAAACCTAGAGATATGAGTTGTTACTATGAGTTGGTTATACATTGATTGCACGAAAACGCATTGGTAACTCGATGTTATAAAACGTGCCTTTGTGTATGATTCAACAAGTAGTAGAAATATATTCCTTAGCCCATATTATTTGACTTCTGATGGCCCATTAAAGCCCAAAGTCCAAAGCATGGCCCAATCTGATGCCCAATAACACGAAACCCATACTAAGAGAGTACGCGGGGCGTACTCCTATGTACGCTAAGCGTACTAGCCAATGGTGTGTACGCTGGGCGTACCTGCATGTACGCTCAGCGTACTCCCCCTGTTAAGTCACTTTCCCATTAAGTGCTTAATACGCTACTCCAGAAGCTACAAACACAGATCCAAGTCCTTTTCCATGTCTTAATCCATAAAGTCGCTGACTTGGTGACTTTACTTGGCCCAAACAAGCCCAAACTCCCAAAAAGATATTCCACTTCCATAAAGAGGGCTAGATCTCATGCATGAACCCATTAAGACATTCAAGATAGAGACTTTACTGTTTATGGGAGCCTTTTAGCTCTGAGGGTGGCAACCCTAAGCTCACAAACGAGATTTCATCATAAAGGTCCATTCTTGGGACCAAAATGACTCCAAAACCACACTACACTAGATCTAAGCATTCTTAAGTAAAGTTATGAACTTTATACCTCAAAAGAATTCCAAATGATGATGTTGTTCCAGATCTATGAGCTCCAACTTTCCAAGTTCTTCCTTGCCAACTTCCTCTTTTCTTCTTCCAAGCTTACACCACCAAAACGAGCTTCTTGAAGTCAAAAATCACCCAAGGATGAAGAGATGAGGCGTTCTAGGGTTTCTCTGAGGTTGGGGAACAGATAAGGAGGCTAGGGTTTGAGCCATTATGTTCTTTATATAGTGGCTCACCCTAAAAGTTAGGGTTTCTGGACACTGGACGTACGCTGGGCGTACGCCAAAAACACCCGCGACCTTATGACCTTATACGCTGGGCGTAACCCAGCCTTACGCTGGACGTACTCGCGTGCTTACCACCTTGCATGCATGGTCCTTCTTTGTCATCTATTTCCATTAAGGGTCAATAACGTCAATAACTTCAAAGTGTCATAACTCCTTCATTCCAAGTCCGTTTCCGACGAACTTAATATCCACGAAAAGGTGGCGAAAATCCCTACGCTTCTAGCGACACACCCCAGCCCAAAACCTCTCGAATAAAAACTCAAAACCCATAAAAGACCAAAACGACCCTAGCATTGGCCTCTGAAATCCATAAACGGATACTTTCAGAACAGGGTGTTACATTACCGAACACTCAACACCATAAAAATTAAGGACCGTTTTCCTATTCCGATAGTAGATGAACTTCTAGATCAATTGCATGGTGCTACGGTTTTCTCCAAACTGGACCTCCGTTCCGGGTATCACCAAATACGGGTCGCCGAAACCGACGTCCATAAAATAGCATTTCGAACGATCGACGACCATTATGAATTCCTCGTCATTCCATTTGCATTGTCCAATGCACCTTCCACCTTTCAAGTTACGATGAACGATTTATTTTGGGATGTCCTTTGGAAGTTTGTCTTGGTTTTTTTGAAGATATCCTTGTCTATAGTCCTTCCATGGAACACCACCAAGAACACTTGAAATATGTACTGGATGCGCTTCACAACAACAAATATCATGTTAAGCTTTCAAAATGTGTATTCGGAGTGACTAGTGTGCATTTCTTGGGTCATATTATCTCCAACGCCGGCGTTCATGTTGACCCCGATAAAATCGAAGCCATGCAACGATGGTCGATTCCTCATTCATTCACATCCCTATGCGGTTTCCTTGGACTCACCGGGTATTACCGACGTTTCGTCCACAACTATGCCAAAATTGCCACCTCACTCACCGACCTTTTAAAACAACCACGTTTTGAGTGGAAACGACATGCCAGTGCTGCTTTTGACTTGCTGAAAACAATGATGACCAAGCTGCCATCATTAGCACTACCTGATTTCTCACAACCATTTTGATGTTACAACTGATGCCTTTGGCACTGGCATAATAGTCGTTCTCTCCCAAAAGAACTCACCTATAGCATTCTTTAGCAAGAAAATGACATCACAAATGCAAAGTAGCTCCACATACATCTGAGAATTGTATGCAATAACATGAGTAAAAAAGTAGCGTCAATATTTATTGGGTCGGCCATTTCGTATCTACACCGACCAAAGAAGTCTCAAACACTTGTTAACTCAAGTTGTTCAAACCCCGGACCAGTATCGGTGGTCCGACTAAACTATTGGCTTACGATTTTGAAGTGCATTACAAACCTGGTAAAGAAAACTGAGTGGCGGATGCTTTGAGTCGACGGAACGAATCCGTTCTGATGGAAATTTTATCACCTCAGGCTACTTGGTTGGATCAGTTACGAGAATTTTACCAAACCAATTCCAGCAGTCAACAATTCTCCCAACAAACACATGGATCTGACGCAACACCAGGAGCAGTTTTCCGCGACGGTCTGCTATCTATAAGTGACAAGTTGTTCATTCCACATTTACCTGATGTTCGCCATACACTACTGACCGAGTTCCACAGCTCCCCAGTGGGCGGAGATTCTGGCATCAACGCTACCATTCGCAGGTTAAATCCTTCTTTTTTTTGGCAGGGACTAAAGAAAGATGTGGTAGAATTTATCCAGAAATGCCACATATGACAACAATACAAGAACCCCACACACAAACCCTACAGCATGCTCCAACCTCTACCCATTCCTTCTCAAATATGGGATGATTTGTCAATGGATTTTATCACAGACCTTCCGCTATCTTAGGGAAAAACATCAATCTGGGTGGTAGTGGACCGACTCTCGAAGTTCGCACACTTCATCACGTTACCAACAAACTTTACAGCGGCTTCGTTAGCAACAATATTCTTGCATGAAATTTACAGGTTACATGGCATCCCTAAAACCATTGTCTCAGACTGTGACTCCATCTTCTTAAGTCACTTTTGGAAACAGTTATTCAACCAGTTGGGGACAAAGCTACTTCATTCCAGTTCATACCACCCACAAACAGACGAGCAAACTGAGGTTGTGAACCGTTGTTTACAATCATATCTTATATGTTTTGCAGGGGAGGAACCACAGTGTTGGACGAAATACGTGTATTTAGCTAAGTTTTGGTATAACACTTCATTCCATACTTCTATTGGAATGACCCCTTTTGAAGCTCTCTACGAACGCCCTGTTCCCACTATATATGACTATCGCACCGGTGCTTCCACAGTCCAGTTCATCGACTCATCCCTATCTGAACACCAAAGATTGCTTGATCTCCTATGCGACACCCTCGGTTGCACACGCCAACGGATGGTCGATCAAGCAAATAAGCATCGGATGGAAAAAAGATTCAATGTGGATGATCTTGTTTACCTACAAATCCGAAAATACCATCAGACAACAGTGGCTGGGAGGAAATCAAACAAATTGGCAAAAATGTTTTATGGGCCTTTTCCTGTTTTGGAATGTATAAGTGAATTTGCCTACCGTTTAGACCTTCCTCCAGGTTCGAAAATACACCATGTCTTTCATGTTTCCCTTTTACGACCTTGTATAGGTGAACATCCGACTTCTCATGATATGCTCGAAGAATTTTGCAACACCAACACCCTACGTCCTGAAGACGTTCTGAGTACATGAAAAAATACGGTCGGAGACCAAGAGGTATTGATAAAATGGGAAAACCTCGACATGACAGAAGCAACCTGGGAACTCTTACAAGACTTGCGTGTCCGCTTTCCAGTTTTCTATGCCAAACACTCAGCGCTCCAAGACCTTGAGGGCAAGGTTGTTTTCCAGTCAATGGGGGGAGGTTGATACAGCCCACCAGTCAAGTCTAGCCCAAAATACAGATAGGCCCAGAAGAGAAAGACAAACACCCGCCCGGTTATTGGATTGATCAAACCCAATTCAGAAACAAGAGAAGTAGTAGGGTATATGTGCCGTCAGTGGCATTCTTGGACGAAGTCAATTTCAATGTTAATAATGTTTTCTTTTCAGTTAGTAGGAGACATGAATTTTAGCTTTCACGTATTGATTTTTCCATAGAAATAGGAGTAATGGATAGTGGGTTAGATGCAACTTTTCTTTTCTATTTATACTTTATAATTGCTTGGTTTCAAGATTATGCAGAAAAGTGTTCCCAATTGTCCTTCTTCTTCTACTTTTCTCTTGGGAGTTCTTGACCGACTTAAATAGGTTGTACCACCCTCTCATCACCACAGCCTCCTGATCACAGCCTTTTCATCGGCGATTTTTTTGGCGTAGTCAACCTTTGCAGCCGACGGTCATCACAGTCGTCGATCCTTCTCAACCAACGACCTCGACATTGCATGTTGTCGGTGGTTTCCTTGCCTGCAACTGGACTTTATGTGCAGCCCCTGCCCATCGTTGCCACCTTTGATCGGTGATACATGCCGCATCTATCTATCTTTGCGCTCCGCTGCTCTTTTTGTGATCGTTTGGTCTAGTACCAAGGCTACATTCCTTCTACATGCGGTTAGTATTCCGATCATTGTTTGGTCTTTTATTTTGAATGTTTGTCTATTTCCGGGTCCATGTTAACTCCTATTGGTTCCTCAACTTCCTTAATAGTGGCTCATCAATTACTGTACGCGGTTACGAAGGCCAACCATGGCCGGTTCTAGTTTAGCTTTTCTGTCATATCATTGTGAAGGCCAACCATTGTGAAGATCTCCATTGTACTAGACGATTTCATCAATATAATCGTGTGCATTGGGTTGATTACGCGTTTGTTCTTGAATTACTTTGCATTGATTCCGCCCTTGCTTAGTGATTTCGATTGACTACTAGTTGGTTCATGCTTTTGGGACTTACAGTTGGTATCAGAGCCAATCTAGTGTCAACCGTGTTCAAGAACATCATGATCGAATTTGGCTGTTTTAATTCTTTAAGCTTTTAATCGAAAACTGTTTAAGTTTGTTATTAGAAATCGTTCACTGTTGTTGTTGTGTTCTTGGTGTTCATCGAGGTTCAAGGCAATCTTCTTCGGTTTTTGGGGCATCAAATCTTAAATATCTCGATTTTTTTGGCAACAGAATCGCAATTCTGTTTGAAATCGTCTTTTTCGGTGGAACTGGTAGTTTTCGATGGCACATCCCCTATTCTCGGTTAGGGTTAAAAGAGTCTTCGGCGGAACAATAGAGTTCTCGGTCATCGGTTTCGGCCGAAATCTACTATTTTCGGTCAACCTCATCTGTTGACTTTCTGAGTTTTCGGTGTGACATTCCTTGATTTTTTGGACACATTTAATTTTAATCAATTAAAATGAAACCTCAACACAATGCCTTACATCAAGAACTGGATTCAATTATGGGAACCACTACCAGAATTCCACGTCTTTTGTCAGCTGATGGGTTTTCGAAATGGAAATTCAGAATGAATAACTACATTAAATGAAAGATTCCAAGATATGGAGGAGCATTCTTAAAGGTCCTGTCATAATTACAACAACTCTTAATGATGAAGCTAAGACAGTTGTTGATAAAATGATAGAGAATTACACGGAGGAAGACTTTGAAAAGGTTGAAGAACATCACAGAGCTCTTGCCACTCTTAACATGGTCCTATCTCCTGAAATTGCACAAGGCTTTAGGGAATACACATCTGCAAAAGATTTATGGGAAGCCTTGATTGAGGTTTATGAGGGAAATGAGGACATGAGGCAGATTAGACAAGACCTGCTTCGACAGGGGTTCAATTTGTTTAATCACGTCCTAGGGGAGTCTCTTGAAGCTCAGCTGCAAAGGTTTATTACTCTCACTACTGAAATGAGTACAACTGGAATTAATCTACCACGATCAGAGATTAACAAGAAGCTACTAAATTCTCTTCCACGTAGTTGGGACATGAATGTGGTCGTGATCAAGAAGACTAAAGATTTTAGAAAGATTACCCTTGCTGAAGTGATGGCCATAATCAAGGCATGTGACATGGATGATAGCAACGTGAAATCAACCATGTGAATTCCTACTCTACTGTCAATATAGGAATCTCATCAAATAATGTCTTCTCTGCTCAACAAACATATTCTGCTCATCCTGTTGTGCCTCATCAACATCTGGCACCCTCAAGTTCTTCTAGCTCAAGCTCTAAAACCACAACCACAATTCAGCCTCCATCAATTCCAAAATAAGCTGAAGAAAACATGGCTTTAATGGTTGGGTTTATGAATTGTTACAATGTACTCGTGGCAGGAGATTTGGCCCCTCCAATCATGGTTGGAGAACTGGATCAAATTCATCATGAGGACGTAGAAGAGATGGACATCACGTGGCAAATTGCTATGGCTGTGTTCAGGGCAAAGAAGTTTACTCAGTGCACAGGGAAGAACAATTGGGGAATGAACATGAAGAAGAAGGTAGGGTTCAACAAGAGTAAGCTCTGGTGCTTCAACTTTCACGAGCCAGATCATTTTGCTCGTGAATGCACCAAGCCAGACACCAGGAACAATCTAGATATGACGTTGGTGCCTGTTGGGAACAACAGAGGAGCTACAGCCAACAATGAAACAACTAACTTGGCAATAGTGGCACAAAGCTTCAACTGGGAGGATCAAATGCAGGCTCTAAATCTAACAGGACATGAAACATCTAACTTGGCACAGTTCGGTGAGAATTCAAAGGTGGAAGAAGCTGAAGAAGAGATGATGGAACTGCAATTCTCCTTCATGGTCTCTACCACACTCGACACAAAAGAGGTTAGTGAAACTTCCTGTTCTCAAGCCTATAGTGATAAAATTAAACATTATCACGATCAAAATGAGTTATTAATTAGGGAAATTGAGGATCTTAAATATGAAAGATATACTATAAAAAAAGGCTCAAAAACCCTTAAAAGAACAATTAGAGGCCAAAACCAAGGACTTTAGAAAACTTCAAGCAAAATATAGCGATAAATGTGAACACTATCACCATGCTCAAGAAAAGATTGCCAGTCTAACTGCCGAGCTTGACACATTGAAGAATAAGTTTGAAAATGAAGATATTAATTTTAAGAAATTTGATGTGTCAAGTAAGAAAGTTGAAACAATGATTGAAAAACAACATAGGTAGAATGACAAAAAGGGCCTAGGGTATGATAGTGTTCCCCCTTCATTCAATGATAACTACACTTTTACTCCTCTAACTAAGGAAGAATAACAAAAGAAGCACACCTTCAGTATGGCAAACCTGATGTGGTTGTGCCAGATAATAGCTCTAGGGTGAACGATACTAATGTCTCTACATCATATGCAGATTCATCCTTAGTACAAGACAGGCATGAAGCTGGAGGAAGAGTTTTTGATAATGATTTTGCTTTAAAAACTAATTCTTTGAAAAATGTTTATGGTTTAAAAACTATTGTTTTTGTTTCTGCTTCTACTGCTTTGAAAACTGATACTTTAGTTTCTGATAATTTTGGTTTGAAAACTGTTTTTGCTGAATGTTCAAATTGCGCTCCTTTGAAAACTGATAATCCTATTGTTTCTGATAAATGTGATGATGTGTTTGAGAAATCTAATTCTAATGGACCCGCCAGTAGCACATACATGTCACCTAAGCCAGCCAAACGGACTGAGCCATGCAAGTGTGCTTGTGGAAACAATAAAGGACACGACAAGGAAATTGAACTAGGAACGAGCGGTACCAGCTTCTTCCAGAAGAAACAGACATGTTTCCATTGTGGAACTCCTAGATATATCGCAAGAAATTGTCCAAACCGTGCATATGTTCCATACTATGCACAAGGTAGGCAAAATGAGTCATGAGAAAAATATCTTAAGAGAAATTCCTCGAGGTCTCGTTCAATTGATGGTGATTGGAACATTAATAAAGACAGAAATCGGGCTGCTAAACTTAAAAAGGACAAACAAGTTTTGAACAAAAATCCAAAAGACACTTTAACGAAATCGAAATTGGTTGAGCCAAGATCGGTATCGCCGAATTCCTTGTCTGGGTCTTCATCTAATCAAAGACGGATACCCAAACGACCAAAAACAAAGAAAAATACTTCAAAATCACCTGTTAAAGTCCCTATTTGTGTTATTAACAAAGTTTCTAAACCTAATTACAAATGGGTGCCCAAAAACTCATCAGTCCAATCACCTCAAAGTCCTTTAAATGCGTCTTGTAATCTATCTGACATGAAATGTGAACAAGTTAGTTCTGTTGATACAAAAAGTAAACCCAGTGTTTCTGTGGCCTGGGTTCCAAAATCTAATTAATCCCGCACATCGTGCAAGAACAGCTATGGAGGAATATCGTCAGATCATGGTATGTCGATAGTGGCTGTTCCAGGCACATGACAGGAGACATCTCCCAACTGCAAGACATTCAAAACTTTAATGGGGTTATGTTTCTTTTGCGGGATGAGAAGGTGGAAATATCACACAAAAGGGTACCGTGACTAATGGCGTGCTCAACTTTGAAAATGTGAATTATGCTCCCGAGTTGAAACACAGTCTGCTGAGTGTATCTCAGATTTGCGATAAAAGATATTCAACTCACTTTACGAACAAGGAGTGTCTAATTCTGAAGCCTGGAATCATCATTCCAGAAGAATGGATTTTGGTGAGGTCAAAAAGAGAAGGGAATGCCTACATCACTGATATGAACCATAACATTCCCGAGCAAGTTACATGTCTTTTCTCCAAGGTTTCTGAACACAATGCTATGCTTTGGCATCGTCGACTCGGTCATGCAAATGCCAAGAACCTCAACCGTCTTGCGAAGAATGAAATTATGCGTGGTCTTCCAATCAAGGACTTAATTACTTTCGAGAAGTGTGTGGCATGTGCTCAAGGAAAACATCATCGCAAGCCACATAAGCCAAAACTAGTCAACTCAATCAGCACTGTTCTTCAGTTACTGCATATGGATTTGTTCGGTCCGGTCAACGCTCTCAGCATTAATAATAATTCTTACTGCCTAGTTGTCATTGATGATTACTCACGGTTTACCTGGGTTTTCTTCTTATCCAACCAGAGTGAGACTACTGACCTGATCAAGCAATTTATTGTGTTGATTGAGAATCATACCAACAAAAATGTGAAGGCAATTCGAAGTGACAATGGCACGGAGTTCAAGAATGCTATTCTGGATCATTTGTGTGTTGAAAAGGGTATTTTGCGTCAGTATAGTACTGCTCGGACACCTCAACAAAATGGTGTTGCAGAGCGGCGAAATCGAACTTTGATCGACGCAGCAAGGATAATGCTATGTGACTCCAAGCTACCGGTGTTTTTCTGGGATGAAGCTATCAACACTGCATGCTATGTTCAGAACCGAGTTCTGATCAAAAAACTGCAGATGAAGACCCCGTACGAAATTCTGTATGATCACAAGCTAACGGTCACTTATTTTAGGATCTTTGGGTGTCCTTGCACCCTCCTTCACCTGGAGCCCACCCCCAAGTTCAACACAAAAGCTGATGACTGCTACTTCATTGGATATGTTGCGCGCACTACTTATCGAGTGTACAAAAAGTCTACTAAGAAGATTGTGGAGTCATTCGACGTGCTCTGGCTGGAAGAGAACGAGATGGATGCTCGAGTCGGACCTGATTGGTTGTTTGATTATGTTTCACTGTTAAATCTTTTAATGTGTTTTCAGATACTATTTCAGGTTCCAGCTCAGGTACAAGTGTTGTTATTGAAGATGAAGAGGAAGATGTTGTAATTGGTTCATACAAACCACCCTTGGTGACTCCTGAGTCTCCTAAGGTGGATGAAGTTGCTCCAATCACACCCCCTTCTTCACCAAGTCAAAAGACCAGTTCTGATGTTGAAGTCACTCCCCTTTCCCCTGAAGAAGGTGAAATTATGTCAAGGGATACCTCTACTGCCACACAAACGTTCATGGAGCTTCTCTTTCCTGAACCAATCTCAAATGAATATGTGGCAAGTACCTCTCACGATCCTAGATCGTATGAGGCGAGTGATTCGACAGAAGACAGATTCATCAACATCACCAACCTTCCAGTCTCAATCCATGACATCAGCCATGAAATCCCCACCAGAATTCAACGTGATCATCCAATCGAGAATGTCATCGGTCCACTGGAAGAAGGAGTTAAAACAAGAAGTCAAAGTGGAGATGTCAACTCATGTCTCTACTCATGCTTCATATCTCAGATTGAGCCCAAGAACGTGGACATGTCTCTTAATGAACCAAGCTGGGTGGACGTTATGCATGAAGAGTTGAACCTATTTGACAAGTCAAAGGTGTGGAAGTTGGTAGAGCTACCAAAAGGAAAGAAGTCGTTGGATACACGCTGGGTATTTAGGAATAAGCAAGATGATAATGGCGTAATTATGCGAAACAATGCACATTTGGTTGTTTGTGGCTTCCGGAAGATTGAAGGTCTTGACTACACTGAGGTGTATGCTCCTGTGGCACACTTGGAAGCTATTCGTATCATCTTGGCATATGATTCCTACATGGGGTCTACTGTTTATCAAATGGACGTCAAGACCGCCTTTTTATATGGAGTCGTGAAGGAGGAGATCTATTTTGATCAACCCCCAGGGTTTGTCAATCCCAAATTTCCAAATCATGTCTACAAATTAGATAAGGCTTTGTAGGGGTTACATCAGGCTCCTAGAGCTTGGTATGCTACTCTGACAGATCATTTGCTGGAGCATGGCTACATAAGAGGCACAATGGATCAGACGTTGTTCATAAAGAAAGTGGATAAAGACTTGATTGTCGTCCAGATCTACGTGGATGGCATCATCTTTGGGTCGACGAGTTCTGCGCTGTGCAAAGAATTTGAAGAATTCATGAAGAGATTTGAAATGAGCTCACTTGGTGAAATGACGATGTTTCTGTGATTACAAGTTCGTCAAGATTCATCTGGAATCTTGCTGCATCAGGGCAAATATGTGGAGGATATGCTTGAGAATTTTGGGTTCAAAGACTCTAAACCTGCCTCTGCACCCATGGTTGGAAGACCCCTGTTGGGACCAGATCCAGAAGGAGATTTCGTAGATCAAACCGAATATCGATCGATGATCGGATCTCTTATATATTTGACTGCCAGCAAACCTGACATTATGTTCGCCGTCTGTCAATGTGCTAGATATCAAGCTAATCCTAAACGCTCTCATATGATTGCTGTTAAAAGGATATTTTGATACCTCAAAGGTATCCCTAAATTGGGCTATGGTATCCTAAGAATCCTGAATTTGAACTGTATGCTTTCGCTGATAGCAATTATGGAGGTTGTGATTTTGACAGGAAATCAACTTCAGGCGGATGTCAGTTTTTGGGGGAGAGATTGGTGTCTTGGCAGTGCAAGAAACAGCAGACAGTGTCAACCTCGGCAGCTGAGGCTGAGTATGTCGATGCATCAGCCTGCTGCTCACAGGTTATCTGGATACAACACCAATTGGTGGATTATGGTTTAAACTTTCTTGACACCTCCATATTTTGAGACAATGATGCTGCTATACAAATTGCCAAAAATCCTGTTCGGGATTCCAAAACCAAGCACATCGATATTAAAATTCATTTTATTCGATACTTTTATGAGCGCCAGCTCATTTGTTTGGAGCAGGTCCACACTAATAATAATGTGGCGGGCCTGTTTACTAAACCCTTCAGTAAAGCTCGATTTGATGTGCTTGTGGGCTTTCTAAAGATGATTCGTTTTGATGACTAATTTTTTTGTGTGTTTAAATTTGCGCATTTTATTTTTTATTTTATTTTCATTTCTTTTCTCTCCTATCCATAAATTTAGGGGGAGAAATCAAAATACAAAAAAATTATAAAATTCAAAAATACAAAAATATGTTTTCTTTCGTAAGTATTTTTGGGAAGTGATATGAAGTTTAGTGCTAAAGGGCAATCTGAAATTCGTGTAATGCACTGAAACTAAATTGTTTAGACACTGTGTTTAATGTGTTGGTAGGTACAAAGGATTCAAATGAAAGGACTAGACACTGTTGACAATGAAAGGACTTGACAGTGTTAACTCATATAGACTTAGATAGTTACATTTGGACTGACCATACGACGCTTGGATAGATTGAGCAGTGAGATAAACAAGGGAGCCTACAAGATACATTAAAGTTACTTACCATCTAGAACTGTGGCTCAACACTTCTTCGATGTACGAACTTATGTCCTTAATTCTGGTGCTGATAGGGTGACTGGGGGGTACTGATAAAGTAGGTCGGTGTGAAATTGTTTTTCTTTCTTATCCTCTCTGTCAGTCATATGTTGCCCCTTTTGCGTGATCGGAAGATCCGTCCTGGGACGCAACATATGCACTTATATTTCTATACATCTCTATCTATTCTTCTTTTTATCTATCTATGTCATTCATATGTTGTCCCCTTTACGTGATCGGAGGATCCGACCTGGGACACAACATATGCAACTTTTTATCTCTCTATCCCTCTATCTGTGTTAGTCATATGTTGTCCCCTCTGCGTGATTGGAAGAGATCCGACCTGGGGCACAGCATATGCATCTCTATATCTATCCTCGCTCAAATAATTGAGCACTTACCTAAAGTAAAGAGCTCTTTGGAATTCCTTGATTGCTAGGGTATGTCGTGAACTGGGGAACACATTCTAGTGCACTTAAAATTGAATTAAGTAAAGGTTGTCTGTAGATCTCGCTGCTGAATTTAAGTGGACAACAATATCCTTGGTCGTCGTCAGCTAAATGGTCAATTTAGGAATTTGATTTCAAATGTCTTTTCATGTATAATCTGTCCAAAATTGGCAAAAAGGTCCTTTGTGTTTAAGTGGATCACAATACCGGTAATTGACCAGATCTATTCATGCAGGTGTGTGCTGAAAAACAAAGTTAAGGCTGTTTCAAAACTTATGATCCCAAAGTGTTTAAATTTTAATTTTGAAGTGTGGTTAGTGTTTTTTTTTAATTTTCATCTTATTCTTATTTTTTCTTTTCTAAAAATTAAATTTTCTTTGCATTTAATTTTTAGTTTTTTTTTCAAAGTCTTCAAAAGTCTCATTATTTAAAAGGAATTAAATTATTTTTTAAAGAGGTTTTGAGTTTTGGGTAAGGCCCATCGGGTTTTTCTTATGGGCCAAAAACCCTAATTAGGGTTTAAAAGGTTGGTTTTTGGCCACCCTATTCACTCTTCTCCTCGCCTCCACCGAAATCTCGCTCATCCTCTCTCTCTCGTTCTCACTCTCATTTGCTACTCGAGTTTTCTGCATATTCTCTCATCGATTCATCATTTTTCTTGTGTTTCATCGTAAATTGCTCACTGATTCATCGAAGTAAGTGGATTGTGATTGCTATACATCAGTTCTAACACGATTTGATTGAGATTTTTGCAGGTTATAGGGGCTAATTGGCGTTCTGACGGTGGTTTTTCGTTAATTTAGGGTTCTAGGGTTTTAGGTTTTCGGTGACCCGGATCCAGCCGAAAACCCGGATCCGACCGTAAACGGACCAAGTTCAACAGAGTCAAAGAACTTTGACCGCAATCGTGTTCGTTGACCCGTGCTTTGACCGAAAACGATGAACCTTGACCATTTTGACGGCAATAATTGACCTATGACCGCAATCGATTTAATTTTGACCCAAATCAAGCCTGTTTGACTTTGGTTGACCGAAATCAACCTTAGTTGACTGAAATCAAGCCTGTTTTTATTATTTTAATTTTGCTTTTCTCACTTGGGTCGTTTGGTGCAGATAAATGGGTGAATTGAAATTTTCTGACTCTCACAACATTGTTGGATGTCTTTCTGATCCACCACAAAACCATCAGGAGTTTAAGTTCATTGTTCATTGTCTAAACAACTGTAGGATCACTCACGCTCATCGACTGAATCATGTCATTTATAAAGACCTAGTGAGGGAGTTCTGGGATAAGGCTTCTATCAATGAAGCAGGAGCAGATGGCGCAGTCACTGTAGAGTCAACAGGCAAGGGGAAGAAGATTATGGTGTCAGAGCAAACCATTCGTGAAGTTCTTAGATTTGGAGATCAGCCAGGATTCTCGGTTGAGATATCTGCTGCTCAGATTAGGGAGGTTCTCGAACGAATGTGCTATGAAGGAGCCTTTCCTCTAACTTTGAAGAAGTTCCTCCCTCCCTACTGACGCTTCCTAGCTCACACTTTTGTGATCTACATTTCAGGCAGAAAGGGGGGAGCTGATGAGATCTCCCAGTCATCTACTGGTGCCATTATTGCTCTTATTATGGATTTGGACTTCAACTTTTCAAGGTTTGTGTTCAATGAGATGAAGAGCAACCTGTAGTGGAAAAAGAAGGATGTGTTCCTGATGTACCCAAGATTTCTACAGATGATATTCGATGATCAACATCCTGATTTGGAAAGGACGGGTGAAACCTTGGATATGAAGTCTTTGGGTCCAAACTCTTTTGGTTTAATGAAACAAAATCACAAGGGTTCAAAGATTGTATTTAGGGAAACAAGCCCATTAGTGAAATTCGGATAATTTGCTGAGATTGAAGAAGCTCCAGCCTTTCAAAATATTCCAGCTGCTGAACCAGAGAATGTTCCAGTTGCCGAAGCTGAAAGTATTCATGTTCCTGAACCTGAGGTTGTTTCTATTGTCACCCCTCCTGTGGCAATTGTGGCAGAGGAGCATGTGCCAGTTCTCAATGATGATGATGATGATGATGATGATAATGAAGGTGATGATGAATAGGGTGATGCAGAGGGTTTTAATGAAGAGGACTTCGTGTTTGATTTCGAATGTAGTGATGATGACCTTAGTTCATGTTTCGAGAATGATAAAGTCAATGACATCGTGTATTCTCCAACAGAGACTGAGGGAGATTTAAACATTCTCAAGCTGCCGTTACAAACGCCCGCTCAGATGGCAGAGGTTATTGCACAATTGGATTCAAATGCAAGGAAGCCTCCCCGAGCAGTTGCTACTCCAAACATTATTCCATTTGAAAGTGATCTTGAAGAGTATCAAGCCTCCCAACCACCACTAAAACGAAAGCGTGCTGATCCTAGGCCGGGAGTGCTTATTAGGGAACAAACACGACCAGCACAACAGCCAACCACAACTACTGAACCAGCCCAACCAGTTCGAGATGAAAGCCCAATTTTGCATGAGGGGCCTAGTTTTGCTCAAGAATCTTTTGAAATAGGAAGCTCTTCAGCTCCTGGTAGTTCTTCAGCTCCTCTACCTGCACATGATGCCGCTTCTGAAAGGCTTGCCAGGTTTCTTGCTCGAGAAAATGTTGATCCCGCACCCAAAGGCAAAGGTATAACTATTGGTGCAGGGAGATACGATGTTGAAGATCAAACAATTTTTGAGCTTAAAGAAGAAATTGGGGTCTTAAATCAGAAGATTATCGAGAAAGATGTTTTGATTGGAACTCTGGACGTTAGAGTTTCCGAGCTTGAAAGGGAAATTTCTCAAAAGACAAAGCATATTTCTGATCTGCAACTAAATCTTGGTGCTCTTTTAGCCGGATATTTTGACTTGAAGAATAAACTGATCAGAGAATTTGGTGACAAATTCAAGACATCTGACAGTGATCCTGATGAAGCCAATGCAACTCCAAGTGAACCTGCCCAAGCACCAAAAGATGTTCCTCGTCGGGTTAATACAACTCGTCTTGCTGACCGATTTGAGGATGATCCTGCTAATGTTGACCACAGAAGAATAATCTTGAAGCGAGCTCAGAGGCAAGCTAAAGCTCAAGGAAAAGGACAATTGCTTTTCATGAAAAACTCTGATCAAAACATTCATGGAGATCGGCCTCAATTAAGTGTCACTGAGCTCGGTAAAAGGAGATTCACAGGTAATTATGGCGATCGGTCGGGTATAAAGGTATGGGGATTTCATGATAAAAAGGATATATGGGCTGTCAAAAAAATAGCGGTAATATGGAGTACTACGAGCATCAAAATGACTTTAGTTCTTGGACTACTGTAGATCTTTCATAATTAGCTAATGCTCCCTTCCACGACACATCGAATGATCCTCGTGGAACTAAATTTAAGCTCTTCTTGGAGAATCAAGTGAAGAGAAATTTCGATGGGATGAAGACTGCAGATTCCTTCGTGAAGAAAGCCAAAGGTGTAATTGATCCCAACAACAACCGAATCGTGAAGAATGTCATGTGGCCTCCCACCAATCAAATGAAACAAATTCTTGTTATTCAACAGTCATCTGACGGTTCTCTACGTAATATGGAATATTGGGTTTTTGATGAAGCTACAACCACTGCCGTTATCAAGCTTCCGAATGGTGTACTTCGTCTTCTTGAAGCGAAGGATCTTTTACAATTCGGTGAGCGTGATATTTGATATGGGCTTATTTAGTCATAAGAATCATGCATGATCTTAATACTTTATGTTAATTTTATCTCAAATAATGAACCAAAGGTGCTTAATTAGCTTAAATATTTCATTTTCAGCAACAAAGACATGCTCGAAAGGAAAATGAAGCGGAATTGGCGATTGGAAGCTTGGATATTGGATTTTGAAGAAAGAAGGATGTTGCTGGACAGCTTGACCCCTCGTCAGTGTTTTGGCCATATCTCATGAACCGTAACTCCGATTGACGAGATTCAAAATGTTCTGAAAACTAGACACAATTTGGGAAGACTTTCGTGTTTTGAGAAAATATTGATTCCAAATGGACTCGACGAGTAGGCCATAAACTCGACGAGTTGGTTAGAAGTTTCGCGATTCTTGACTTTGACTTGTCGTACACGGGATTTTAAGTGATAGACTCGCCGAGTAATATATATATATATATATATATATATATATATATATATATATATATATATATATATATATATATATATATATATATATATATATATATATATATATATATATATATAGAAACGCTTCCCATTCGAACCCTGACGAAAACCCTTGGGGGTTAATTTGCGACTAGAGGTGCAGCTAGAAGCCCTGGAACTCGTGGAACAACCCTAGCTTTCAATTTTGAGAAGATAAAAGGCAATTTAGGTTTACTCTTTACTTAATCTTTTGTTTGAACTATGTGTAAACTATTAGATTTCGTTTTTGATAAACTTTCTGTTGTAATCATGAGCTAAAACTCATATCTTCTGTTTAGGGTAGATGAATTTATGACTATGTGTTGATTTTTGTGGTTAGATTAATTGAAATTGGTGAGTTTGTTTTTTTAAGCTTGTTAAAGATCCTCATGTGTTAACAACAACTATTTTCTGTTAATTAGCTAAGTAATTAAGTTGCATGAACATCTCTTAACTGCTTATCTCATGTGATTTATGTGAACACATTGTTATGTGCCTAGGAATAATGAATGTGAAACTAGGGTTAACTAGAAAGTAGGTAAATTAATGTGTGAGCCTTGTGTGACGAACCATCAACAAGAGGTTAATTGAATTAGTAATTTGATTAGCTAATTACAAGTCTTACTTAACCCGA